>NC_042615.1:693889742-694208492 GCF_901001135.1 Rhinatrema bivittatum
AATCCCTATGATATGAGATTGAAGGACCTTAATATGTACACCCTAGAAGAGAGATGAGATGACAGCAGAACTGGACCGAGATTTGGCTGAATACATCAAAAAAGTGGAAAGAAGGGAGAAATGTTGCTCGTTGGAGATATTAATTTGTCAGATGTGGATTGGACTATCCCTGCTGGAGAATCTGTAAGAAGTAGGGAGATTGTGGATGCCTTTTAAGAGGCTCTGCTTAGACAAATGGTGATAGAACCCATGAGGAATGGAGTGCTATTGGAACTGGTGCTCACAAATGAAAATAGCATCCCTAATGTCCAGGTAGGTGTTCATCAGACAGTATAGTTTGATATGGCGCTGAGACTGACAAAAGACATATGGAAATTAAAGTCACATATTTCAGAAACAGACTTTCAAAAAATGGGGAAGTATCTTGAGGAGGAGCTAAAAGGCTAGGAGGAGAAAGGAGCTATAGTAAAGACAGGCACATCTTTATGTAAGAAAAGTAAATAAAAGTAAGAGGAAAAGGAAACAAAGATGATTCTCTAAAGAGGTGACTGAACAAATATAGGCAAAAGATCTGCATTCAGAAAGTACAAAGGAATGCAAAAAGATGCACATAGAGATGAGAAGATAAATCAGGATGGCAAAACCTTGAGTGGAAGAAAAGATAGCCAAAGAGGTAAAGCAAAGTGACAAAACATTTTCAGACAGTGTATGTCAAAAGAAAGCAGGAAGACCAGAGGTGGTTTTGTGTGGAATAAGATGAAGAAAAAGAAGAATCATTAAACACTTTGGACCGTTGCTGGTTAGTAAGAGCATAGTTGGGAGTGAGGTAGATACCACACTGTTTATGGAAGAGAGTGTTTGGGTGGAACTAATGAAACTGAAAATGGACAAAGCCATGGGGCCAGATGCGATACATCCTAAGATACTGAGGAGCTCAGAGAGGTGATGGCAGGAGTGCTGAGAGACCTACAGGAGTTGTGCCACAGAACTAGATAAAGGCAATTGTAGTCCCATTTCACAAAAATGGTAGCAGGGAGGAATCTGGAAACAACAGATCGGTTAGCCTTACCTCAGTGGTGGGAAAACTAATGAAGATGCTTCTGAAGGAGAGGATAATGAACTTTCTGTAAGGCAGTGGGTTGCACAATCCAAGGCAACATAGTTTTTACCAGAGGAAAAACAGATCAGACAAATCTGATTGATTTTGTTTTAATTGGGTGACTAGAGAATTAGATCAAAGAAGAAAGAGCACTCGATATGATTTATCTGGATTTCAGCAAAGCTTTTGAGACAGTCCCACACAGAAGGTTCGTTAAATCGAAAAGCCTGGAATGGATCAGAATGACTGACAGACGACAGCGAGTAGTCACAAACAGAACCTACTATGAGGAGGGAAGAGTGGTAAGTGTAGAGCCTCAGGAATTGGTTCTGTTCAATATCTTTGTAAGTGATATTGCGGAAGGGTTAGAAGGAAAAGCGTGTCTTTTGCAGATGACACTAAGATCTGAAGGAAGCCCCTAAAATTTCAACTTGAGGTGTCTGGCTCTGACTAGATTTGGGGTAACTTATGATAAACACAAGTGACTTCAGCACTTGCATAGATTCATCTGCTTTCCACTAAGATTTGTTCTTGATCAGCAGAGGGTGTGAGTGCCAGAGAGAGGGAACCTATAAGAGGAGATTATGTAGGAATGTGCCTGAAGGAGTAGAGAAAATGAAAACTGATAGAAAACTCGAGGAGTCGTCAAATGTTTGGCAGCTGGGATTCAATGCTAAGAAGTGCATAGTCATTTATCCAGAGTGCAGAAATCCAAAAGGACTTGTACGTGACTTGGTGGGCCAAAGGTCTGATGTGCATGGACTGGGAGAGAGACTTTAGGAGTGACAGTGTCTGATGATCTGAAGGCAGTGAAGCAATATGACAAGACTGTGGCTAAGGCCAGAGGGATGCTGGTTGCATAGGGAGAGGCTTAACCAGCAGGAAAAAGGACGTGATAATGCTCCTATACAGGTTTTGGTAAGGCTTTATCTGGAGTACTGTGTTCAGTTCTGGAGACCATATCTCAAAAAGGATAGAGACAGGATCGAAGTGGTCCAGAGAACAATGACCAATATGGTATTGGGCCTGCACCAAAAGAGCTATGAGATGAGACTAAAAGACCTAAATATGTATACACTGGAGGAGAGAAGAGATGGGGTGGTATGATACAGACTTTTAAATACCTGAAAGGTATTAATGTACAGGCATCAAAACCTTTTTCAATGGAAAGAAAACTGCAGAACAATAGTCATAATATGAAACTCCAAGGGGGTCAAGTCAGGACCAATGTCAGGAAGTATTTTTTCATGGAAAGGGTGGTGGGTGCATGGAATGCCTTCCTAATAGAGGTAACGAGGACAAGGATGGCAATGGAAATCAAATGGGCACAGGATAAGCACAGAGGATTCCTAGTGGGTAAATGATGAAGACAATAAAAAAAAAAAAAAAGGTAACTCGTGTTGACTAGGGTAACCTGCAAATAGTCCTGAGGGAATTCTGCACTATTGCGGAGCGCAGAATTTGTACAAAATTCCACCCTTCACAGAACTGCCAAATTCTGTGCAGAAAATGGTATAGGAGACCCCGGCATGCTGTGAATGGAGAGCGCACCGTTCGAGGCAAAGATGAAGACCCCAGCGTGCTCTGCTCACAGTGAAGATAAAGGCTCCTGTGTGCCATGAACGGAGTGCATGCCATTCTTGGTGAAGATAAAGGTCCCGGCGTGCTACGAACGGAGTGTGCATGTTTGTGGCGGAAGGCCCCCGCATGCTGCGGGACGTGCTCTGCTTGCGGCGTAGATTAAGGACCCAGTGAGAGTGAATATGTGTAGAGAGGTTGTGTGTGTGAGAGAGAGGAGGGGGAGGGGGTGAGAGAGGAGGGGGAGGGGGTGAGAGAGAAGGGGGAGGGGGTGAGAGAGAAGGGGGAGTCGGGTGAGAAGAGAGAGCGGGGGGGGGGGGGGGGAGAGAGAATGAGAGCAGGGGGTGAGCAGGAGGGTGTGTGAGAGGGTAGCGAAGGTGAGAGAGAGATCAGGGAGGGTAAAAGCAGGGGTGTGTGAGAGAGAGCAGAGGGTGTGAGTGCCAGAGAGAGGTAACCTATATGAAGAGATTATGTAGGAATGTGTATGTACGTGAGAGATTGGGAGCTGGTGTGTATGAAAAAGCCATGTGAGGGTGCTAGCCTGTGTGAAGGGATTCTGTATGTGTGAGAGAAAGCCTGTGTGAAGGGGTGCGTGAGGGAGAGGGAGATAAGTAGCCTGTGTGAGGGTGTATGCATGAGAGAGAAAGGGAGCTTGTGTGGGTGTGTATGCAAGAGAGAGGGACCCTGTATGAGGGGATGTGTGCGCGCAAGAGAGTGAGGGAGCATGTATGAGGGTGTGTATATGTGCACTAGCGAGATGGAGCATGTGTGTGAGACAGAGAGAGGGCCAGAGGGAGCCTGTGTGAGGGACTGTACTGAGAATGGGGTCAAATTCTGGGAATGGCGATAAAGTGGAAGGGGTTGAGCCTAGAGGTGGAAGGGAGAGATACTGGCAGGTGGAGGAGTTTGGGCCTGAGAGAGCAAAATGGCCAGGAGAGAAGGGAGAGCAAGTGGAAGGGACACTCTTACAGTGAATTTCTAGGGAAATTCTGCTCAAAATATTTAAAATTCTGCATCCTTAAGTAATAACTTTTATCTGTATTAATTTAAAATGTAATTACTTAAAGACTGTCATGTAAATTGTGTTATTTTGACCAATATAAAATATGTAGCATTTTACATTTTTTGTTGCAGAATTCCCCCAGGAGTACCCGTAAAGAGCAACAATAACCATTAAAAAAAAATAAATAACAAAAGCAAACTAGACGGATCACTTGAGTCTTTTCCTACCAACATTTACTATATTACGATGTTCAATTAAAGCAAGCGACACATGACTAAAAAGGCTTTACTCAAATGAGGTTTCCACTTACATGTTGGTGATAAGTACCAGTTCACAGAGGTGAACCCTGAAAGAGCTGGTTTTGAGGTCAGACTCTGAAAGATGCAGAAGTTACTGAAGCAGTTCTGAACGGGACAAGAGAAGAAATTTAGGGACTTCCATTTGCACCAGACAAACTTCCATTTAAAACTAAAACCCGGTGAACTCATTTCTAGAAGCCAGAATGATTTCAGAGACTTTTCAAACAGACCAAAGGATCATATTACATCCCCTGAATATCCAGGCTGTGATGGCCAGAGAATGGATGCTGAGATGGAGCTATGTTCACTGGTTCCGGGTGATCAGGGTTAAGCAAGTTTCCAACTTGATTGGCGCCTATACACACAAATTCCAAAGGTGTGGAAAACAGATCTGTCTCGAGTGAAAAGGAACTATGATTATCACAGTTCTGAGTCTCTTCTGAATTTTACTACCAGAATTATGGGAGGATATGCACACAGCAGTCCTGTTCCCCAGTGGAAGAAGGTGTATGCTGCTAGCCTGCCTTCTGAATTCTTCCTGGAGCAGAAAATGTATACTTTCCTGTTCTGGGCTACCACAAACAGATCTTTCTGGGATGTACCAGTCAATAATCCTGTTTTCCACATCCTGCTCCAGTGACCACTTGTGAGAGGTCCAGGTATCAACTGAGCCTGTCAACCAGATGTAGTCTGTAGTGTCATCTCATGAGAGATGACTCAGTTCCATCACTTGAAAATGTCCCACCTCAGGAGGATGTAGCCTATTCCGCTGTTTATTTAGGTAAACCAAAAGCACTTAATTGTCTTTGGCTACCTGATTCCTGAAAACCTTCAGAGCAATCAGCACTTCCAATAGCTCAAGAAGGTTAATATGCAATTTTTTCTCCTGAAGACACTAGGGGCCAGGGCATAAATCCATTGTAGATAAGCTCTCCAGCTTAAGTTGGAAACATCTGTAGTTATGATGATTTGGTGAACAGGAATTTGAAAAGGAAGATCCAGAGTTAAATTGGCATGGGAACACTACCAAGATAGAAAGTCTGTAAGCTGCTATGTGACCCAGAGACTCGAAGTCCTTGAGTAGCTTGATTCCACTGGGTCTTGAGTCCATTGAGCTTGTTTCATATGAAGACTATGTCATTCCCATGGCATAAACTGTGGAAGCCATAGGCCTAACATTCTCAGCATGGACCAAGTCAATGTCTCCAAAGCTGAATTATTCTTTCTGCTACAGCCTGTATATTGTTGGTTCAGTTAGTGGGGAAATAAACCATGACAACTTGAATCATGTTCAGCAAAGCCCCTATAAATTTCAACTTGAGGTGTCTGGGCTCTGACTAGATTTGGGGTAGCTTATGATAAATACAAGTGACTTCAGCACTTGCATAGATTCATCTGCTTTCCACCAAGATTTGCTCTTGATCAGCCAATTGTCCAATTAAGAAAAACATATGAATCCTCAATTTGCACAGACATGTTACCCTGAGTACAGTCGTTTTTTGAAATCCAAAAGTGCAGAAGTTAGGCCAAAAGGCAGAACGTGGCACAAGAGGTGGATTTTTTCTACTACAAATCTGAGATACTTCCTGTGACTTGGATGTATCTCTAAGTAGGTGTATGCCTCCTGTAAGGCCAGAAAACACAAATCAGTCTCCTTTGTTTGGAAGGAGAATTACAAAACCAAGGGATGCCATATTGATATTCTCCCTTCTCAGGAATTTGTTCAAGGTCCTTGGGTCTAGCATGGGCCAGAATCGTCCAGTCTTCTTAGGAACCAGGAAGCATATGGATTGCTAAAACTGTGTTCCTATAAGCAGAATTAAAAACTATTAAAACTAATACATGGAATAAAATCCCTGCCCTCTCTACTACAGTGAGATAGATTCAATCGCTCTAGCTACAAGAGTTAGAACATTTCTGACCTGTGCAGGTTCTGGTGTTGCACGAGCTTTAATTTTCTGTGCTAATGTTTACAAAAAACCACAGCCTCCCCTTTTCAGGGAGGTCTTCTGGAACAATGACTGGAATTCTGGCTCTCTTCCTTAGAGTTTTGACTGGGTGGATGTATGGGGCTTAGAGCTCCTTTGCCAATCATGAAGTCTCCAGCACTGAGGCATGGGAAGTGTTTCTTCTGAGAAAAAATGGTTTCTAAGCAGGCCACTGCAGAACCTCTAAGATGTGGAATATAGTTTGGGGGTGGCAGCGAATAGGGTCTGAAGCATATTGTGCTCTTTTCATGAGTTCCATAACTTCCTTGATTTATTGTTTTCTCCAAAGAGAATTCCATCACTGCAAGGCACATCTGCATATCCTCTCTGAAGCCTGCAACCATGACATACTGCAGCCATCAATGGACATGGCAGAGTTTCTTGATGCCATTTCAAAAGCACTGGAGGTCATGCAAACTTGATGCTTTTCATACTTCTCACTTATCTCCAATAAGTGATAGAAGTCCACCTCATTCCCTTAATGGAGAAATAGTAAAATCCTTAGTCCATTCCAGCACTGTGTGCAAAAACTGTATTATGTAGACTGGAATATAGCACTCTACCAAAAATGATCCACCTTTTGAGAATCATGTCCAGGAGCTACCAGGACACAAGTTCTTTGACTACCACACTGTGGTATAAGTGGTTTCTCCAAAACCTTAGCTGCTTTGACACAATACTTTATGACCACCTTCTTACCACAAGGAAGTACAGTGTGTGGAGCTTCCCCATATCCTCTTGTACAGCCTGAAAAATAGGTTGGATAAGTGCTGCCACCAACCTTTTAGGATCATCCAGATAATAGGAGACCAAGAGGAGTTGCCCTAGGCTCATCCTCAATCTTCAACTTAAAAGGGATAGTCTTGGCCATCTTCTGGACAAAATCTGAAAGGTCGTCAGTGGGAGACCTGTTTCCAGCCTATAGCAAAGAGAAGCTTGATGGGAGGTCGGTGAAGTACTCCTCTGTTAAACATAACTAACCTGACATATATGTATGGCTCTAGGATGATAGATTCAGAGAGGACATGCTGAATTGCTGCCTGGAAATGCATCAAACCTCGAGTCAAAGACCTCTTTAGCCTAAAAGCCAACTCCTTGGGTGCCAGGACCAAGCAGCAAGAAAGGTTTCCTGTCCCAAACCCATTTCACTGTTGCTCAGCATGAATTACATCGAGAAAGGCTTGGGGAACTAAACCTGCAAAAGCATCAATGTGCTTGATAATAAACCTAAGGTGTCAAGAAAAGGATCATTTGATGCACCAAGAAGTATTGAAATGCCCTGTGCTGGACTCTTAACACATTTGGTCAAGTGAACAATGATTATTCTCCTGCTCTGCTCCACTGTGGAGCTTGAAGACAGCACCAGGTCAATCTTGTAAGGAAGTGGAAATTTTCAATGACTCTTTGGAAGTTGAGGCTGAAGACTGTATACTGGATTTCTGGAGACCAGGTCATTATCGTCTGAACCTGGCATGTAGAGCTCCTACCCAGACATGAATGCTTTGGATGTTACAGAATTGTCTGCAACTTCTTGTTATTGGACTTGTGCATCAGAGGTAAGTCCATGTTTAACAGCTTTCACCTGAGCGTTCGTACTAGCTCTTTTCAGCTCTGCATTCAGAGCCCTTGACTTGATTTGAGTGTAGAGAGTGAGATTTCACTCAGCTTCTGGATTTGTCTGAAGAGTCCAGAAGGTACTACAGAGGTTAAGGGTCACTTTGGTGTAACCTGACTACCAGTGGTAAGTCCTTACATTCCCAGCTTTGAGGAAGTGGAAAGAAATCCCATTGGCCAGGACAGCAGGGCAACAAAAAAAGGTTTTGGCACTTCAAAACAAGTTAATATGGGAGAACTAGAGTATTTATTTTAGGACTGAGCATGAAAAAAAGCAGATTTAAGAGCAGATTAAATGTAGCAGTGGCACTGAAAACGAATCCACATCTGACAGGCTCAGCAGACAGAAAGGAAATGAGTGGAGCTGTGGAGATGCAGCAGAGCAAGAACACCTACACATGAGTAGTAAAGGCCTTTAGGGCTTTCCAGAAAGCTCTGGTAGATCCGTCCATTTGGTGCTAAGCGTGGTCACATGACCCACCTGTGTGACACTGTGAACCTGATGGTTTTTGGAGAAATAAGGTTACATCAAGCGAACTGAACATTTTTCTTCTGAATGTTTAACTTTCCATTTAATTCTAGATTGTTTAATACAGTAAAATATTTGTTTCCCAAAAAAGTTACATTGATACACAAGAGAAGGCAAAGTATGTGATTTGGGAAAGCCCCACACTAAATCAAGAACAAACATTTTCAGCTTCTTCAAACATGACAACATTCTATCTAGCTTCTTTACCACAAGTGAACTTGCAGTTTCATGCAGCCCTCCTACACCTCCGGTATATTCAATGCTTTCTATTTGTTATATGCTTTCTATCGGGCGGATTTTAAAAGCCCTGCTCGCGTAAATCCGCCCGGATTTACGCGAGCAGGGCCTTGCGCGCCGGCGAGCCTATTTTCCATAGGCCGCCGGCGCGCGCAGAGCCCCGGGTCGCGCGAAGGTCCCGGGGTTTTTCGAAGGGGGCGTGTCGGGGGGGACGGGACCGGATGACGCGGCGTTTCGGGGGAGGGACCGGGGGCGTGGCGCCGGCCCGGGGGCATGGTCCAGGCCTCCGGACCAGCCCCTGGGTTGGAAGACGGCGCACCAGCAGTCCGCTGGCGCGCGTAGATTTACGTCTGCTTCTCGCAGGCGTAAATCTAGGGACAAAGGTAAGGGGGGTGTTTAGATAGGGCCGGGGTGGGTGGGTTAGGTAGAGGAAGGGAGGGGAAGGTGAGGGGAGGGCGAAAGAGAGTTCCGAACGGAAGCAGGCTGTGCGGCTCGGCGCGCGCAGGCTGCCCAAAATCGGCAGCCTTGCGCGCGCCGATCCAGGATTTTAGAGGATATGCGCGGCTATGCGCGTATCTTATAAAATCCAGCGTACTTTTGTTTGCGCCTGCTGCGCAAACAAAAGTACGCGATCGCGCTTTTTAAAAACAATCTACCCCTATATGTTCAATGCTTTCTATTTGGCATATGGAACAACAATTTATTTTGAAACACCTAATTATTATTCTCATACAATTAAACAGATGCATTGCCATTATTTGCCAGAAGACTTCTAAATATTTAAGTAGTGGATCTTAAGCTCTAAAAATTATCATTTTGTGTGGGAAAACATAACATTGATGCTATTTTCCTCTTTAGTTACACCTTTACTGACATGCAAACAGACCTGTAGGAACAGATTCCCCTGAAGTGTGCTGCCGCTCTCGTATCTCCCAAATGCGGACACTGCCATCTTCTGAACATGAAATTATCTGTCTGTCAGAACAAGGAAAGAATTCATACTAGGGGAAGTACCAGAAATGAACATTAGTTGTATTGGTGATGCAGTATACACTTATCCTAGTATCCCTGTGTGACAATTGTTTCCTTGCCTGACTAATGCAGAGGTCTGCGCTCAGAGAACGTATTTCTCATCACATAGTACTACTATGAACAGAAAATCATTCCATACAGAGAACTTATATTCACTATTATGTGGTGCTTCTTTCTCATCCTAATGAGGGAAATGTTCAAAAGTCATTTACCCAAGTAAAATTCTGTCTGAAAAATGCCCACCCTTAACCCAGCTGAAAGTATGTACAGGATTCTACCACATGCAGACTTTTAACCGCATTAGATGGTGTTGTTCCTGGGTGTATAAGAACATAAGATATGCCATATTGGGTCAGACCAAGGGTCCATCAAACCCAGCATCCTGTTTCCAACAGTGGCCAACCAAGTCACAAGTACCCAGCAAGTATCCAAACGTTAACTAGATCTCAAGCTACTATTGCTTATTGATTAATAGCAGTTTATGGATTTTTCCTGTAGGAACTTATCCATACCTTTTTTAAACCCAGTTATACTAACTGCCATAACCACATCCTCTGGCAATGAATTCCAGAGGATGTGGATCCGGCAGGAAGGAAAACATATACAGATTACATCTTCAAATTTATGCAAGTTATTTTCCATTCAAGAAGTACCTGCAAAAAAAGCAGGTGCAATGTATTTGCATGCTTTGCCTTTGAAAATTTGTGCAAAGTACTTGAGGACTTTGCATCTAAGCAGGCTGTTTTAAAAACTGTACAGACTAACTTCTGTATTAAGGTCACTATATGTGCTTGCTGCTTCAGTTTATCTTTGTACCATCCAGAGAAACCTCTCCCCTTTTTTTCCCTCCAACATCCCTTCTAGTTCTGACCAGGGGGCCTATGTACTAAAACTTTTCTTCTACTTTGTGCCTCTGGGAAAAATCCTTAGCACATAGGGCCTTACATCTAGCCACCACTTTTTAAAGGACTGTTGTTGTTAATAAAGATTACAATCTAGTTGGAATTAGTTTTATTTCTCCTATTCTTTATTCATTTTTACTCTTATTTAGCACCCATCTAAGATACCTTATAGCCTTACAAACTTGGATATCTACAATACTAGCTGACAAACAGTACATAACAAGAATAATGGCATGAGATAAATTGGTTAACTGATGGCAAGAGAGAAAAAATAAGTTTTAAATTTAGTTTTAAAGTTTGGCAGCGTAGGTACATCATGGTTGCCAGAAGGCAGTAGGTTTCAGAGAAAAAAGGAAAACCAAAAGATGTCTATTTTACATGAGGAACAAAAACGTGTATGAAGAGAAAATAATGAGAAGGGGAACAGAAAGAAAGCAGATCAAACAGATGGAGGGAGAGGGAGCATAACCATGGCATCATTGGTAGATGAGGGCAAGGATTTTGAAATTGCTGTTGGTTTACACTGGTTCCAGTGAAATTTTTCTAAGGGGTGGAAGCAAAGGAATGATGTGGCAGTTGGTAAAAGAATCGGCCAGTTGGTTCATTACTCTGAAAATATTTGTTGCATCATTGCTCTTAGACAGGAATAGTGAATCTACCCACTTATTCCTTCCAACACATCCTCTTTCCTTCAAGAACAGAAAAGTCAAATTTCTTTGTGGAATCAAAGATTTAAAAAAATTATCTGCTACAAATTATAAGAGGACTTGCATAAAAAATTACCGTGATTCAGAACTAATATGAGTAAACAAAGGATTATATAAATCTTGTAATTTTTATGTGACAAATTCTCATTTGATGGGTATTATTTAGTTTTAAGACAGTATGTAAAAATCCAGTATTGTGCTGTAAATTGTCTGAGTTTTAGAGTACAAACAACACTACATATAAAAGTAGGGTACATGTTCCAAAACAAAACATCTTTTTAGTCATGCAAAATAAAAAGGAGTAGGTTTTGTACCTGTTTGGAAGTTTAGTGATGTGCAGTAAATTTGAGTCATGAGCAGTTCGCTGGTAGGCAATCACACGCTTCATTTGAAGATTATATACATATATTCCCCTTCCTATAGCCGCAAACACACACTGTGGGAAATATAATCAACAGAACATTTTTCAGTGAGAGGCACAAAATCATCATTTTAGATAATAGGTTTCCAGTACTGATGTGACTTCATAAAGCCAGGGTTAGCGTCTCTGTGCTTATCCTTTGAACTTCTATAATTCAATTTATCTGTTTTTAAAATACAAGCATATCAGTACTCTGGCATTTAAGACACAGTAAAGCAGAGGTTTACAAATTAATAGCTGTGTAAAAACATTCTTTATTTTAGTTTATAAATCAGTGCTCCATACTGCCAGCAGATGACAGCATAAACATGTTCCTTTCATGGAACATTTTCACAAAAAAGCAAAAAGCAAAAAGTTGACCTTTTATGGGCTCCTGGTAGTTCAAACTGCCATATCACTGAAAACCATTTGCTCTTCTGCTCCATTTTTCATACATGCAGAAACAAATGTTGCCATACAGGCCAGTTTCTTCCTTTATAAGTCTGGGAGGTGGCAATTCTATTTTATTCTTTTTCTTGGAAGTTCTAACTGGACCATCTAAGGGCATACTTAAAGCAAAAACGAGTGAATTTTAAAAGCCTTACTCGCGCCAAAGCCGGGAGATACACACATGACTCGGACCCGCACGGATTTTAAAAGCCCCTCAGCCACGCACGTATCTCTCGTTAACCATACAAAAATATTTTTGCCACAACGGGGTGGGGTGTGGGCATGGGCGGGACATGGGCATTCCAGGAAATATGAATGAAACCAGCACGTAAGTATGTACGCACACCAGCGCACCCCGGGGTTCTTATCTACTTAACTTTACTTTTGCTATGGACAGCATGTAAGTCATGAAAAAAAAATACTAGGTTAGTCAGTGGGGTTTTAAGGGTTGGGGCTAATAGGGTAAAAGGAAGGCAAGTTAGTCAGGAGGTTTAGGAAGTCCTCTTCTTTACTGCGGCAAACTGGGAAAACAAGTAATCACATCGGCACATTTATCTACTAAAATCCCCCCCCCTTACGCGATCGAGGCGGCATTTGCATGCACACGCGCACGTTAACGTAAAATTCTATGCGCATGTACGTGCGTATAGCCGATTTTATACCATGTGCGCATATACGTGCGTATGTTGTAAAATCACCGCATACATGTGTGTGAGCCGGAAAATGTGCACACGTGCTCCCGCGCACAGATCTTAAAAGTCACCTTAAAATGTTTTGAGGAAAAAAAATAGCAGTTCTCCTTGAAGTAAATAAAATAAACTTTTATCTAACCTATGGGCAGCTTTTCAAAATTCAAGAAAACACAAACTTGGCTCTTAGTTACAGGTTTTATATTAAAAGAAATTTTCACAAGTGACACTACATATAGTGAAACAGAAACAAAATCCCCTCCAACTACAAAAAATGATTACCATGCTTCTCAACTGAAAGAGTTGTAATTAGGGCACTTACTTTTCAGGCTTTAGTTTTTAACCAGTGTGCATGACAAACTATTACCTCCTGCTGCTGCTAGTAGCTGTAGCAGCACAGCATTTTCAGATTAAATTCTGAAACCCTTTGATTTCCAGAAAACTAAAATCTGAAAGTGGAAATCAGCATTTTCCAGAAATTTTTCTGCAAATGCTATGTTGCTGACAGCACCAGTCACACTTTGTTGGACATACATAATTATAAAAAAAAAAACCCAAAAAATCTCACAAAAAGCAAAGGCATTACCTGTAATGGAAAGAAAAGGCTGACATTTTACAGTCAGACACCCATAGAAATAGGACACACATTTGCAAGAACAAGTCAGCTGCACTGTAAGCTTTGGCCAGATGCCCAGACACGGATGTAAACCCAGAAGAATCTCTCAAACCTAGTATTTGTTTTAAACAGTCACAGGGCAGAATTCTGGGGGCTAGGAAAGAGTTAAAGAAACTGTTCAGAACCCTTATTTTAAATACTTGGGCCAAAATGGAGGCATTGTTACTGCCACTTTAGAAAAAAACATGAAGGCAAACAATTTGGAGCTGCCTATAATTTAGGAATCTTATAATTTATTTATTTATGTTTTTTATATACCGGTCTTCTTACATAATATGCAAATCAAATCGGTTTACAGAGAACTGTTGAAAAGCTTGCTTGAAGGCAATTACATATAACGAAGAACTTTTTGAACAAACAGATAAATAGAACTTTTTAAACAAACAGGTAAATAGAGAAATATATTAGACAAAGACACTGTGTTTTAAATGTCTAAATATCTTAGTGTTTTAAATAGAGCTTTTAAATAGCCTTTATCAAGAAGAAAAAAAATAAATAAATAGCCAAAAGACAATGTCTAATTCAAACATGGTATTAGGAATTATTCCTATTCCTAAATGTATAGATGTCTTGCTGGAAACAGAAGTCATTGGAAAACTAACTTCCACTTGAGTGCATCGAATGACCCATTGTGGGAATGAAAATGAAGAGGAGGGGAGGAGGGTGGAGCTGGAGTTATCCATATTAGAGCGAAGCAGATACAAAAATAACTGGTTGAAAGCTGCTTGTTAGTGGTCAGGGAAATGCTTGACTGAATAGCCAAGTTTTCAGTTTTTTCTTGAATGACTGGTGGGAAGAGTCTTGTCTTAGTTCTGGTGGAAGTGAATTCCAAAGAGAAGGACTTGCGGTGGAAAAAGCTCTATTCCTTAGCGGAGTTTTGGCTTGAGGGATAACCATGGTGTCTTGGTAGGCTTTTCTGATTGGTCTTGTTGATTTGATGGTGCGTAGTTGATGGGTAAGATCGATAGGAGCTATATTGTTTATGGATTTGTGAATGAGGGTCATGACTTTGTAGAAGACTCTAAATTTAATTGGAAGCCAGTGGAGATTGTAGAGAATGGGCATGATGTGGTCTCTTTTATTAGAATTGGTCAAGACCCTAGCTGCTGAATTTAGAACCATCTGGAGGGGCTTGATTGTAGAGGCTGGTAGACCAAGTAGCAACGCGTTGCAGTAGTCCATTTTTAATTGTGATTAAAACCTAAATTTATAGTCTTCTCATCTGTTTTAGTTCCTTCAGAATACTAAGGTTCCATTAACTATTGTCTATGTTCCAATATGGGTATTGGGTCAGCAATGATATCTGTATTAGCTATTTTATTCTTTATATACATTATATTTGACCTGCCTTTTCTCCGTTAACAAGCAGGGCTGAATTAGCTATGACATGTGGGTGATGTCATCTGAAGGCACTGGACAGACTTCTCTCTTTAGTTCAGTAGAGCTTTTACTACTGAGCATGTGTAGAAGTTCCTCACAAGCCCCTCAGTCTCTATTTGTCTGTGCTGCAGCACAAACACATACCTTCTCTCTCTCGTGAAATTGTGTTATATATTGGCCTTAGGGCCTCAATTTTTTCACATTTTTGTATCTGCCCCTCTCCATTAAAATTTAATGCTGTCAATAAAATAGAAAAAGGTAAATAATTACTCTGTTTCTTTTCTACAGATCTTGTATCAGTCTGACAGACACTCTCCTACTATATATATTTGAGTCTAGCAGGAGCTTCTCACACAAAACTCCCCATACCTGTGCCACTGGATTCCGGATCTACTGTAGTTTCAGGGTAGAGCGAAGAAGAAATATCACAGATCGCCCTTTGAACAGTGGACCTCCTGCTGCTGGTGATGCTAGAGTGTCCTGTGCAGTTGGTGCAAGTGCTGTGATGATGCAGGAGTTCCTGGTGTCATCAACACCGAAAACGCTGTCAACACAACACCATCTAGTGCTGTCGACATGGAAAGCACCATCTACGCAGAAGTGTTCTCCGCACTATTGCCCGATCAACGCAGAAGTGTTCTCCGCACTATTGCTCGATACATCTGTGCATTTTAATGCATCAGCATCATCGATGTGTTTGACACTTCGGACTTGATGCTTTAGCACTGTCACCATCAATGCATCTGCACCAGGGGTGGCTCAAGGCAATCTGCTGCCTGAGAAGAAGGATGAAATGGCGCCTCCCCCCATGGCTCGTTGCAGGTGAAATCACTGAGTGCCAGGGCAGGGGGAAGGCAATGGAGGATGAAGTGACGCCCAAGGTCACAAGGAATGGCAATAGGATTTGAACCCTGGCTTCCCTTGTTTGCAACCCACTGCTCTAACCACTCAGTTTTAGGGCCTGTTATTTTTTTGTTCTCAGTCTTCAGTGTCCACACTAGGGGGTGCCGGAGAAATGTTTAATGGGGTGGAGTGGCTTTTGGCCACCCTACCTCCTGGGTCTAGAAATAGGAATCCTCCATTCCTTATTGCCTGCCTCCCACCCTTCTCCAGGATCTGCCCCCTGGGTGTGTGAGAGGTTGGTGAATGGTGGGAGCCTGTGTCTGTGACTCACTCTCTCTCTTAGGGCTGATACAAGGGTATTAGATGCCCTAGACAAACCTTTCAGCCTTTCATTCCCCCTTCCCTCCCATCCCCACATAATTGAAACTTAAGCATTCTTTTCCATTTTAAAATGTATTAACTTCCCCAACTTATAAATGCAGCTTTCATATGGAAAAAGACATTCAAAGTACAATCTTCTGAAGTAAAATATCACTTACAGCAGTGGTTCTCAACCTTTCTAATGCCATGACCCCGCAATACAGTTCCTCATGTTGCGGTGACCCCTTGCCCCGCCCTCGCCCCGTGAGGGTGGGGTGAGGGCGGGGCTTTGGTCATATGGGGGTGGGGTTATGGATGGGGTTGGATTTTAGTGCACACTTATCATTTAATTATGACATTTATAATGTGAATGTAACTCAACTCACCATAGGTTCTCACATGCATGGCACACTGACCCATGATCGTCACGGGGCTAGATGTAAAAGTACAGTTTGTATCCACAGGAACCCCCCTGACCCACAATAATGGATGTAAAGCAGAATTATGACATTCCCCATACAACTCACCCTACAAAAAAGATATTCTGGTTCTAGTGACATCTCAGTAACAGCAACTCAAACTCCTTCTATTTCCAGGCTCAATAGCCCTACTTATGAAAAGACAGCAGTTTACCACCAATGCATGTCCTCTGAGAAAACACAACAAATAAGACCGATACAAACGCTTACATGCTAGCAAAATATCTCATCTCGGTAACAGACACAGAACCGACCTAACATACTCCCAGGATCTGTAGTAATGCACATAAACTAATCCGCACACAGTTACACCTGTATTATGGAATACACTCAAACAGGAGCAACCCTATCTATGAAAAGGCAACACTACAAATATTAAATCAGGTCCTAAAAACCAATACACCTCTTATTAGGAAAACAGAACTAGCAAGCAGCTATAGATCCCCACACAGAAATAATTGTAAAACTATACTAATAAGCAGAATAAATGTTTCAAAACAGCTATGAACATCCAACAATTAAAAACGCATAAAAACTATTAAACATTCTCCAAACACCAATAAAATATTTCAAAAAAGCAGACATCACACAATTAAAATGGCAGTCAAGAAAAATAAACTTAAAAAGCCACCTTTACTTACCCCCTCCAGCAGCTCTCCTACTCCCCTTCCCTGCAGGCCGTGGCACTCACCAGAAGCAGCAGTAGAAGCTAAGCTCTATACTTATGGTCCTCTTCCTTAGTGCCCATGTCTCTCACACACACACACCATACCAGTCATGCCCCCATGACCAGTTTCTGTCTCTCACACACCAATCATCTCCCAAACAGTCTTTGGCACACACACACCAGTCACCTTCCTGAACAGTTTCTCTCATGCCATACACACACACACACAGGCTTCCCACTCCCGTGTTCTACTTACATATACGGGCTTCTCACTCTCATAATCACTTTCTCACACACACACACACCAGTCACCTTCCTGAACAGTTTCTCTCATGCCATACACACACACACACACAGGCTTCCCACTCCCGTGTTCTACTTACATATATGGGCTTCTCACTCTCATAATCACTTTCTCTGTCTCTCTCTCTCTCTCTCTCTCACACACACACACTCACTCACTCACCAGTCTCTCACTCCCATGCTTGTTCTCTCCACATGCACAGGCTTCTCATTCCCATAATCACTTTCTCTCTGTTACACACACACCAGTCTCTCTCATTTCCATGCTCACTCTCCACGTGCACAGGCTTCTCATTCCCTGAATCACATTCTCTCACATTCACACACACACACACACACCCAGTCTTTTTCTCTCACACACACCATCACCTTACCAAGCAGTCTCTCTCTCTCATGCATGCACACTCACCCTGGTTTCTCACTCCCATGCTTTCTTTCACCCCCACAACACCAGGCTTCTTACGCCCATGCTTTCTCACATACCTAGACTTCTCCCTTCCATGCTTTTTCTCTCTCTCACACACACACATCAGTCACCTCCCTAATGTCTCACACTCTCACACACACATCAGTCATCTCCCTGAGCAATCACTTTCATTGTCTCTCACATACACACACACACATCAGCTCTCTGACCAGTCAATCACACACAGGCTGGCTGGCTGCTTCTCTCTCTTTCTCTCACTCACTTCCTCTTCTCCCCCGAGCACAAATGGGAGCTGCAGCAGCCTCGCTGGCCAAGAAAGAAGAATCCCATCGGCTGCGGGAGGCTCGTGCTGCTCTCTCCTTTCTCCATTACCGGCTGCTTCAACTGCTCGGGGGCCGATGCTGCAGCCGCCGCTGCTACTTTTTCGCGCGGCTCTCTCTCCTTCCCGCGCACCACGATTCACTTCCTGTTCCGGGTCACGGGAGGGGGGGGGGGGGGCAGGCGCAGGAAGAAGAAAAGGCCCAGCCGTGGGTGCAGAGCTTCTTCTAGCGCCGCTGCCGTTCCCGCTGGGCTTGAATGTGCTGACAGCCCGGCGGCAACGGCAGCGGGAGAGACCGGGAGCGCGCGACCCCTGCGTTTTGGGCATTCGACCCCCGCTGGGGTTGCGACCCATAGGTTGAGAACCGCTGACTTACAGCATATATATTATACAAGCTGTTAAGCCCGTTAAAACGGGCTACATCCCTCTGTCTCTCACCTCCCCCTCATTCTCTCTCCCCTCACCACCCCCTCCCCCACCCACTCCTCTCCACTCTCCCTCTCCTCTCACTCAGTCCCTCCCTCCTCTCTCCCCCCTCTCCCTCACTCCCTCCCACTCAGTCCCCCCCTCTCCCTCCCTCCCACTCAGTCCCTCCCTTCACCCGCCTCCATTTCCTTCCGACGCCGTACTCACGACTCCTCGCAGCCCACACCCACCTCCATTTCCTCCCGGCGCCGTAAGCGCGACTTCCCGCAACCCTCACCCGGCTCCATTAACTCCTCCCGCTCCTGCCGGCAGATCTCGGGGGGGGGGGGGGGGTGTCACTTCCCGCGCGCGCGGCAGTGACCCCCCCCCCCCCCCCGAGATCTGCCGGCAGATCTGGGGAGGAGTTAATGGAGCCGGGTGAGGGTTGCGGGAAGTCGCCGCTACTTCTCCTCCCGCTCCTGCCGGCAGATCTCGGGGGGGGGGGCGCGGGAGTGACACCCCCCCCCCCCCGAGATCTGCCGGCAGATCTGGGGAGGAGAAGTAGCGGCACCGCGCGCACGCAGCGCCGCTGCTTCTCCTCCCGCTCCTGCGGCCCCACCGCCATTTTTTTTTCTGACCGACGTCCTTGCCCGCACATGCGCAGTAGAGCTGTGCTCTACTGCGCATTTGCGGGCCGTCGGTCACAGGCCATTTATAAGGTAGATAGGCATACACTGCAAAAAAATCATATCTATATAAATAAAAATGTTAAATAGTTTGTACGTCGTCGCTAATCTCGCCAACCGCTTAACCGAATGCGTTCAAATTTGCACACAACATTTACTTCCCATACGGAAAGGATCTTATACACTTACATTACATATAGGTCACACCTGTGACAGGTAATACAAGTTTAAAAATTGCTTACACAAAACAGCGACATCTGGTGGCCGTCAGGGCAAGCGCAACCTCTTACACCTTTCACACAGACTCACACACCACACCCCACCCCCACACAGGGCTATTGTCTTTCATTCACACTCCCTCATAACACACAGAAATCCACACTCATCACACCACACACCCCCACCCACACGCCTGCCAATGTCACTTACTTCACCCACCCTCCCAAAACACACCAAAACACGGATTCCTGGCTGCTACATTGGGAAGCCACACATTTCACACACCTTCCGAATTTAAATTAAAGTACCCTCTTCCACCCACCCACGCACTGCACTCCGATCACACACTACACCTGAAACAAGTCCGAGCTTTTCCGCCGGCACCACAGGAACGGTCCGGGACACATCGCATTCAGTAGGGCCGTCGGATGCCAGCAACCAATATGGCGCAGGCGAACCTTGCCCTTACTATGCTATATGGAGACAACAATGACGTCGGTACACCATGTGACATAGTAAGGGCAAGAGTCCGTCGACGCCATATCCTCAGCGGACATTTGCCCTTACTAGGTCAGGAATCCTGACGCACATCTTTCACCGATGAAGTTTTGCGACATGGCAGCCGGCGGAACAAACCCTAGCACACACCCTCACCACCGGCTGGCAGTTTACACAGATAGCCGCGTGTTTTTCACAGGGGGGGGGACCACTCATTCTCCACATCTCCCGAGAGGGGGGCTGTAGCGTGGGTTGCTCTATTTCGCCGGGTTGGGGGGGGGGGGGGGGCGCCAGGAAGGTGTGCTTGCATATTTAAACTATTCTTTGCTGGTGCTGTTCATTTGGGGTAAAAAAAAAACACCCCACACAAACTGTAACCTTTACTGCTCTGTTCTGTTTTTTCAACTTAACCAGGCTCAGCCACAGGAACGCGTGAACCAATTGCTTTCAAATTTGGACACAAGCTTCACCTCACATATGGCAAGGTTATTCTACACTTACATTACATATATGTCACACTGGGGGCTGGTAAAAAAGTTTTAAAATTTGGTTCCACAAAACAGTGATATCTGCTGGACGTAAGCGGAAGCTCTTACACCTTGCACAAACGCTCACACCCCACACACACGTGACCAATGTTTGGGATTCACACACCCTCCAACCAGACACAAATCCACCCTCCTCACACACCCCCGCACACATGCCAATTGTACTTACTTCACACACCCTCCCAAAACACACAAAACCCCACAAAATTCCAGCATGCTACACCAGGAGGCTACTCACATGCCACATGTTTGCTATTCCCACACCCTACGAACTCACACAAAAACACCCTCCTCACATCCCCCACACCCATGACTTTTCTACTTACTGCCCACACCCTCCGAACGCACGCAAAACTGCAGAATAGTTCGGGCTGCTCCAGCGGGGGGGGGGGGGGCAACACCACTCCGTGACACATCGCATACACTACGGCCGTCGGCTGCCAGCAATCAAAATGGCACCGACGGCTCTGTCCCTTACTAGGACACTCGGGAACGCCAATGGCAGCAGTAGCCCATGTGACATAGTAAGGGCGAGGGCCCGTCGACGCCATTTTCTGGACTGGCAACTGGCGCACCTTCGCCCTTACTATCTGAGCGAGATGATCGCTCCCATTGCTCCACCCCACTGACAGAGTAAGTTCTAACAGCCGTCGCAGACAGTTTCAGTGCTGGCTGCCAAGGGCCCGGCGCTAATACTTCCATGCCGGAACGAACGCCCGCTCCACCGACTACCATTTTTGACAGGTATCGGCGGGCCTGCAGGGGGGGGCATGGGAATGTTCTTGCGTCCATGTTCGGGGGGGGGGGGGGGCAGGGGGCGGTTATCCCCATTCTCTTTTCTTTCTTTTCCACTTAACCTGGCTCTGCCACTGCAAACAGCTAGTTTTCAATAATAATAGTTTAATAGACTTAATAAACTTCCTTTCTCATAGTAATCAAGGCGGTTTACCGGATCCCATATGGTATTAGGCCTACATTAACTTGCACTGGGTGTGGACTTGGCCCACAGAAAGCCAGGAATAAACTGAACCTCAATTCCAGTATGGGAAGCCTTCCATATCATAACTGCCAGCATTCAACCTATGAAAAAGCCATACAGCAAATATTACATCAGGCTCTAAACACCAATACACCTCCTACTAGGAAAACAGATTAAAGCCAGGTTGTTATAAATCCCTACACAGAAACTACATGCTAGCAGAACATCTAAAGCCTCACACACAAGCAGAACACAGATAGACTCTCACCAAATACAGAATAAAGAGATCATAAAATATAAATTGAAGTGTGCAGACAAAAATTGAACTGGAAATCACAAGAAGCCAAACTCTAAGCAATGCAACTACAATCAAGAAATATAAAACATTAAACATACCAATAAAAAGAATGTCAAATCTGCTGATAAATTCAGCCAGCTAAAAACACGTATAAAAATGTTAAAAATATTACTAAGCAATAAAATACAGCAGATACATCACATCCAATAATTAAAACTAATAAGGATTTAAAAAAAATAAAAAATAAAAATCTCACGCTCTTCATACCTTGGAACTTTAGATTTCCTGTCCTCCTGAGATTGTCATAGATTGGAGGAGGGTGCACAACCTCTCTCTCTCACATACACACACACACACACCACACTCACAAATTGTGTCTTTTCCCATTCTTCCACCGCCACCGACTTGGGCTCTGGCGCGGGCCCGTGGCCTCTTTTTTCCTCTTAGCCGTCATTCTTTTTTTTTATAATAAACTCCGGAGAGAGGATGGTTCAATCATTCATGGTCCTTAATTAACTGCTCTCTCGTTTATCTACTAAAAAGGAGTCGGGTCAGAAAATATACATATTTTACCTTGTAAAGTTATGAAACATCTACAAGGAAATTTTAAATAAAAAGTCGCACCAAATCACTAAAGCTCTACTTTTCAAGGTCAGGAAATATCTCCTTCGAGCTTGAGTAGGTCTGGAGACATCTGGGTTTGGGCAACGACGCTTGGGCTTCTTTTCTATTTCTTCAGCCGCCGCAGGCTTGGGCTCCAACGCTGGCTTGCAGTCCTTCTTTCTTTCTTCAGCTGCCGCTGGCTTGAGCTCCGGTGGCGGCTCGTGGCCCCCCTCGTTCATTCTTCAGCTGCCGCAGGCCAGGATGGCTCTGCCGCGACCCGCAGGTTTCTGGTCGGGTGATAGCGCCAGCAGCGCCTTTTTTTCTCTTCAGTCGGGAAGTAAAAAAAAAAAAAAAAAATCACGTGATGGAAGCAACCGGCCTATCAGGGGAAGCCTAATCCCCCGATAGGGCAACCCACCCCCTGGGTCAAAGGTGCTTCAGCCTTTACGGCATGAGCAGAATTACAACGCCTGCCATTAACTCTAACATGATTTGCCCGTTTTCAAATTCTAAGAGCAGGCATTATAAAGTCAAGGTGAGGTGGCTGTGGCAGGAAGGTTTCAGCGGGCAATTTTGCTGCCTCAAAATCCTGCTGCCAGAAGTGGCCACCTCACTCTGCCTCATTATAGAACCACCCCTGATCTGCACCATCAGTACACTTGATGCTTCTACATCATTAGTGCATCTACACTGTTGATGCTCAGTGCACTCAAAGTCATCACTGCATCTACACCATCGGTGCATTATATTTGTATGCACCAGTGGGGCATTTGTACCTTCTGTGCATGCCATACATAGAAATAGAAATCTGACCGCAAAAAAAAGACTGTATTGGCCAATCTAGTCTGCCCATTTACCCAAAGAATTTAGTTTTACAATTCCCATCACTCCCTCAGTGATCTCGTGTTTACTCATGCTTTCTTAAATTCTGAAATTGTTTTTGTCTCCACCACCTCTACTGGGAGGCTATTCCATGCATCCACTACGTTCACTTCAAATTTTTTGGCAAGCCGTGTTATTTGATTAGCACAGTCAAGGGTATTAATTTATTTATTTAACACTTTTTATATACTGGCATTTGTAGGACACATCATGTTGGTTTACAGGTAACTATGAAAGGAAATTACAATGAACGGTCATAGAAGGTTAACTAGATAATATACGAAAGTACAAAAATAGGGAGTCAACGAGCAGAAATAGAACTTTGTTGAACAAAATGGATTTTGATTATCCATATTAAAATAAGAAATGCATAAGAACTTATAAACAGTGTTAATTAATTAATTAATTTAGAGCTTTTTTATACCGACTTTCTTGATACGAATCAAATCAACTCGGTTTACAGAGAACAAAGATCTTAGCAATAATAATAGTAATAACAATAACAACAACAATTAACAGAGATTAGAAGAAGTATAAAGTTTATTAATGAGCTCATTTTAATATACACAGTGCGGGGATCATAGGGATGGTAACTATCAAACCGGCGTGCGTGCGCATATTTGCATGCATACATCAGCCCATGTCTAGGTAGGCCAACTTATAAAACTCACGTGCACGTTACAAAATAGCATGGCTGCGCACACATGTGCACCAAATTTTAAGTGGGCGCACGCAAATCCTGCTTCTATCGCATAAATCAGGGAATTTTAAAAGGAGCGCATGCCAACGCCATTCCCAATTTGTCCAGTCAAGAGAGAGGTCCTCTAACACACACACACACACCCCACCCCCCCCGGTTTGATAGCCTTCATTCCCCCCCAGTTAGCCACCCCTTAAAACCCCCATCTGCCTATTTGTCTTTACATTTTAACTTACACAGAGCATCTATAGCAGTAGTACCAGACCATACCCACACCCCCTTTGAAAACCTTCAAGATGCGTATGCTGCGGGAGATATACGCGTATCTCAGAGGTTTTTAAAATCTGCTTGGCGCCCGCAAGCCCAACTTCTTCTCACATCCCCTAATTAAGGCACATGTTGGGCTTTTAAAATTCACGTCTCAGATTGGGGACAAGATGGCGGCGTAGGCAGACGCGTTAACGCTGAGCTCCGTTACTTGCAATCGTTTCTGCCAAAATGCCCGCTAAACGGAAAGGCAAGCTCCGGATCTATCCCTCGGACACGGAGCTTATGGCTGCTCAGCGTCTCATAACAACTTACGCGACTGTGAAGGACCAGGAAAGTGGGGGAGCGAACTCCGTTGAAAGCGCCACCGAGGAAGCGATGGCCTTTCCAGGAGAGGTTACTCTCAGCCCCCCAGATCCTCGGAGGCCCGAAATTGCTCTTTCCCCCTCCCGCCCGGAGGCCGCTGAACCACAGACACAGGAAGTGGCTCTGTTGGATTCAGCGCAGGGAGGTCAGAGGGCGTTGGTTGCCGAAACAACTTTCAGAGATCCCCGGTACATCAGGGGCGGAGGATATCGAGGAGCCCCCCGTATCAACCCCGATTCGGAGAGAGGATGAAGAAAGTTTGAGGAGTGCGTTTGCGACAGCACAGAGGGGAAATCAACTGGCCGGAATATCGCCGGTACTAAAAGCGGGTGAGTCACTGTTGAAACCCCGTTTTTTAATGCCGCTTAAACCAGATAAAATAACACTAGAAGCAATCTGGGATATAATGGCAGCATTGGTAAATTCGATCGGAAACTACCAGGATAACATGGAAATTATAGAACATAAAGTGGAGATATGTGAAAAACAGATTGAGGAAATAAAACCAAAATTACAAGTAATGGAGGCTGATATAAAGAAAACACAGGAATGTAATGTGAAGATTATAAAGGATATCACTACGGTCTCAAGGAGGTTGGAATTCATGGAGAACTATTCCAGACATTTAAATTTGAGATTTTTGAACTTTCCGAAAATTGTTGGTGAATTGCCATATATCACATTAAAAAAATATTTCGCAGAGAATTTAAAATTTCAAGAGGGAGAAATTCCTCTGATAAACAAATTGTATTATTTACCAAAGTCGAATAAAAATAAGGAAGTTTTGCAATCGAATGTTAATGTGAATGAAGGGAATCTAACTAGATTCCTGGAGGATTCTGCTTTGGAATTTTATGAAACAGCTACTTTAATGGTATCTTTTATATCAGAAAAAGACAAACGAAATAATGAAACGCTATTTCAAAAATATTTTGGTTCAATTCAGGGGAACTCCAATACGTGTGTTCCCAGATTATGCTCCCATTACTCAAAGCAGGAGACGTGAGTTTCTTGTAATGAGACCGCAAGTAATTGCACTTGGTTTCTCCTATGTCTTAAAATATCCATGTAAATGTGTTGTTAGGTCTGCAAAAGACATATTTGCTTTCCAATATCCTGAGCAGTTGAAGTCATTTCTCAATGCTAGGAAGGTAATATCTCCTTCCATAATAGTGCCATAGACGAGGACTTAAAAAAATATGGTAATCTTCTACTACGTTAGGCTGATTACTTGAAATAATATGTTGTTTTTTCACTTCCTATGATTTCTGTCCCCACTGGTATATATTTCCTTTTTTTTTTTATCTTAATGCAATATGTAAATGTGATGTAGTAAGAGAAATTTCTTGTAAAATATTGATGAAAATGTACATATTGCATTTATTTTCTGTAGTAAGTTAACACTTGCTGTAATTGTGAAAATTAGAAAAAAAAAAAAAAATAATAATTAAAATTCACGTCTTAATGAGAGAGATTTCAAATGTCTAATGTTATCCCTGCTTTAGGCTATTTACCATGCAAAAAACACTGTTTCTGCACAGTTAATGAACTAACGTGGAATAGCGAAACGAGGCCCTTATTTTTCCTGAAGTCTAGGACCCTCGCCTTGGAATGAACCTTCATCTCCTGCATTCTAATAGTGATCCACACCATCCAGTGATCAATGGATCCCAGATGATCGTCCAATACAACATCTGAAATGCTGACCCTGGTGGTAAGCACCAGGTCCAATATTGCCCCTCTCCCATGTGGGTTCTGTTACCAGTTGATTTGTGAATACCCTCCATTAAATCTCTGTTTCTTCTGTTTGTGATGCAGGTCTGTATATAACGCTAGTATAAATAAATGTTCCATTCCCTCTTTCCAGATTAACTCACAGTGCCTCCTCCTTACCTCATAAGTCCAGCAATTCTGTTGCTTTAATATTTTTTTATATACATTATAGTGCCATATCTTCTCCCTTTCTTCTTACCCAGTCCTTCCTGAATAGACTGTAGCCTGGTATAACTATAACCCATATAAAAAATACTGGTACATCAGGTATATCTTAAATACCTAGAAGGTTATCTTAGCCAAATATATGAGCAGACGCAGCCCAACGGGGCTGTAGTGGAATTAAAAAGAAGAAGTAAGCCAACAAATTAAAGAAGGCTCCGTGACAACGCTCTCATAAGGAGATACTGAAGGATACCCCCTGAAGCAGGACGATGATGTCCGAAACACAGCTGTGTCGGGTGAACTACCAGGAATGGAGTAGATGAGTATTAGTGTCTCTTGTGTGTATTCATGAAGATTGCTTGACAGTCAATGACTGATTTTATTATAAAGAAAAATTTCTACTAAAAAAAGATAGGATTGATGAGTGAATATTAAAATTAAAGTAAGGTGACCCTGTACAATAGTAGAGTCTGTCACACAATACAGACCCTCGAAGTAAGGGGCCTACATATATTTGGCTAAGATAACCTTTGAGGTATTTAAGATATACCTGATGTACCAGTATTTTTGATATTGTTGTTAGACAGTTCGGTACACTGGAATACAGTGGTTTTGGGTAAATAGGTTGTGATTGATAACTATAACCCAGTCATGGTTTTCCATGTATCATGTTTCCGTGATAGCCACTACATCCTAGCCAGATTTTTTCATGACTGCCTCTAGATTTGGGATTTTATTTAGAAACAAACATGACAGCAGAAAAAGACTGTATGGCCTATCTAGTCTGCCTTTCTCTCCCCTTTCCCTGTTTATTGTAATTTCCATTCTATAAGCTCGCTGTAAACAGATATGATGTCTCCACTAATATTGGTATAGAAGATTCAATAAATAAATAAATAGATAGATAATAATTTAGCTTTACAATTCTTATCACTTCCTCAGAGATCCCCTGTATTCATTCTATGTGTTCTTGAATTCAGATATTGTTTTTATCTTCACCACCTCTACCGGGAAGCAGTTTCATGCATCCACATCCCTCTCTGTAAAGAAATATGTCATAAGATTATTCTTGAGTCTATTCCCTTTTACTCTTATTCTATGACCCCTCATTCTAGAATCTCCTTTCTGTTGACAGAGGCTTGCCTCCTTTGAGGTATTTAAATGTCTCTATCATATCTCCTCTACCTTGCCTTTCATCTAAGACAGTGGTTCTCAACCTTTTTTCTGTCGGGACACACCTGACGGATGGTTCTTACATGCGGGACACAATGAACACATGATCGTCATGGGGTTAAATGTAAACATACTCTGTATCTACAGGAATTGTCCTGACCCCCCCCCCCCAACAATGGGTGCAGAGCAGAACTAGGACATTCCCCGTTCAATTTACCATACAAAAAAGATATTTCTGGTGTCATCTCAGTAACAGCAACAGACACTCTCCTACCAAGCACAATAGCCCTCCTTATGAAAAAAACAGTAATTTATCACCAATGCATGTCCTATTGAGAAAACACAACAAATAATATTGATACAAATGTCCAAATGCTAGTAAAATACCTCACCTCGATCACAGACAGAATCAACCTTTACCAAGTACAGAAAGACCACAAATTACAAATATGGAGACAGAAACTGGAATGAAAACCCAAAAAGGCCACTCTGCATGCAGTGCAAAATTGAAGAAATGGAAACAAAAATATAATACCTAATAAACTCCCAGGATCTGCAATAATGTTCACAAACTAATGAGCAAAAAGTTACACCTGCATTATGGAACTCATTCAAACAGTAATAACTCTACCTATGTAAAGGCAACACTACAAATATTTAACCAGGCCCTAAACACCAATACACCTCCTATGGGGAAAAGAGAACAAGCCAAGCTGCTATAGATCCCTACACAGAAACTGCAAGTTTGCAGAATACCCTTAGCTCGGTCACACACGGAGAACACAGACAGACACTCACCAAATACAGAACAAAGTGACAATCAATTAATGTTTTTGTTTTTCCATTTTTGCACTGCATACACTCAGTCTAGTCTGGCTTCTTGCTGTTTCCAGTTCAGTTTTGTCTCCACATTCTATTTATACTTTTCTCAAGTAATATAAAATAATAATTCTAAAACTAGAATAATAAATATGTTTCAAAACAACTGATAAACAGAATAATATCCAATCATTAGAAACTTACAAAATTATTAAAAATTCTCTAAACACCAATAAAATATTTCAAACAGCAGACACATCACATAATACCCAATAATTAAAATGGCAGTGAATCACGAAAGATAAACTTAAAAAGCCACCTTTACTTACCCTCTCCAGCAACTATCCTACTCCCTTCCTTGTAGGCCAATAGCACACACTAGAAGCAGCAGTGGCTGCTGAAGCTCTGTCCTCACAGTCCTCTTCCTTAGGGCCATTGACTAGTCTGTTTCACACACACACACACACTTTCTGTCTCTCACACATCAGTCATCTTTCTCTCTCTCTCTCTCTCACACACATACCAGTCACCTCCCTGACCGATATCTTTCTCTCACATACACCAGTCACCTCCTGTCCACTCTCTCTCACACACATACACAAACACACACACCTGTCACCGCCTTGAGCACTCTTTTGCTCACACATTTTCTCTTACATGCAGTCTCAATCAAACACATTTTCTCACACACTTACACATGCTGACTCACTCTATCTGTCTCACTCACTCACCTCCACCCCAGCACACATGGCGGCTACAGCACCCGGCAGCCGGTATTTTGCTATTAAAGCAGAGTCATGACAGACTGGGAACTGCAGCAGGAGCGACTCCCCCTGGCCTTGCAGTGGTAAGGAGGCAGCACTCAGCTGTTGGCCTGTGCTGCAATCATTGCGGCGCAGAGCGGTCAGCTGAGAACATGGCCACGGGGATTTCCTGCCATGCTGCTGTTTGGGAAATCCGTCGATTAGTTGCCCCAGGTCTACAGCATTGGTGTTGAGACTGTCGCTGCCCGTTTCCACTCCGCCCTCCTTACCTCTTTGGTGACTCCCTCCTGGGTTGATGGAAGTTTGGCTACCACGGCGTCATCTTGCCGACCTCCTCCGGCATTCCCGGACCGGCTAGACGCTGCCTTCCGCCATGTTCTCCTGAGGCCTAAGGGCGCGCGGCCCTGACTAAAGTACCAGCAGTGGGGCGAACCTCAGGGGCGTCCCCCTGAGATGACATCATCTTCAGATATTTAAAGGTCTTTCATTTAGCTAACTATTCGAGTTAGCAAAGGGTTTCCTACCTAGCTGCCTCCAGGTATCGCTGCGGATGGGATTCGCTCTCCGCATACCTTGCTATTCTGCCTCTTCGGACTTTACCAGGGGTACCCGCTCCTCGGGGTGCCTCGCTCTCTCTTTTATTTTTCAGGTCACAGTCTGGAACCGGTACTTACTCCTCGAGGGCCCACGTTCCCGGACCTGCTACTGAATATAACTTCTGCCAGGAAGTCACCCCTGCCTACACCAGTGAGTTACCATCTCTCTCTCAGAGCTTTCCCTGGAACCAGGTACTCGCTTCTCGAGGGCCTACTTCATTCCAGCTCCTGGGCTATTCTAAGAGACTACAGAGTGAGTGTTACCATCAAGGTTCTGTTCCTGAACTCTGCATACTCTGCCTACTCACTATCTCAGTTTCTCTACAGCTCAGCCTTCCTGGGATCGCTGTTCCAGTGCCTGAGGGACTACAGCCCAGCCAGGCTATTCCATCTCACTACTGCCACCTCTGGTGGTTCTCAAAAACTGTTTAATAAAAGAACTTGTGTGTGTCTGTCTCCCAACTCTGAGCCTGACCAATGGTCCCTCTCGGGATCTTCCCCCGAGGGCATGGTCAGCTGCCACCGGCCCAAGGATCCACCCAAAACTATCACAAATAACAATTGGGCAGGCTTCAACTGGGGATATCAGTGCTGAAACAGCAGGGGGAGAGTACTGAGGATGAGAATTGAGATACATTAAAGATCCTCTGTGGCAGAAAGGAGCTTGCTCAGCTCTCAATCACACTGAGGTCATGGTTCCCTGTGCCTTTCTGTAACCAGCCTGTAATACTACTCCCTTTCCTTGCTTAACATCGCTCATCTCAAATATCCAGGTCTACTTAGAAATTTGTCCTTTCACTAAGTGGACAGTTATAGGCTGAGAATGAGTAAAGCAATAGTCTGCCGAATGACTCACTACATCCAGCCGAGGAAGAGCATCCTTAATTGAAATTACATGTGACAGTGATTAGATCCCTGAAATGTGTGAAGTGCCTTTAATGTCCACCTTCCATGCAATCAGCAGGATCCAAGCACTGATATTATCTGGGAGGCCAATTCATTAATCAGTGACCCGGGGCCGCTAATAGACGGATTTCCCAAACAGCAGCGTGGCAGGAAATCTCTACAGCCACATTCTTAGCTCACTGCTCTGCGCCGCAATGATCGCAGCACAGGCAGACAGCTGAGTGCTGCCTTCTTACTGCTGCGGGGCCGGTGGGGGTGAGCCTTGGGACATGATTTCAGCAGCAGCAGCATGGTCCTTTCTTCTTCCTGCGTGCCCAGTAAACATCACTTCCTCTTCTGGGCTGCAGGGGCAGGAAGAAGAAAAGGCCATGTTGCTGTTGCCAGCTTCCACAAATACTGCTGCCGTTCACCTCAGGGCTTGAATGCACTGATAGCACGGGCAGGAACGGCAGCAGTGTTGAAGAATTCTGTGTCTCGCTGGGGTGAGGAGATGGAGGGAAGAGCAGCGGGAAACCAGGATGTGCGTGACACACCTGCTGGTGCCTGGCGACACACTGGTATGTCGCGACACACCGGTTGAGAACCGCTGATCTAAGATATACATTTTTAGATCTTTTAAGTCTATCCCCATATGCTTTACAGCAAAGACCATGGACCATTTTAATAGCCACTCTATGGATCAGTAATTCCCCATCTTTTTTGTGTCGTGGCACACCACCATCTTCACAATCATCATCTTCTCTTCCCTGTCACTCCACCTCTGCCATCATCACCTTCCGGTACTACCATCGTGCCTGTAGGAACCACGTCTGAAGCAGCAAGAAGGATCTTGGCTGGATCGAGGATATATTGAGGCGGGTTAGGGCTATCCTCCGTCTCCGTAGTACAGGAAAGGGCATCTGCCCGAATGTTCTTGGAAGCTGGTCTATATCAGAGGAGAAAGTTGAACCGGCTAAAGAACAGGGACCATCGAGCTTGTCGGGGGTTGAGGCATTGAGCTTGACCTAGGAATTCCAGATTCTTGTGGGTGGTACAAACAATCACAGGATGTTGGGCTCCCTCCAACCACTGGCGCCATTCCTCAAACACCATCTTTATGGCCAGAAGCTCCTTATCCCCTATACTGTAATTCTTTTCAGCAGGCGAAAACTTCCGGGAGAAGTAAGAACAAGGCAAGGCTTTACCGTTGGTGGATATTTGGCTCAGGACGGCTCCTACCACAAGGTCGGACGTGTCTACCTCCACAATAAATTGACGCTGGGGATCAGGATGATGGAGACAGACGTCCAGAAGAAAGGCTCTCTTCAATTCCTGGAAAGCCCTTAGCGCCGCCAGGGACCAGTTTTTTGCATCAGGTCCCTTCTTGGTAAGGGCAGTAAGCGGAGCTACCACCTGGAAGTAATGGGGTATAAACTGGTGGTAAAAGTTGGTGAACCCAAGGAAGCGTTGGAGCGCCTTAACCTCCATTGGTTGAGGCCAATCCTTGATGGCCGCTACTTTCTCTAGGTCCATGTGGAAGCCCGTGGAGGAGATAATATAAGGGCAAAGACTCTTGCTCAAACTGGCACTTCTCCATCTTGGCAAAGAGACGATTGTCTCGAAGCTTCTGTAGCACTCGTCGAACGTGTATGAGGTGCGTAGCCAGGTCCTTAGAATATATCAGTACATCATCAAGATATACTATGACAGAGGTGTGCAACATATCTCTTAACATTTATTTATTTATTTATTTCAGATTTTTATGTACCGATATTCTTACATAAAATGTAAATCAAACCGGTTTACATAAAACAGTATAAGCAGGAAATATACTTCCTTTGTCTAATACAATATGTCATTCATGAGGTTCTGAAACACCGCAGGGGCATTGCAGAGGCCGAGGGGCATGACCAAGTATTCATAATGCCCGTCTCTCGTGTTGAACGCGGTCTTCCTCTCGTCAACTGGTCGTATCCTTACCAGGTTGTATGCCCCCCCAGAGGTCCAGCTTGGTAAAGACCTTGGCTCCTTGTAGCCGATCTAGCAGCTCGGGAATCAATGGCAAGGGATATCTGTTGCGTCGTGTAATGGCATTGAGACCACGGTAGTCTATATAGGGTCGGACTGACCCGTCCTTCGCAACAAAGAAGAATCTGGCTCCGGCAGAGGAAGTAGAGGGCCGAATGAAGCCCCTGTCTAAATTCTCCTGGATGTAGGATGACATGGCCCGGGTTTCTGGAAGCGACAAGGGGTATACCCGCCCCTTGGGCGGTGTAGTGCCGGGAATCAAGTCTATGGCACAGTCAAAGGGCCCATGTTCAGGGAGAAGCTCAGCCTTCTCCTTCGAGAAGACATCCTGGTATTCCAGATATTGCAGCGGAACTGCCACCGATGTGGTCAGAAGTGGCACGTGGGCCGAGGAATAGTCGCCAGGCAAGAGCCAAAACAAGACTGACTCCAAGATGCGATCTGGAGCGTATCCCAGTGGATCACTGGGGAGTGCTTCTGAAGCCAGGGCAGGCCCAAGATCATAGGGTGAATGGACCTTTCCAGTATGAGGAACGAGATCTCTTCGGCGTGTAGGAGACCGGTAGGTAGGGTCAAGGGCTTGGTGCAGGTGGAAATACTTCCCGGCAGAGGAATACCTTGGATTGAAGATACTTGGAGTAGAGGAAGTCGGGGTTGGACCTCCAGCTGCAACTGTCAGGCGAGATCCTCCTGCTCCTGAGTCGACCAAAGCCAGTGTATCAAAAGTACCTCCGGGGTAGACAATGGTAACCGACACGGTGCATAGGGAGGCAGAACTTGTATTACCTAGGGTCAACTCCCCGATGATCCCTAGGTTTGGGCGTTTCCTGGCCGCTCACCACATTGAGCAAGGAAGTGCCCCTTGTTGCCGCGGTATAGGCACAGGCCCTGGGTGCGGTGACGACTTCTCTCCTCTTGCGAGATCGGACCTCGTCCTAATTGCATGGGTTCTATCCCTTGGGTGCAGGTAGAAGCAGAGGAGGAAGGCACAGGTCGGGGAAATGTAGACTCCGAGTTACCAGGTCTACGACCAGACTTCCCTTCATGGAACCGATGTTGGTTTTGGCGGTTGACCCTTCCTGCCAGGTCGATCAAGCTATCCAGGTCATCCGGGAGGTCCCTTGCTGCTAACTTGTCCTTGAGACATGAAGACATTCCTTCCAGGAATGTACCATGTAGACTGTCATCCTTCCAGACTAGTTCGGCTGCCAGCGTGCGGAATTCAACCACGTACTCGGCAAGGGAACAGGTAACTTGGCGTAACTGGAGTAACTTGGCAACCGCTGTGGGTCTGCGGGCAGGCTCGTCAAAAATATGTCGAAAAGCAGAAACAAACTGTTCCAGGTTTCCAAGAATGGGATCCTTGCATTCCCATAACGGGGAGGCCCAGGCCAGGGGTTTCCCATCTAGCAAGGACATGATATAGCTGGTCTTTACTAGGTCAGTCGGAAACTGAGCAGGCAGCAGGGTAAAGCGTATGTAGCACTGGATGAGGAATCCGAGACACTGCTTCGCTTCCCCAGAGAATCTGGGCGGCACTGGCAGTTGGGTAGAGGTCATAGGAGCAGGGCTGGGCATAGAGGCCAGTGCTGGAGGTGCTGCCGAAGACGTGGCGTCCAAACAGTTAGCCAACCTCTTTACAGTCGCCGTCAGAACATCTAGGCAGTGTTGCTGCTGCTGCAGTCATTGGGCGATTCCGGGGATGGCCTGAAGGCCGGCCAGGTCCGCCGGGTCCATGGCCTTGCAAACTGTTGGATTCGTGGACCCTTGAGCCGGCTGGGACAGATGATGATGCACCGTGGGAAGACCCACAGTGGATGGCGAAGCCGGGAGGCGGACCAGGGCAGGAGACCGGAGGGATCTTCACCACTGGAATCCCGAGGTCCCCCCGGGAGGAGCCCGTGAGGACCCAGGCTGCTTGGACTTATGTGCGGTCTCCTGTGGGCCGGTATCTGAAGAGGAGTTCCAGCGTACTGAAGAGAGGAAAAGCTGAAACCAGGAGGCCAACCGGAACTTCACCACTGGAAGCCCGCGGTCCCCCCGGGAGGAGCCCGTGAGGACCCGAGCCACTTGGACTTAGGCGAGGCCTCCTGGATGTAGCAGAAGCAGGACACCAAGAGCAAGCAGAAGTCAAGGACCAGGAACTGAAGCTGAAGACAGAAGCCAGCGGAAGAGCCGAAGTCAGAAGCCAGAGGACGAGCCAAAGTCAGAAGCCAGAGGACGAGCCGAAGTCAGAAGCCAGAGGACGAGCCGAAGTCAGAAGCCAGAGGACGAGCCGAAGTCAGAAGCCAGAGGACAAGCTGAAGTCAGAAGCCAAAGTCAGGAACCAGGAACAGCAACTAGCAAGCTCTGGAACAGAGAAAACCTCGTTGCAAGGCAAGGAGTAGACCTAGATGCAGGGTTTAAATACCCTGAGAGCATCTGACGTCACCCCAGGCTGTGCTGTTCCTTCCCGCGCTGGCCCCTTTAAATGTGGAGTGCGTGCGCATCTAGGGGGTGGGGCCAGCCACGGAGCGCCGCCAGCAGAAGCCAGAGAGGTCTGTACAGGCCGCAAGGACGCCGCAGCGGCCCGGACCGTCCCAGAGGTAGGTGGAGGGACCAGGGCACGGCCCGGGACTGCAACAGAAACTTCAAGTGCCACTGAGCTTGCCTCATATGGCACTTGAAGTTCATGTTACACCATATGCACATGGTGTAACATGTACTACTCCTGCCATATAGCCTACCATTTTCATGAAGAATCAGGTCATAATTTTCCTTGGCTTGGAAAGATTTAGGATTATTTTTGTTAGATAGTTTAATCCGTACTGAGAGAAAGATCCATTTCCCTGTGTGGTATCCAGACAAGCTCAAGCTCCTATGAAGTTTATTAAATGTATGGGTTGCATATTGGATTTTGGGGAATTGATAATAAATTGCATGGATTGAAGGATGTTCATTGCACAGAGAGTGGAGGCATGTGCTTCCTGAAAGGAATTGCTGAATATGAGCCAAAAGTCCAAATAGGAAAAAAACAAAGGACATTTTTCTTCCTTAAATAATCAGTGATTACAGCAAGACATTGCTTGAACACCCTGGATGTCAGAGAGGCCGAAAAGAAGAACATAATACTGATAATGCTTGTTGGCTATTGTGAAAAAGAAGAAATGTATTGTGAGCTTTGTGAATTGAGATGTGCATATACTTATCTTTGAGGTCCAGAGTGGTCAGCCAGTCATCAATTTCCAAATGAGGGAGGATGGTTCCTAGAGCGTTCATCCTGAATTTTTCTTTCTTTGAAGATCTCTGTTGAGATTCCTGCGGTCCAAAATGGGATCAAGACTACCTGTTTTCTTTGGGATGAGGAAATACTTGGAGTGGAATTATCTTTCTTTGTAGTACTGGTACTGATTCCACCACATTTGCTGCACGGAGGGCAGACAGCTCTTGCTGATGTAGTAGTTCTGCATTTATGGAGTGATTTTTGAAGAGATTGTTTGGAGGCAAAGTTTTGAAATTTGAACAATATCCCTAATGTATGACTTTAAATACCCAATGGTCTATTATAAAGGACTATAATGGGCAGAAATATTGATGCTTTATTCCCACTGGAAGGCTGTTCAAATCTAATCTAATAATTACGACTGCCTCAACACCCTAATTCAACTTCATCACACTCAACGCAACACCAGAGTAACCAACAAAGCTTGACTAGAGATCCCTTCAGTCGCTACAGCCAAACTGGCCACTACCAGAAAAAGAGCATTCTCAATAGCCGGACCACATCTCTGGAACACCCTACCTTCTATAAGACTTCAAAACAATACCAAAATGTTCAAAAAACTGCTCAAAACCTGGCTCTTTAAACAAGCCTACAAGGATGGGATAGGCTAAACCAACAAAAAGGACAGCACCCTGCAGTCTCACACCACCCTTCCACACCCCCCCCCCCACCTACCACCATAACCCCTGCCTCATTCTTTAGCTCCCTCCCCACCCCCATTGATCAACATTAAAATCTGTTTAAGCACCATCAACATCACCCGAATATCCTACAATCTATGATTCTAAAGATACTTCTAACACTCTATTACCTGCTATATTATTAATATATTATACTATATCTTGTTATCATCCCAAAGTTCCTCTATTAATCCCTGTTACAGTTGATCCGAGTTTACTGTACATCCTCTGAGTTTACTGTATATCGTTGCTATAAATGTAAACCGGAGTGAAGGCCAACACCAATACTTCGGTATATAAAAACATAAAAATAAATACATAAATAAATAATCTGAAAGCTATGTTAACAGCATACTGGGATTAAATTTTGGTTGTTTGCTGGAGAAGCTTGGGTTGTGCACACTTCCTAGCATGAGGCCTGCTTTCCTGTTGTTGCTGCTGCTGCTGTCGCAGGCAGTCACTGAAAAGGGTAGGGTTAGTATCTTCCTCGTGAATAGTACTACTGTCTCTCGTAATCAAATTGACTTTTTCTACCTGTAGATAGATGCTCTGTTCTAGTTGCTGACAGGGTAAGGAGCATGGTGCAGTGATCCTTATAAAATCTACCTTGCCTCTGAAGAGATTCTCTGTTGGGCATAGGAGCATTAGACAGTTTTTCATGAAAGTCCTCCCAAAGACCTGATGTTCCCAACCATGCTAGCTTTTTGGCTCTACTGCCTACTGCAGTAGTCCTGGAGGAAGTATCGTAAGCATCATAATCTGATCTAATTAGATGCTTTTCACACTCCTCTGCCTCTTGTAATACTGGAGTAAATGATCCATTTAAAAAGCTGCTGGTTCATGTCCTGCAGCTTTTGTAAAGAATTTTATTTCTTTCTATCTATATATCTCTATATATCTATATAGTTAATGGGCAGCTATCCTGGATGTTAACATAACTGATTAGAAAATCTTTTGGGCCATATTATCTATATGGAGCAAACTATCACAGTTCACATATAAACCTCTATAGAATGCTTTTTCAGTGCTACCTTAGGATAATCTCTATTCAAAACTCTTGATGCTACTGTGATTTATATGCAAACCATGATCTTTTGCTCCAGCCACTAGTGCAGGAAGTGAAAGAAATATCTGTGTTTTAAAGCATACTATCCAAGCTGCTCAGATTGCATCAGTCATCTATACATACTGGAATACCTTACAGTTGCATTTGGTTTTTCACGATCCACCGGACAGAACATTAGAGATTATGTAGTAAGATCTGTCCTCCTGCTTTTTAATAACATGATGCATAGAGTCACGGATGGAAACAGACAAACAGCATGTGTGCACATGTACTGTCTGTCAAACTACACCTGTTGGAACTACTTAGCTGGACTCCGCATCCAGTCATATAATCATACTTTAGTCAAACAAATTGCTAGTCTAAGAATGTGGTATATGTGATAGTATACTCGTGCCTCAAAGTTTATGTTGAAAGGTTGAAAAGGCAGACTAGAACACAGTTAGTGGAAAGATGACATTGTAGTAATACTCTAAAAATGGAAGTGCCAATGGTGCAAAACTGTGTAATGAATCATTCTTTTTGATGACCTATGTTGGGATTGTGTTAAAGTAAAATAAAGTTCATTGGCAAGGAGGGGATTTTATGGTTAAACTGCCAAGAACAATACCGGATATATACATTAAACATACAAGTGGCTGGGCCAGTTGGTATGAATCGTATAATTTGATATGAGGATTTTTAAAAGGAGAGTACATAATTTGATTGCTGGTAGTAGATTGACATGTGATCTATGTAAGTGATATAGAAGTTAGATGTGTTGATTGGCTGAAAGAAAATTAATAAAATTAAGATATCTCCTCTAGCAGGGAAGCAATTGTGAGATGCTGAGTTGCTTAAATATTTGAAGGCAATATTTTTGTTAAGAAATTCATAAGTATGTATGTTAAAATTGGGGATATGTATGTGATGGGAATGTGCTAATATAAAGATAGCTTATGGATTTGTTTTCCTTGATTTTAAGAACAATTCTAGAGGTAAATTTGATAGCATAGTTTGCAGACCCTGATACAGAAGGAATTTTTGAAACACCTGGCCTGTGTCAGGCAATTCTCAAAAGGGGTCAACTAGTAATCTAAGGAAAAATATTGACCAATATAAAAGGAATTATGAACATAAGAGATACTTAACAGCAATGCACACTGTCTTTACTGTTGATAAAGAGTAACAGTATTCAGTAGAACAGTGTTAATTGGGACAGTGGAGAGAAGTTATACCTATAGGGGTAGATTTTCAAAGGGTTGCTCGTGTAAGATACGCGCGCAACCCCCGAAAACCTATCCCTGCCTCCCCCTGAGCGTGACGAGCCTATCTTGCATAGGCTCGGCGGCGCGCGCAAGCCCCGGGACGTGCGTATGTCCCGGGGCTTGCAAAAAGGGGCGGGGCAGGGCCTGAGCCTCCAGGCACAGCGGCCATTTGCTGCTGTGCCCGGGATCGCGGGCCGGCCGTTGGCCGGCGTGCGTAACTTCTTCAACAAAGGTAAGGAGGGTTCTAGGTAGGGCTGGGGGGCAGGTTAGGTAGGGGAAGGGAAGGTGTGGGGGGGGGGGGGGCGGAAGAAAAGTTCCCTCCGAGGCTGCTCCGATTTCGGAGCGGCCTCAGAGGGAATGGAGGCAGGCTGTGCGGCTCAGCGCACGCAGGTTGCACAATTGTGCACCCCCTTGCACGCGCCAACCCTGGATTTTATAACACGCGCGCACATGTTATAAAATCGGGCGTAGATTTCTTCGCACCGGGTTGCGCGAACAAATCTGTGCCCGTGCGCAGGTTTTAAAATCTGCCCCATAATGTTCAGTTGAGATATTTGTGCCTTTTACATAACCAAAATGAAGACATTTTTTGCACATGGGACGATTTTATTGCAAGTTTGGAAAAAAAAAGTACATTTCTATATACTAAAGGACCTATGATTATACCACTGAGGCCATAGCTTTTTGTTTGAATATAAGTGAAGATGTCTCTGAAATATGATAGTATAATCTATCAATGTGATATTTGCAGGAATTTTTTTCAGAAGATTTGTTTAATTGTTTGAAAATGTATCCCCATCTGGTAATTTATTTTTTTACTATGTGTGTTTTAAGTTCAGAAACGTGATGAGTATCATACTATGTAGCTATCATTTTTACACATTTACTATTTTCTTAAAGTTCTTTCTTTGCTCATTCACAACAAGAATATCAGTATACTAATGAGGAACTCACCTGTTTTGTGCTAAAGTGATCTTTGGGCACTTATGGTTGCCCTGTAGATTTGGTTGAAATCTCTTTTGATAAAGTAAATATTGCAGTTTTGCTCAAAAATAGTGTTATTCAGCAAAACTACAGCACTTACAAACAAAAAAAAAAAGGTGTCTGAGGCAGCTTTTACAGTGTCCATTCAAAAAATAAATGGCTATCACAATCTGCATCCAGTGACATCAGATATATACCTCGCCAAGAAGGAAAAAGCCAGCCAGGGTTAGGGGGATTTTCTTCTTTCATAGCCCAGGCAAGAAGATAATGCAACCGAACAACACTGGGCAGCATGCATATTCCCCTTCCCTTGTGACGCAATCCCATCCCCTCACCCACGCGTGTAGACCAATTTCCTTGTGCAGGCCAGCAGAAAACACTTAAAATACTGCTGGCTCCTGTCTACCACACAGCTCACCCAAACTTAGGAAACAATTATGTGGTACAGAGGGATCAGCTTCTTTAAACAGTGCTGCAAGGACAAATCAAACCACAGACTAAGGAGTAGGCCAAAGCAGGTCACACAAAATGAAGGGGACAGCAAAGGAGCTTTTGGAAGGAAAAGGGAGGGATCAGTAGATGAATCAGAAGGATAAAGAAAGAGTAGATGGGGTAGCAGAGGAACCTAGGATACATGGAGTAGTGGAACTTGGGGATTCCCGAGTTTGTGCCAATGAGGAGAGATACCATGAATGCAGGGCCAGGAAATCTCCTCCCCATACTCTAGGAGTGTGAGCATAGGGTCTATAGATCTAATCAGAAAAATAGTACCAGCAAATTTTTTATAAAACATCAATTTCATTACTTTTCACAGGTTTCCAACTGTCTACTGATTAATAGCAAATTTTGTGGCTTCGTGTTGATGCTTAGGGCACTTCCTGTTGCTCTCCATATGGTTGAATTATCTTTAAAAAAAAAAAACTGCAGAACATATATGGGCAGATTTTAAAAGCTACGTGTGGGTGTAGATTTGTGCACGCAACACGGCGCGCACAAATCTATGCCCGATTTTAACACATACGCATGTTATAAAATCCAGGGTCGGCGCGCGCAAAGGGGTGCACAATTGTGCAACTTGTGCGGCCGAGCCGTGCAGCCTTCCTCCGTTCCCTCCTGCCCCCCCACCTTCCCCTCTCTTCCCCTACTTAATCAGCCCCCCAGCCCTACCTAAACCCCCCTCCCCTTATCCTATAAGTTGCGTCTGCCTCTGGGCAGGTGTAGATTGCACGCGCCGGCCGGCCCGCGATCCCAGGTACAGCGGCAAATGGCTGCTGTGCCTGGAGGCTCCGACCCTGCCCCTTTTTCAAAGCCCCGGGACATATGCGCATCCCGGGGCTTGCTCGGCGCGTGCAGGAGCAGGTTTTCGGGGTTACGCGCGTAATATATATGCGTAACCCTTTGAAAATCCGTCCCATAGTTTTCCCCTCAAACATTGTTTTTCCAAATTTTTTTTTTTTTTACACAAATGCTGTAAAAATTATGTTAAAAGAATTAGCTGTGCCTCAGTTGTTATACCAGCCACTGTAAAAATGGCCAATGTGGTCAGTATAATATTGCTAGGATTCCAATGTGCAAAGGTTCAGGGATCCTATCCTCATGGTCTGGTAGGAGAGAGAAGGCAGTACAGACTCAGCATCTCCCCCTCCAGGGACTGAAATAAATTATAAGCTGGCATGGTTCCTGGGATCTCCTCTTTCCAGGGTTCAGGAGAAGACCTTGGCTGAAAGAATTTTAAATCTAAGTGAGTACTGGTAGCATAGTCCTACAGAGACCAATTTCAGTTGAGTTGGAAGCCCAAGAAGCAAGAAGAAATTTGATGGGCCAAAAAATAAGTCTTAGGGGCCTATTTATTAAACCATGATAAGGAAGTTGAAAATCATTTATCTTGCGAGACTGGGCATGCAAATGAAATTTAATGTGGACAAATACAAAGTGATGTACACTTAGGAAAGAGTAACCCAAATTCTAGATACAGAATGCAAGGTTCCACATTAGGAGTTACCATTCAGGAAAAGGATCTAGGCGACATCACTGATAATACATTGAAATCTTCTGTGACTGTGCAGCAACAGCCAAGAAAGCAAAGAGAATGCTAGGGATTATTAGGAAAGGAAAGGAGAATAAAGCAGAGAATATCATAATGCCTCTGTATTGTTCCATGGTGTGACCTCAACTTGAGTATTGTGTGCAGTTCTATAGAGATTTATAAAATAATGAGTAGAATGGAACGATTAAACGTTAATCAGTTGTTTACTCTTTCAAAAGGTACAAAGACTAGGGGGCACACAATGAATTACTAGGTGATACATTTAAAATTAATAAGACAAAATATATTTTTTTTATTCAATGCATAATTAAGCTCTGGAATTTGTTGCCAGAGGATGTGGTGAAAGCTGTTAATGTAGCTGCATTTAAAAATAGTTTGGACAAGTTCTTGGAAGGAAAGTCCATAAACCATTATTAAGGTGGAGCTGCGGATATCCTCTACTTATTCTTGGAATCTATCTACCCCTTGGAATCCTGTCAGGTACTTGTGACTTGGATTGGCCACTGTAGGAAACACTACACTATTGATGGTCCCTTGGTCTGACCTAGTATGGCAAGTTTTATGCTCATATTCATCATTAATACAGTATAGGTGTAAATTTAAATGTACATCTACAACATACCACAAAATTCTACTTCTTGCATATTATTTTCAGTTGTTATAATTAAAAGAAAATGCAAACCTAGACTACTTGGTTTGTAAAACCAATATATGCTAATAATTGCTTAGTAAATCTTACCTCTCCATCTGTTGTAAAATGCTGAACTGAAATTTCCTTTTGTTTCTGTAGTTTTATTTCTTGCAGTGCCTCATGATGTGAAGTAGTATCCCAGAAACTGCGCTCATAAGCCAGCATGGTCCAGTCCAAAGAATCCCAGACTATCAACTCACCCACATGAGAGCCACTGACAAAGGTCAACTCTGGACAAATGCAAACATAGAGAAATAAAGCAATCTGCAATAAAGTGAAAGGTGCTTACCTGCAACTGGAATTCTCTGAGGATAACAGGATGTGAGTCTTCACAGGTGAATTGAAGTACAGCGGATGAAGCTTACCCCAAAGCTTCCAGAAGCTTTTAACATACTAATGAGCATGTGCATGCTGTTCCATGTCACATACATTGAGCAGGGCCCCTTCAGTTCTTAATTTAGCTAATAATATACAGGAATTCCAAAGGGAAGTAGAAGGGTTCTGTGAGGATTTATATCCTGTTGTCCTCGGAGAGTACCTGTTACAGGTAAGCAGTTTTAATTTTATCTGAGCACAAGTAGGTTATACAGTCCTCGCAGGTGAGGAATCCCTAGCTACAGGCTGCCTTCAACAAAAAAAGGGGGGAAAAATTTAGAAAACTGTACCAACAGGCAAAGAGTTTTTGGTGGCCACAGGCTATTTTCTCATTTTATCCTTTTTTAAGGTAGCTTCAAAATAATAACAGGCCCTGGGGAGGATGGAGCTGGATTCTAAACCTCAAATAAACTCCACAGGACACCGCACCCAAGATCTTTATCTCAATATCAATGGGATGTAAAAGCAAGTTTGCTTACCGTAAATGGTGTTTCCGTAGATAGCAGGATGAATTAGACATGCTGTCTGGGAGCGTGTTGCCACCGGTCAGTAGGCGGAATTTTCTCAGTTAGTTACAGAGTTTTTAACTCTGTGTGGCTGCACGGTGATCTTCCCGCGCGATTACCTTGTTTCCTCAGTCTCTTGTAGCCAAGCGAGATGTACCTTAAAAAATGGTAAGTATATATAGACTGTCTAGGGAGGTGGGAAGGGATCGCATGGCTAATTCATCCTATCTACGGAAACACCGTTTACGGTAAGCAAACTTGCCTTTTCCTGTAGATAGCATGGCTGTCTGGGAGTCCCAAACTCCCGGGTTGTGTCTATGTAGTATGGCTTATGAGTTGAGGACACCACCCTTCAAAAAGGTAGACACTTATTAATGATTAAGGGTTGACAGGACTGCCGAACCCAGAGCTGCATCGGAAGATGTTTGTTGCTCGATACAATAGTGGGATGTGAAGGTATGAAGAGAAGATCAAGTAGCTGCTTTGCAGATGTCCAGTAGCGGAACTTTCCTTAATTGGGCAACAGATGTAGCTGTTGCGCGTATCAGGTGCACTTTAGGTTTTGCATTCAAAGTAAGGGAACGTTTATTGTAGCAGAATTGGATGCATTGGGATAACCAACTAGCAATAGTTCTCTTTGAGACAGGCTGATTCGGGTTATTAGGATTAAAGGAGAAGAACAATTGAGATGGTCTGAATTGAGAATACTGAAGAGCTGCACTTCCTGCAGGGGTATATGTACTAGGGGCTGACGTCAGATTGAAATCTGATCCGTCTCCAATTGCTCATAGTCTGTTTAAAAAAATCAAAGACCTAGAAGCCAACACAGTAGAAGAGGACACTGATGTGATTGCGTAACAGCCAAATACTACTACAACAGAATACTTTTCAATTTGAAATGCTTTATATTAAGCTAATAAATGAATTAAGCAATAACAGAGGGTAAAAATATCTATTCCCTCCATATGCCCCTCTTATGATACAATTCAGAATTCCTTAGTCACATTTCCAAAGCTAAATTCCAATATTACAATAGCAGATTAATTTCTTCTTCCTGAAATATTTCCTTACTAAGCAACGGATGGAAGACAAGTGCAACAAGTAAAATATAATGTATATAAATTCCTTCAGATTCAAGGCATATAAAATCAAGGAACCTTATAAAACAGATTAGGAAAAGCCCTATCCTCATTTGAAAAGTTGTTGGTGGTCCCATGTAATAATAAGAGATTAATTTCCAAAATATACCAAATTCTACTTGCCAGACCTACTCTAAGTATAAACAAGACTAGAAGAAAGATGTACTGTACGTTTTACAATTATGAATAAAGAATGGTCAAACATCTATAATGCTGTGTGAGGGTAATTCTGTATGTGCCTCTATTAAAGAAAATGGATAAAAGGTTTTGTACCAATGGTACTATTCACCCAATAAAGAAAATAGGTCTGAAATCTTCAGATAAATGTTGGTGTAATTGAGAGGGTTAAAGGGCACATTGCCAGAAGATGTGGTTAGTGCAGTTAGTGTTTGCCAGAGGATGTGGTTAGTGCAGTTAGTATAGCTGTGTTTAAAAAAGGATTGGATAAGTTCTTGGAAGAGAAGTCCAATACCTGCTTTTATTTATTTATTTAGTATTTTTCTATACCGACCTTCATGGTAAATACCATATCAGATCGGTTTACATCGAACAGGGGGACTGTAACAGAAAATAAACTTTTTTAAACAAGTAATAAACAGAAGAATCAAAGTTACATTTAACAGGGATGGAAAAATTAATTAAGTTGACTTAGAAAATAGCTACTGCTATTACTAGCAACAGTAGCATGGAATAGACTGAGTTTTTGGGTACTTGCCAGGTTCTTATGGCCTGGATTGGCCACTGTTGGAAACAGGATGCTGGGCTTGATGGACCCTTGGTCTGACCCAGAATGGCATGTACTTTTGTTCTTATCATATTTGGTGAGCCTGTCTCACTATTCAGATTTACTGCTAAGAAATCACTTCTTGGGTACACTGTGTGTGATGTAAAACTACTTGTTGGTATTGCTGAACATTAGGAAATCCATTTCACAAATATCACATCTATTAAAGCCTAGCATCATGTTACCAGCCACTGAAAAGCCCAGGAGATGCCATCCCTTGAAGTGCAGCCACACCAAGTATATGCTGTGGAATTAATGTGATTAATCACAGCAACAATTTTCAAATGGTCCAAATACTTGTAAAGTATGTGGGTACTCGTGTAGTTTTCAGCTAATTTTCCAAAAATAAACTATCCTGGTAATTTCCCTTTGAAAATTAGCTGGCAATAATGTATGTGCACTAAAAGCATCTGTGCATTCTGTACCTATCAGTGTGGGCAGCAGAGGAGGTGCTAAAAGTGTGCATACTTTTCAAAATCTTATGTACACATGCCATTTTTCTCCCCTGACCTAACCACAACCCCAGCCAAAAAGTACATGCTTTTTGGAAGCTTCTACTTATTTTTAGCTGGACAGAGAAAGGCAATTTTCAGACAGGCCAAAAGCTGGGATAATAGGTATTTACTAGATAAATGCTTTGGAACAAGTATGCTCTTCCTTGCTTTTCTGGCTAAGTTAAAAATTAACAGCTAAATGCTCTCTCTGTGCACATGCTTCTCCTATTTGTGGTATCCCATTGTTGTTATATCGTCACGTTATTCTTCTCAGTAAAATTTTGAAAATTCAATTATAAAAGAAAATTCAGCAACAGAAAGGTCAAGAGTAAGAGCTTGATGAAATTGATAAGAGGCTTTAAAATGTGTAGTAGAATACAATTGTTCTGTGACACAATAATCAATGTAAAAAGAAATGAAATGTGCCAAGAGTCACCAAATAGAGGGGCCGATGTAATATAAATCGCAGAAAGCGGGCGCCAAAAAGTCAGCGCCTGCTTTCCTAACGTGCGCATGTCGCCCACAAGGGGGGGCGCCATGCAATATCCAAATTAGGGGGTCGCACTAGCAAGGAGGTGCTAGGGTCGCTTGCGCAACCTTAGCGCCTCCTTGCTAACGCGACCCCGCCGCAGCTGCCGGTTATGAAGACAGACGCTGGCATTGGTCTTCATAGCTTGGCGGTCTGCCGAGTTTCTTTTTCATTTTTTTTACTTTAAAAAAAAAAAAGAAGTACAGAAAAGCAGTTTTTTTCTGCTTTTCTGTACTTCTTTTACCTGCGCTCAGCTATTAACGCCTGCTCCAGCTGAGCGCTAAATGTGCATCTGAGACGCACATTTATTTTTTTGCATGCAGAGTGAATGAGTAATAGGCTCATTTCACATGCATTTGCATGTGATGAGCGCTATTACATTCACTCCACATCCAACGCGGGTTAAATAGGCGCTAGTCCCCCTATTGCATTAGGGGTGGATTAGCGCCTATTTAATCTGCGTCAGAGTGCGGGTTATACAGTGCGCTCAGCTGAGCGCACTGTATTGCATCGGCCCCAGAATGAGGTAGTGTAACTTTTCAAATTACAAAACACCTGGGCTCCCTCTGCTGGTCAGAAGGTTTTATTAAATGGTGTAATGCACTATAATGAGAGAGGCTGCGGGTAGAATTTGCATCTTTTCTTCTTATTTAAGCTTACTCAGTGGGAATTGCAAACAAAAACTATAATTCTGTTTAGTCAAGGTTTGTTCCATCCTCTGGCAGTGAGAAATTACTGGATCACTATATAGTCCAAAGAATGAGAGACAGATGCCACTCACTACAAATCATTGAGGAACATTTACATTATCCTGTACACATGCCTGCTCAAGTTTGTAAATGCACAGAGATTACTAGCAATGAGCCAGGGTGACCCTGCTAATTCCACAGTGCCACTGAAAACAGCAAAATTAACATGCGTCTACTGACATTCTTTACTTTTTCACTCTAAATTCCACCTTGAATTTGAACTACTTGAAAGGAATGTTTTTCCATCATCAATGTATTTAAGCTAGACTCTTGCTGCAATACAGGTTTTGTGCTGGTTATTATTTATTTAAAATATATTTTATACTGCCTTATTGATCCAATGGTGTTACCTGGAAATGGAAGAAACAAATTCTCTCTATAGGACTATTTATGTACACATTATATTTACACTCACACTTACCAGTGACATTGACCAAACAGCGAATGTTATCTTGGTGAGCAGAGAGACATTTCACTTCATGGATATCCCATTTGTCAGATTCATCTGTAGGTATTAGTATTTTGAAAATGACTGAAGAGGAAGAGAAGAAGTTTACAAGAAGAGGCAATACAAAAGAATTTAAAAATCACTATAGTGTGGCACGGAGTGTTCTGCAACATAAAGCAGTGACATGCATTAAAAGAAGTTCTAGGGGGAAATAACTTCCAGTTGTGTTAAGGTGTGCAAGCCAACTTTTCAAATTTATCTGGGCTTATTATTGCATATAGGATTCACCTATTGAACATGAAAACCAGAGCTAAAATATAAGCAAAAAAATGGGTGCTAACTGCTGGATATATCTGCCTATTTATTTTATTTTCAGTTTCTTCAATACTGCACACTCAGATAAAGCAGTGTTGCTTACCTGTAACAGGTGTTCTTTGAGGACAACAGGATGTTAGCCCTCACACATGGGTGACATTATCAGATGGAGCCTCAACACAGAAAACTTATGTCAAAGTTTCTAGAACTTTGACTTGCCACACTGAATATGCCCAGCATGCCTTATACCACGCATCCATGCGGGGTTCTTTTTCAGTCTTATAACAAAGAGACATAAATAAAAAAAAAAAACAGGGGAACCCCAGCTCCACAGTATGGTGGGTGGGTTTCGGGAGGACTACCATCCTGCTGATCTGGAAGAACACCTGTTACAGGTAAGCAACTCTGCTTTCTCTGAGGACAAGCAGGATGGTAGTCTTCACACATGGGTGAATCCCTAGCTACCGGCTGCCCCCAATAAAAAGGGGACCAGCAGACATCCAAACCAGAAGCCAATGGGCACAACAACAAATGGTGCTGTTGGTAACAGAGGGGGAGACTGCACAAACAACGGGCCCTAGGCGGGAGAGAGTTGGGTTCCACATCTCAAACAGATTCCGAAGGACAGATTGGTCAAACCTACTATCGAGTCAGCCATCCCTATCCCAAGCAATAGTAAGTTGTGAATGTGTGGAGAGAACTCTACGTCACAACTTTGGAGATCTCCTCCACGGGAACTGCTTGCAAGTGAGCAGACACTGCCATGGCTCGGACAGAATGATCCTTGACATGGCCCCCAAGATGCAGTCCTGTCGGGGCATAACAGAAGGATATGCAATTTGCTGGCCAATTTGATAGTGTCTGTCTGGCAATTGTAATGCCCAACCTATTTCTATCAAAAGAAACAAAAGGTTGGGTGGACTGTATGGGCTTCTGTCTGCTCGGAGGGCAATTTGGCGGGGCACCCCATAGATTCAATCAGTACCCTTGATGGATGATGGAAAGAACCCACTAGTCTGAGGTTATACTGAGCCATTGGCTCACTAAGAACCGCAGCCTGCCCCCAACCAGTGGATCCATCACCCCGGGTACAGGTAACTGGATTACGCTCCCTAGATCCAGTCAAAAGCCCGTCCCTGAGTTGACCGAGGCGCCAGCTAGGCCTTGGGAGCTCTCTTCTGCCTGGGACAACTGCAGGAGCCCTGGTGCTGCTGGCGGGAGCGAGAGAGCGAAAGAAACACTTCTTCTGTCCCGATCTCGCCAACCTCCTAGCAGCGGAGGACAGGTCTGGAGTGCTAGCAGAGAGTTGTTGGAGGGATTCATGGTGGTCCCAGAGTTGGGCCATCGCATCCTTCACATCTCTGAAGAGATTCTCCCCAGAACATGGCACGTCAGCGAGTCTTTCCTGTATTTCTGGTTGGAGATCAGAGGCCCATAACCATGCCATTCTGCGGGTGCCGATTCCTGCTGCAGAGAACCTTGGATGTCGTTTCAAAAATATCGTAGGTCACTTGGACTTCATGTTTTCCACACTCCAGGCCCTTATGCACTAGCAACATGAGGATGTCCTGCTGCTGCTGAGGCAAATGCTTGGCCACCTCCAGCACCTGCTTCCAGATGTCCTGCAAGTACTGACTCATGTAGTGTTGGTAGGAAGCTATATGGGCAATGAGCATGGCTCCTTGAAAAAGCTCTCTCCCAAGAGCATCCATCATTCTGAGATCCTTCCCAGAAGGCATCGAGGAATGGGTCAGAGACTGCTTGGCTCTCTTGACAGCGGACTAGACTACGAACAATTGGTGGGGAAGCTGTTGCTTATCGAATCCGGGAGCCTTCTGGATGAGGTAAACTCCATCAGCCTTGTTATTCATGGGAAGCACTCTGAGGGGTTATTCCCACATCCTCAGCAGTAACTCCCTTAAGGACATCATGCACTGGGACCACCACGACCTTAGGAGGCTCCACGAACTGGAGGATTTCAAACATTTTGTGCCTGGCATCCTCCTCTCTCAGCAACTGAAAAGGGATGGCCTCTGCCATCGCCCACACAAAACCTGCGAAGATTAGGTCCTCAGACGAAGGCCTCCTTCGCTCCTCTGGAGGAGAAGTGTCTGAGGGGAGACCCTCAGAGCCATTGCTTGGGGACTCCATGGTGTCATCCCCCCAGGGGTCATAGGGGCCCTCATCCTCACTGACATTGGCAGGGGATGGGGACCTGGGGACTCTGCCTTCATCCAGAGGTGTAGGCACTGGCGGGGCTGGTCAGAGGGCTGCAGGCCTCAGTGTCTCAGCTGGCCTAGGCGGTGCTTCCTCCTCTGAGGAACTGGCCATGACCACATATCAGCAAGGGGAGGCTGCGATGCCCAGATAGACACCAGTGCCAATTTGAGAACAGATGCCAGCTGGGTCAGTAATGTGACGATGAGCATATGGAGCTTCTCCAACAGTAGCTCTAAGACAGCTCCAGTGCTGTCGGTGCCAGGGAACAGATGTCCCGCATTGCCTACTCAACCTCCAGCTGTACTCACCACTTGAGCTCCTTCTCAAACACTGCCAATGCTAACACAGACTGGGAGGAAAGAGGGGTGACCAGATCCTTTTTGGAACTGACAGAAGGATCTATGACTGGCATCTGGACCGGTAGAGACTGTCATGGACCCCCAGCACTCATGTAGGACTCCTTGCCACGGGGTCGTTTCGGGGGCATTACAGCATGAGCTGGTGCATCCCCGTGCTCGGCACTGTGCACTGACAGAGACCAATGCAGATGCTTCTTTGGCTTCCATCGATGCTCAAAATGGTCTTCCCTCGGTGCTGAGGCCAATGACGAGGAATCCAACATCCTCAGTTTGGTTTAGCCCGACAATGGTCGATCTCCGATGCCCCTATCAGCCGACAGCACTGATGGAGCAGACTGTCCCTGCCAATGTCGATGGCTTGATGTCCATCGGAGCGGCTCCGTGGTCCTTCAGTGCCAATGCAGATGCTGATGATGCAGTATCTTCGACCCGAAGAGGTGCTCCATCTTTTTGAGACGAAAGCGACATCCTTTCAGGGTCATCTGTGTGCATTTGCAGCAACCAGGAACAACATGGGATGCCCCCAGGCAAAGGACAAATTCATCATGAGGGTCAGTGATGGACATGGTCCTCGGGCACTGTGGGAATCGCTTAAACTCCATCTTGGCCATGACGGGATAAAATACATGGGAAGCAAGAGCAAAACCTATGGTGACAGGCATCGATGGCCGGTGGGCACCGAAGCACCGCCGCCACAGGGAATTGAACGTGAAAGGAAACTTATAAATAAACGTTGAAAACCCTTACTAGGAATGCTACGGGGAGGACTGAGAGGGACCAAATGTCGAACACAGGTGAAGAAAAATAGCATTAAGCAAAAAAAATGGAAAGTTTTCCAAAAGAAGCCAAAAAGGCTAAAAGTGAGCTCTCAAACCATGATGCTGCAGCTCCATGGAAAAAGAGAGACTGATAAGGGATGCTGCGTGAGTGTATAGGGCATGCTGGGCATGCTCAATGTGGCAAGTCAAAGTTCTAGAAACCTTGACATAAGTTTTCCGTGTCAGGGCTCCACCTGATGATGTCCTGCTTGTCCTCTGAGAACAGATCTGTCCAGAGTGGTATACAACAGAAAATTAAATCTAAAAATATCCAATAATAACAATAATGCTAAAACCCTTAACCCACCCCAAATACTTAATATTTTAACAGGAGGGCAGCCCTCATACCGTAATCGGCCCAAAAACAGACTAATTATTTGGGAACAGCCAAGGTTTTACTTTCTTTATAAACACCAAATAATTAGACTCCAATCAGATATCCAAAGGCACAGAGTTCTATATTTCCGGGCTAACCACTGAAAAAACTTATTTCAATGTGCCACCTTATGGACCTCATGTACTGATGAAATTTGAAACAATGCTCTATGGGCTGAACGTAAATTGCAAATCTTTATTTTATTTTAATTTATTTATTTTTAACAACTTTAAACCAGAAAGTCATTGCGAGTAGGCCCAAGTTATTGAGAGACAAACGACCTATCTCCTTAGTTCTGCTGCTGCCACCTCCTCCTGCAGCCAAATGGCTATTAGTAGAGTGCTCACAACAAATAGGTTGAAGGAAGGAGAAGCAGCACTTCAGGGAATACATTTTCTGCTTTTATCCCATGGTCGACTTGCCTGAGGCATCAGCTCATACCAAACTGCATAGTGAAAGGGAAGTGGGGGTGAGGGTGAGAGAGAGATAACAAGAAAGAAAGGGAAATAGGAAAGGGAGGAGTGAGACAGAGCACAAGCAAAGAGGGAGGATGGGGAGCAAATGCTGGGACTTGGCAAGGAAGATGGAGTAAAAGGAATACAAACAAACCTGAGGAAGGTAAGAAAAGCTATGGAAGGAAAGAAGAAAGAGAGGAAGTTTAGTGGTGAACAAAAATAGGAAGAGGGGAGGAAACATCTAGGAGTAAAAGGAAGTAATGTATCATCCAATATTTTCTGGGACATACAAGTGCACTATAAATCACTTTAGGTCCATATTCAAAGGGGTTTGTCCAGGTAACTTAAGTTACATATACAAACCCCAAGTTTTGAATTTCTAGTCCCTCTAAGTCATTACTACCGGTAAGATAAAACGTATCTGGATAAGCTGGAGGCATTCTGGGACGGAGTTAAGTCAGCCAGATAACTTAGCTGGCTATCTCCAATATTCAGAGTTGGCTGGATAAATTATCTGGCTAAATCTGGACATGCTTGAGAGCAGTCCTAAAGACATCACGTTATCTGGGTACATGCATCAGGTTAAGTTTTATCTTAACCAGTTATGTTCAAAATTGAGAAATAACTATTTACCTGATAATTTCCTTTTCTTTAGTGAAGACAGGTTAATCCACACCAGTGGGTTATGCACCTCTACCAGCAGATGGAGACGGAGCAAAGCTGATGTCATGGTATATATATCCCTGCACAGACATCAGCATGCCAGCACTGTCTGCAAAAGCCAACTATGGACAGACTAACAATATTTGATTATAACTAGCAACAGACAAACACTCAGATAACAGGGAACACTGAGCTCTGATAAAAAGTGTAACATCACTAATCTAAAGACTGAAAATTACACTTACCAGTCATCCCCAGAAACACAGCCACTCAGGAGGACACTAGAACCACAGACCGGCAGCCAAGGGCGGGAAAGTGGATTAACCTGTCTATACTAAAGAAAAGGAAATTATCAGGTAAGTAGTAATTTCTCATTTCTTAGCATTCATACAGGTTAATCCACATCAGTGGGATGTACCAAAGCAAATCCCTAATAGGGAGGGAGGTTGCCCTCGGTCTAACCCATACTACATGCTCAAAGGCTGCATCCTCCCAGGTCTACACATCCAGGCAACAATACCTGGAAAAGTATACAATGGAGAATCACGTCGCAGCTCAGGAAAAGTTGACAGTAGACAACAATCGAAGCTCCGGGCATGACACTGCTCAAGCCCTAGTGGCATGAGCCCTAACCCATCTAGGTAACAGGTGCTCAGTATTCACATATGTGCCTGAGATAACTTCCTTAATCAAGTGGGCTATGGTAGCCCATTTCACCGACTCACCCTGTTTACTGTCACTGTGGATAACAAATAGGCGGTCAGTGTTCTTGAGAGGTTTAAAAACCTCCAAGTACCTCAACAGATGCCTCTTGACATCCAAGGTCCGCAACAAAGGATGTTCGTTCATATCCCTCTCGCTCCCTGTCCAGTATTGGCAGGGAAACCGAATGATCCAAGTGAAAATCCAAGACCACTTTTGGCAAAAAAGATGAAACAGACCGAAGCTGGACCGCCCCTGGAGACACCCACAGGAACAGTCCCTGGCTGAAGAGCCTCTGCAGCACAAAACTCCACGTGCAGAACAAATTGCCATAAGAACATCGTCCTCAAACTCAGTAACCTCAAGGAAGACTACATAGTGGTTGAAAAGAGAAACTTGCCCAAAAGTTCTAGAACCAGATTAGGGTTCCATAACAGTACCAGCAACTGTAAAGGAGAACGATGATGCTTCACTCCCTTCAAAAACCGGACCACATTTGAATGGGTTGACAAGGGTCTACCATTCACCTGAGCCTGGAATCGGGCAAGATCTGCCACCTGTGCCTTCAAATAGTTATGGGCCAAGTCCTTAAGTAACCCACCATGTAAGAATTGCAAAATGAGCAGCATCTTAAATGAATGAGAAACACTCATAACAAGCCTCAAACACACTCCAAACTCTGAAGTAAGCTAAAGAAGTGGAAAACTTCCACATTTGAAGCAAGGTGGAAAACACAGCAGTGGAAAATCCATGTTTCAGCAACCAAGCCCTTTTCAAGGGCCATACTGTAAGACAAAATCAAGCCGGAACTTTGTGAAGAACAAGTCCCTGTCATAGCAGGTCCCTTTGGATCATAAACCGGAAGGAGAGTTCACCAGCAACCTTCACAATTATGAATACCACAGCCTCCTGGGCCAACCTGGAGTCACCAGAAACACCAATCCCATGTGTCCTTTGATCTTTCGAATCACTCTGCCTAACACGGGCCACAGGGAAAAAGCATATGGAAGCTTGCCTTCTGCCTACTCCTGCACTAGATCATCAATACCAAGGATGTCTGATCTCTACTGCGACGGAAAAGTGAGGAACCTTTGTACTGTGCAATAATCGCCAGTAAGTCTAAAAACAGTAAAGTTCAGAGGCCCACTATGAGCTGGCATGCCGCATCTGACATCTCCCAGTCTCTTGATCAGATTTTGCTTGCTGAGAAAATCAGCTCTTACATTGCCCTATCCTGCAATGCGGAAGGTGGGGGACCTCCTGAAGATTTACCTCCGTCCAGTCCCTGAGCTGGGCTATGTCCTGTGACACTTGCTGGCCTTTGATGCCTCCTTGGCAACTGACATAAACCACTGTCGTCATATAGTCTGACATTTGCAGGGTCAAGTGGACAGAGTAGAGGTCAATGAATCGCAACCATGTAGGCCGAATTGCATGTGCTTCCAGACAAGAGATGCCCCAGAGAGTCCTCTGCACTGCAGATCCTCTGTTCCATCAACTCCTGATAGTGAGCTCCTTAACTCCGAAGGCTCACATCAGTTGTGTGCACCAGCCAGTCCAGAGTCTGTAGGGAATGCCCTTCCTTAGTCATCCTCTTTCAACCATTACTGCAGCTGTATGCTAATCTATACCGGTAATTGAAGCTGCATCAAGTAGTCCTGAGACTTCATGCAAACAGGATGGGCTGAAGAGGATGCATATTTGTCCTTGCCCATGGAACCTCCTCCAGGGTGGCTACCATCAAAACTAACAGTTGTAGGTAAGACCACACTGTCAGGAGGAATACCTTTGTCAATAGCCACACCTGTGCTAGCAGTTTCTGAATGTGGCCTTCTGGCAGGAATATTCTGCCTTGCTTTGTATCAAAACAAACACCGAGATAGTGCATTGTCTAAGACGGCTGAAACTGCTCTTGGCCAGAAGATCACCTTACACGAGACCTGAAGACTCTCCTCCAGGATCTTGGCCTGAATTAACCAAGCTAGGTACGGGAGAACTAGAATGCCATCCTTTCTCAATCTTGCTGCTATCACCATTCTGACCTCAGCAAAGTTCTGGAGGCAGTGGCCAGACTGAAAAGTAGCACTCAAAACCGATAACTCTACCCCAAAACAGCAAACTGAAGAAAATAGATGATGCTCCAGCTGAATGGGCATATGTAGATACGCCTCTGACAGATCCAGTAATGTCAGAAACTCCCCTGACTGTATTGCTATTATCACCGAACTTAAGGTTACCATATGGAATTAAGTCACTCACTAATGACGAATGACCCCCTTTGAATTTGTATTGGCTAAACAGCTCAACCACAGCTGCCACCTGGCTGCTATGCCCAAAGCCATTCCTCTGGCAGAATTACAAACTAGGTCCAGCCTGTATCCGTCAAAAAGGCGGCGGTCGGTTCCATCATTGCCTTGGTATTCAAACCAGACTTAACTTCCTGAGATTGAAACAGACAAGATCAACCCACCAGGGAGCAGCAAGAGGCTCTCTCATCCTTTAATGCCACTCTCCTTTCCACAGGAATGATCGTCCGCTTAGTGACTGAACACACCAGCGCATTCCCATTTTAGAAAATGCAACTGCACTCTCTCTTGCTGCCGGATCCAGGAGGTACAGCCCTACCAAGGCTCACCCCCCTCTAAAATCAGTTTCCAGAGTGTCCCATTCAAGACCATTAGGCCTTGAATGGCATCCATAATGGGGCAGTAACTTCTTTGGCTCAAAAATGGAATCAACACCCGGCACTCCCAACATCTTCAGCATCAGGTTGCGAAGAGCTGGCAACTTATCTCTATGATAGAACACTCTGTAAGGATTGCTCTTGTCAACTGTGCCACCTGGGTACCTATCAGAGTGACCTGAAACAGGTTGAGGTATACTCCAACAAGATCTGCGGGATTACGCAGCCTGTGATCCTAAAATTTATTTTTAGGTTGGCTGGCTCCGCCGAACGTATCTGTAAAAGGGACTGCTGCCCTTGAAACAATTCCACCCAAGAAGGATGGAAGGATCCATACCAAAACCAGGGGGCACCAAACTGGCATCCACTGAGTTGTCCTCCCCTGCTGAAATCCAATTAGGGGGGCCTCAACAAAAATGTATAGATCCCCTTCCAGACCCATTCCCGCATCCTGCTGGGAAGGGCTGGGCTCAGCAAAAACCAGGGGAAACAACTCTCCCTGAGCCTCTGAAAAGAGCTGTCAAGATTAGAGGGACCCCCCCAGGCTGTAATGTAGGAGAGAGGGAGAGAGACAGATAGATATATAGTAGTTGTGTAAATCGCAAGGCGCTTAGGCTTCTCTACTACTAGAGCCATAGATAAAAATGTCCACTAGCACCACGCTTACAACAAGAGACTGACAATTGTGTGTTCAACTGTGCGCATGCACAAAGCAAACCCACACAGTACGCCCAAATTTAGGGAATCTACATTTTTAGGACACCCAAGTACGGGACGCCCAAGTATGGGATGTTTACATTATAAGCGTGTACTTTGGATGCTCAAAACTTATACGCCCAACCACGCGGCTCAGATAGGCAGGTGCAAACTGACGTAAGGCACTATTTTGTGGCAGACCTGCACAGCAAAAAGCATTCAGACGCCACTGCAGCCTTCCACATGGCAACTCAGAAGCCTGAGAACGGGGCCTAGCCCAAAAGGCCGCTCAACCTGCCAAAACTGCCATGAATCTCCATCCCCCCGTGGAGGTGGAGGCGAACGTCTGATCGGCCCGCCGAGGCTCGGAAACCAGACTCAGAGAGAGGATGAGAGGAATCCCTAACATTATCTTTCTCTCATGTCCTTCTTTCTTTTTTTTTTTTTTAAACAAGTAATCCCCATCCACCATTTGCTGGAGACAGAGAATACTGGCGGGCTGATGTCAGTGCAAGGTTATATATACCGTGACGTCAGCTTTGCTCCATCTCCATCTGCTGGTAGAGGTACATAATCCACTGGTGTGGATTAACTTGTCTGAATGCTAACAAAACAGCTGATTAAGAAGCAAAAACAAACAAAATAAAACTTTCCAAGCCTATAGGCCCAATTTTCCACACCCTCTCTAAAAATTATCAAAATTATGTCAAGCATTGCACCTTATGGCCCCTCCTCCCCCACTGAGCCCTGCAAAAGAATGACAATAAATGTGGGACATATAAAACATATCTAGTTAGGTTTAAAATTTAACCAGGGAAATGTACCAAGATAACTTTAGGTGAGTATATTCAGCAGGAGACTTGTCCTGCTAAATATCTGTTACAAATTATCCAGTTAACTTTACCTGGATAACTTGTCTGCTTGCTGCCTTACTGAATATGGACTTCCTTATGTAAAAGTAGGTGCCATGATAAGGTGGATTTCTTCCAGTTTTTTTACCTTACCTTGTCAGTGGCACCTACCTGCACGAACAGCACACTGATGTCTACATGGCAATTTGTGCCAAGATGATATGTACCAGAAAAACACTGAATGGATTTCTTCTCTCCTTCCTCCCTATTCTTAGGATGATCAAGTCTGATAAGTATAAATTTTAGGTGCTAGTGAAGTTGGATCTGAGATTTTAAGACTTGTATCTATCAATACAAACAGAGAATGACAAAATAAATGAGAGGCCTAACTCACAATCACTTTTGATGTCCCTAAATATTTTTGTGTGTGGTCCAGAGTGATTTAGCACATTCAGTAAATGGCAAGTGGAAAGTTCAAACCACTAGCTGAGGTACACAAATACAAGTAAACAACTATTAGTGCTACCTACTGCTATGAATTATAAACCAGCACAGGAATCCCACATTCTGAATGTGAAGTGCTTCACGAAACAAGGACTTAATAGTCAAGAAATGTCTGCTGCCCTTAGTAACCTGAAATTTCTCTGTGGAAAAGAAATAAAACTGCATTTATAGATTTTTATAAACAGTTTTATGGTTTATATTACATATGGCCTCTAGGTCAGGTATTTCCAGTTCACTGCAATCTGTTAAGGTCAAATCAAAATCTGCGTCTTAGCAGTTCTAACACGACCAACTACTCAAGAATTCTCTCCCCATCAGTCTGCACTAGTTAAATTGGGTGGTCTCATGAGTAGCCTGTGTATGGGAAAACTACTGGACAGTGGAGCTATGTGTTTCTGCTGCAATGAGCAATGCTATCCTGTTACAAGACACATGGCACCACAGACAGCAAAATACTTTCAGTGTATCACAGGTATAAAACATCTCTCTCTATACATATATTTATACATACCTTTCCCACCATTTTATATAAAAATTCCTAACATAAGAAGCTGGAAATATACAGTCAGTTATGTAATAATCTGCATATGGTTCTCTACTAATGGAGAAATTACTTACCTGATAATTTTGTTTTCCTTAGTGTAGATAGATGGACTCAGGACCAGTGGGTTTATGCTCCTCTGACAGCAGATGGAGAAGGAGAAGCTGAAGTCACAGTATATATATTCATGCAGTGACCCTAGCCTGCCAGTATTTTTATTTATTTATTTTATTTATTTAAATCTTTTCTATACCGTCGTTAAGGTGGGTACCGTCACAACGGTTTGCAATAAGGCACATAAAGTAATGATACTACAATCTGTCAGTTTACATAGGTGCCATAAGGTTCGGTAACATAGTTTGTGATCAATATTAATTGATAAATGTGATAATTCATGTCCGGGTCTCTGTCTATCATTTTCGAGTATAACACTAGTTTTATAATTGTAACTTATCGTTTAGTGATGGGCTATCTATTAAAAACTACACACTTAGTGAATACTGTAGTGTGTGTGGGTGTTCAATTGTTCGTACCTTGCACTTCCCTGGCTTCTATTCTCCCATATCTTTTTGAAAAGCTTGTTTAAAGTATTCTCTTTAAAAGCAACTGTGGACAGACTAGCAAAAAACTTTATTAAAAACCTGACCAAAAACAGGCAACCATAATTGTACTCAACCAACAAGAAACACTGAACTCATTAAGATCTAGGTACCCCAAGCTAGGGACTAGAACACTTACCAGTAATCCCTTGGGAAGTCAGAACCCCACAGGAGGACCAATGACACACTCATGCAGCAGCCAAGGGCAGGAAGCTGAGTCCATCTGTCTACACTAAGGAAAACAAAATTATCAGGTAAGTAATTTCTCCATTTCCTAGCATGTAGACAGATGAACTCAGGACCAGTGGGATGTACAAAAGCTACTCCCCAATAGGGTGAGAGGCTGCTAGTGGTCCAGTCAACACTGCATGTGCAAAGGTTGTGTCCTCCCGGGCCGCACATCCAGACGATAAAATCTGGAAAAAGTGTGTAAGGAGGACCACGTCACAGCTCAGCAGATATCGACAGGAGAAAATAAACTAATCTCCGCCCATGACACTGCCTGAGCCCTAGTGGAATGAGCCCTAACCTGAGAAGGCAATGGCTTCTCAGCATCCACATACGCGGCCATGATTGCCTCCTTAATCCAGCGAGCTATGTTAGCTTGCGAAGCTGGAGCACCTTGCTTACTTTCACCATGGAGAACAAACAAGCGATCTGTCTTATGAAAAAGTTCAGAAACCTCCAGATACCACCCGACAAGTCTCTTGACATCCAAGGAGCGCAAGAGGCGATACTCCTCTGCATCCCTGACCTTATCCAGGGACAGCGAGGAGATGGACTGATTTAAATGAAAGTCCAAAACCACCTTGGGCAAGAAGGATGGAACAGCTGAATCTTTTAGAGATCCCTTCAGTTCGACATGCTCAGTTGTTTAGTACAAGGGACATCTCTTTTTCCATCGCAGCTCCAACTCAGTGGAATCTCATTCCTGTGGAATTGAGGTCGTTGGATGATGTCAAAAGATTTAAATTAGAATTTAATGAGTTTTTACTCCATCGTGTTTATAATATGTAACAGCCTGAAGTATGTGTAATTCAGTTATCAGAGAAAAGAATGAGAGAACATGGTTATTAAAAATGAGAATAATGTGAGTAGAGTAATTGCTATGAGTTCTCGTTGATGTCAACTGACGAATAATAAATAACTTGATCTAGGGACATAGATACCAGTATTTGGTAGTACTTTTCTCCAGTTTCTGTGAAACAAAATTTTTGTCTTAAGTGTATGTTTATTATTGTTTTTACTATGTTATGTATATTTGTTCATCGCCTAGGCCTATTTTGTGTTAGGCGATCAATAAATTTTATGAAATGAAATGAAAGCACGCAGCTGCAACACCCCTGGATTCACCCAAAAGAATGGTTCCCAGCAAGACAAGGCCTGGAACTCAGTAACAGGACACGCAGAACATACAGCCATCAGGAACACTGTTTTCAAGGTCAACAACCACAAGGAAAGGCTACGCAATGGTCGGAACACAGAGTCCGCCAAAGTCCAGCACCAAGTTAAGACTCCATAAGGGAACAATAAACTGAAGGAAGGCCGAAGATGCTTTACTCCCTTCAAAAAATGGACCACATCAGGATGAGATGACAAGGAACAACCATTCACCTGGCCTTTGAAACAGGCAAGAGATGCAAACTGCACCTTCAAGGAATAAAGGGCCAATCCTTTATTCAACTCATCCTGCAAAAAATCCAGAATGAGTGAGATCTGAACACACCAGTCCTCAACAACTCTCCAAACCTGCACATAAACTAAGAAGTGGAGAACTTGTGAGCATGGAGTAAGGTGACAACCACCGTGGAGGAAAAACCACTCTTAAACAGACGAGCACTCTCAAGAGTCGTATCCTCGTAAAGAACAAGTCCCTGCTATAACAGATACATGTGCAGCGAAGGCGAAGGGGGTCTCCACCAGAAGTCTTTGCAAGTCCACATACCACAGATCCCAGGGCCAGTCCGGAGCCACCAGGAGTACTAGCCTCCTGCGGTCTTCGATTTTACGAATTATCCTGCCCAGCAAGGGCCATGGAGGAAAGGCATAAAGCAATCTGTCTTCCAGCCAGACCTATATGAAAGTATCTAATGCCCAGGGGTCATGGATCTCTCCTGCGACTGTAAAATTGAGGAACATTCGCATTGCGAGAAGTTGCCAGTAGGTCTACAAATGGAAGGCCCCCAATGATCTACAATCAGCTGAAATACTCCGGACAACACCCATTCTCCTGGGTCCAGACTCTCCCTGCTGAGAAAGTCAGTTCTTACGTTGTCTTTTCCTGCAATGTGAGAGGCTGAAATCATCTGCAGATGACGTTCTGCCCATTCCATAAACTGGTCTATTTCCTGTGATTCTTGCTGGCTCTGGATTCCTCCCTGGCAATTGATGTAGGCCACCATCGTTGCATTGTCCAACATCACGCGGACCACTCGACCCTGCAGTCCGTGGCTGGACTGCAATCATGCCAGCCATACTGCCTGAGCTTCCAGGCGATTGATGTTCCAGCGAGACTCTTCGGCATTCCAACACCTTTGGGCTGTCAGCTCCTCACAGTGAGCCCCCCAACCTTGGAGGCTTGTATTTATCATGAGTACCAACCAGGTTGGGGAGGACAAGGAAACTCCCTGTCTTGGAAGAGCTTCCTGCAACCACCACTGGAGGCGAGAGCAGATTTCCATTGGCAAGTGGGGGCCGAACTGAATAGTCCTGAAACTGCAGGTTCCAACAAGACAGTAGAGAGCGCTGAAGAGGATGCATATGCGCCTTCACTCATGGCACCACTTCCAGGATTGCCACCATCAAGCCGAGCACTGTAGATAGAACCCTTGGATATACAGTGTTCACCAACTGACACACCTGAGACATCAATTTCTGAATCCGAACTTCTGACAGGAAAACTTTGTCCTGCCCCATGTCGAACCGAACCCATAGATACTCCAATGACTGGGATGGTTGAAGATTGCTCTTGGCCAGGTTCACCACCCAATTGAGCTCCTGCAATAAAGAGATCACCTTATGTGTTACCAGGTTGCTCTGTTCCAGAGACTTGGCTAGAATCAGCTAGTCATCCAAGTATGGGTGCACCAGAATCCCTTTTCTTCTCAAGGCTGCCGCTACTACCACCATAACCTTGGAAAACATTCTGGGGTGGTGTCTAGACCAAAGGGCAGCACCCGAAACTGATAATGGCGCCCCAACACTGCAAACGTAGAAAGCACTGGTGTTCCAAATGGGTGAGAATATGAAGGTAGACCTTGGACAGATCCAGGGAGGTCAGAAATTCCCCCGATTGCACTGCCATTATCACAGAGCATAAAGTTTCCATGTGAAAATGAGTCACCTTCAAATGACCTGTTTGAGATCCAAAGAGGGATGAAAGGAACCCTCTTTCTTGGGCATCAGAACCAAAGCCCCCAGCCTGAGGAGCCTTTGAAGCGTGAACTCCACTGACTGCTTCTTCCACGGGGAGTGGCAAGGGGGACACCATAAACACATCCCGAGGAATACTGTGAAATTCCAGCGCATAGCCTTCTTGTATCACCTCAGGATCCACTGGTCTAATGTGATCTTGACCCGCCTCTGATAAGAGAGAGACGCCCCCCTATGTCTTGTTCCCGAAGGTGGGTTGGCAAAACTTCTTTGGGAAGCTCGGGAGATTCTGCCACCCAAGCCCGCTTCTCTCTTGGGCTGTTTGGGATGAAAAGACAGAGACCTACCAAAAAGCCTCGTCCGCTGAAAGGTCAACCCCTCTGTAGGGACATAAACGCTTGGAAACTAGGAATCGACCCCTCATACCAAAGGGGTGCTGTAACAGCTTCTAATCCTCCGGCAACTGGAGATTCACCCCACTTACTGGCCAGTTTTTCTAACTCGCTCCCAACTAAGAGCAAAAGTCTTTAAAGGTCATCTTTGTAAGATTAGCTTTGGAGGCTGCGTCTGCTGACCAATTTTACCATCAGAGTTGATGCCTGGCTGCTATCCACCGAAGCCACTCCTCTAGCCGAGAAAGGACCAAATTGCAGCCTGCGTCTGCTAAAAAGGTGGCAGTGGGCTCCATAACCGCTCTGGAATTCCCTCGAGAATCATTAGCCTCCTGAGAGAGAAGCAGACAAGATCATGCCACTAGGGTGCAACAGGAAGCGATCTGTAAAGTCATTGCCACTGCCTCAAAGGCTTGCTTAAGGATAGCCTCACTGCTCCTATCATGCACATCCTTCAAGGCCACGCCTCCCTCTATGGGTATAGTCGTCCACTTAGAGACTTCACATACCAGTGCATCCACTTTAGGAAAACACACTCTCACAGCCGGATCCAGGATGTACAGGCCTTCCAATGTCCAACACCCTTTGAAATTTGCCTCCGGGGCATCTCATTTAAGATCAATCAATTCCTCAATGGCATCTAGCACAGGGAAAAAACAAGAGGTTTTACATAAGGAAACCAAAATGGGATTCTTCTTCAGCTCCCATATGGCATCCGAACCAGGAACTCCCACCTGTTTCAAAGTCTGGAAATCAGGCCCAGTAGTTCATCTCTATGAAAAAACCGTAATATGGTTCCAGTCCCACAGAAATTTCCCCATCTTCCAGGGAATCAGGATCTAACTCATCATCAGTGCTATCTGGATTCCTATCAGGGATACCCGTAGGGAGCAGAAGTGAGCTCCAGTGCTTTAGCATAGGACTGGAAGAGGGAGGAACCACCGGCTGACGGTCAGACCTGAAAGGAATGGGTGAAGCAGAGGACTGTGACTGAAGAAAGGCTTGTAAACTTGAAAAAAAACTCTACCCAAGAAAAAGCAGCCAGATCCAGACCAAACCCAGAAGAAACTGGAGCGGGTCCCACAGAACTGCCCTCACCTGTGGAGGAGCCAGTCAAGGGAGAACCAAGGTCTGGCGTCCCCTCAATCAAAGCCATAACCAACCCATCATCAGAATGGGAGGGACCAGGTTCAGCAAAATCAGAGGAAGCCACTCTCCCTGAGCATCGGAATAGCACTGACACAGGTTAGAAGACAGGTCAGGCTGAGAAGCCCTAATATGACAGGCAACACAAAAAGGAAGACACTTAGGCTTCTTGCTTACCGACACCATAGCGGCAGTAAATGTGCTCCTAAATGGCTCATGCTCAAAAGTTTATGCACACAAAATTGAACGTCGCAGAAGTAAGATGCAATAAGGTGCATGCACAACTTGTGTGCCAAGCCAAAGTGTGGAACATTACAAAAGTTGGGTTCAAAGCCGATGCACTGTGCACACTGATGGTCTGTAGAGGGCAGCAGAGCACACACAGGTGCGCGTGAAAATGCTGCTGTGGTTTACCATGTGGCATGCAAGGAAAAAGCCTAACTGCAGGGCTTAGCCCACCAGGGCCGTTCAATGCACCAGGCTGGCCAGTTCCCCAACCCTCAACAGGAGTGGGAATGACGTCGGGACAGCATGCAGAGCACGGAGACCAGCGGAAGTCCTAAACACCCCTCTAACAGGTGTTCAGCTAACTTTAGCCCTTTAAGATCTGGACTAAATTGATGGTACGACATTTCCTGTCTTATTGTTGTTCGTTAATTTTGTTTTTGCTTAACATTTATTATGTATGTTATTTTTGTTAATCGCTTAGAGCATACACATTAAGCAATCAAGAAATTTTAATAAACTAAACTGTCTCTGTTTAAAGGTAAAACTTTTTTTTCTTTTTTAAAACCTTACCTGAGCTCAGTGCTTAACTGGCTGAGTACAGAGATGGTCTCCAGTTGCAGGGGGAAGAGGGCATCTGCCATCACCGCCGCATTTGGCCTCCTGCACCCGCTGTCTTTCAGCTGAATGAGCAGCTAAGTCCACGCCGGGAAACCCAGCTACCGGACCAAGGCACACCTCTGAAGGACCATGGAAACCACCTCAGGAATTCTCAACTGGGGGAGGGACCTTTTAGTATCACCACAGGAGAGCAGGGCTTTCTTTCCTTAAATCAGATTTCAAATGTCTCCTTTCATAAAACTCGAAGCAATCCACATAGGGAGATGCATGTCCACCATCTGCTGGAGGAGAATACTGGTAGGCTGGGGTCAATGCAGGAGGTTTATGCAGATGAAAACAGAGCAAGCTGTCATCACAGTAGATATATATATATATATATGTGATGACAGCTTGCTCTGTCTTCATCTGCTGGCAGGGGAGCATAAACCTACTGGTCCTGAATCCATCTGTCTACATGCTAGGAAATGACAGCATTTTAGCCCTAATCACAGAATTTGCAGTCGAGGTGGCTGATTAAAACATAGAATACATTTGAATACCAGGATTGTAATGTGTGAAGAATGAAATTAAGAATTTGTCAAATGTTGAATACTCACTCAGATCTTTGCCTATGGCTGCTGCTATACAGTTTTTAGGTAACTCAATCAAAGTGCTGATACCTTCAAAACAAAAATTGTGATCTTTAGAAAAGACCTACAGCTGAATAAGTTACTAAGACAAACACAAGTAATTATAAATAAAAACAGAGAATATGATGCCAGATAACACAAAGTCCATTTCAGCTGCTGTTTGCCTCCTTGTTGCAATACTTCAGATGCACTAGTTATGGCATATTAAATTGTTTTTTTATTTTTAAATTTTATTGTAAACCATTTTGATTGTATACAAAAAGATATTAAATAGCTAGTCAAAAACAAGCAAAAGCCAGGAGTTTGTGTGTTTGATTTTCCCTCCCTCTCACCCCTAGCTCATCCTTTGATTAGTAGGAGAAGACACTCAATATAAAAGAAAATCAGCCTTTTAACTTAAACTCAGGATTACCCCAGGCCATATCAAGAGTTTAATCATCCAATTATAAGTCACTACCAGATAACTAGTGAATACTCTTATACATTTAAAGGACTCTAAATATATGCATTCCAACTCCCATAACAACCTAAACTTAACTAAGAACTGAACAAAATTAAGATGACTGCAGCAGTCTAGCAGCAAGGGAGGCGGGGGGGGGGGGGGGGCTTCCAGTCTTTTGCATCAGGGATAGAAGGTGATGTCCTTTCGTGGATTACAAACTGGTTGAAAGACAGGAAACAGAGAGTAGGATTAAATGGTCAATTTTCTCAATGGAAAAGGGTAAACAGTGGAGTGCTTCAGGGATCTGAACTTGGACCGGTGCTTTTCAATATATTTATAAATGATCTGGAAAGGAAGTCTATAGTGATAGGAATATACTACCATCCACCAAGATGGTGAGACAGACAGTGAAATGCTAAGAGAAATTAGGGAAGCTAACCAAATTGGTAGTGCAGTAATAATGGGAGATTTCAATTACCCCAGGATTGACTGGGTAAATGTATCATCGGGACATGCTAGAGAGATAAAGCTCCTGGATGGAATAAATGACAGTTTTATGGAGCAATTAGTTCAGGAACAGACAAGAGAGGGAGCAATTTTAGATCTAATTCTCAGTGGAGCACAGGACTTGGTGAGAGAGGTAACGGTGGTGGGGGCCGCTTGGCAATAGTGATCATAATATGATGAAATTTGAATTAATGACTGGAAGGGGGGTCAGTAAGCAAATCCACGGCTCTCGTGCTAAACTTTCAAAAGGGAAACTTTGATAAAATGAGATAAATATTTTGAAAAAAAACTGATAGGAGCAGCTACAAAGGTAAAAAGTGTGCAAGAGGCGTGGTCATTGTTAAAAAATACCATCCTAGAAGCAGAGTCCAGATGTATTCCACACATTAAGAAAGGTGGAAGGAAGGCAAAACGGGAGGTGAAAGAAGCTATTTTAGCCAAAAGATCTTCATTCAAAAATTGGAAGAAGGAACCAACAGAAGAAAATAGGATAATGCATAAGCGTTGGCAAGTGAAATGTAAGATATTGATAAGACAGGCTAAGAGAGAATTTGAAAAGCAGTTGGCCATAGAGGCAAAAGCTCATATAAAAACTTTTTAAAATATATCCAAAGCAGAAAGCCTGTGAGGGAGTCAGCTGGACCGTTAGATGATCGAGGGGTTAAAAGGGCACTTAGAGAAGATAAGGCCATAGCGGAAAGATTAAATGATTTCTTTGCTTCGGTGTTTACTGAAATGGATGTTGGGGAGATACCCTAGAAGATATGGTAGGCCTGATTGGCAAAGACTAGTAAATCACCTGGACCGGATGGTATACACCTCAGGGTTCTGAAGGAACTAAAAAATGAAATTTCAGATCTATTAGTAAAATTTTGTAACCTATTATTAAAATCATCCATTGTACCTGAAGACTGGAGGGTGGCTAATGTAACCCCAATATTTAAAAAGAGCTCCAGGGACGATACAGGAAACTACAGACCAGTTAGCCTGACTTCAGTGCCAGGAAAAATAGTGGAAAGTGTTCTAAATTTCAAAATCACAGTACATATAGAAAGACATGGTTTAATGGAAAAAAGTCAGCATGGCTTTACCCAAGGCAAGTCTTGCCTCACAAATCTGCTTCACGTTTTTTAAGGAGTTAATAAACATGTAGATAAAGGTGAACCGGTAGATGTAGTGTATTTAGATTTTCAGAAGGTATTTGACAAAGTTCCTCATGAGAGGCTTCTAGGAAAAGTAAAAAGTCATGGGATAGGTGGCGATATCCTTTCGTGGATTACAAACTGGCTAAAAGACAGGAAACAGAGAGTAGGATTAAATGGACAATTTTCTCAGTGGAAGGGAGTGGGCAGTGGAGTGCCTCAGGGATCTGTATTGGGACCCGTACTTTTTCAATATATTTATTAATGATCTGGAAAGAAATATGACGAGTGAGGTAATCAAATTTGCAGATGATACAAAATTATTCAGAGTACTGTAGTTAAATCACAAGCAGATTGTGATACATTGCAGGAGGACCTTGTGAGACTGGAAGATTGGGTATCCAAATGGCAGATGAAATTTAATGTGTACAAGTACAAAGTGTTGCATCTAGGGAAAAATAACCCTTGCTGTAGTTACATGATGTTAGGTTCCATATCAGGAGCTACAACCCAGGAAAAAGATCTAGGCATCATAGTGGATAATACTTTGAAATCGTCGGCTCAGCGTGCTGCAGAAGTCAAAAAAGAAAACAGAATGTTAGGAATTAAGAAGGTAATGGTTAACAAAACAGAAAATGTCATAATGCCTCTATATCGCTCCATAGTGAGACCACACCTTGAATACTGTGTACAATTCTGGTTGCCGCATCTCAAAAACGATATAGTTGCAATGGAGAGGTACAGAAAAGGGTGACCAAAATGATAAAGGTGATGGAACAGCTCCCCTATGAGGAAAGGCTGAAGAGGTTAGGGCTGTTCAGCTTGGAGAAGAGACGGTTCAGGGGGGATATATTAGATGTCATTAAAATAATGAGAGATCTTGAATGAGTAGATGTGAATCGGTTATTTACACTTTCGGATAATAGAAGCACTAGGGGGCACTCCATGAAGTTAGCAAGTAGCACATTTAAGACTAATCGGAGAAAATTCTTTCACTCAACGCACAATTAAGCTCTGGAATTTGTTGCCATAGGATGTGGTTAGTGCAGATGGGTTTTAAAAAAAAAAGTTTGGATAGGTTCTTGGAGGAGAAGTCCATTAACTGCTATTAATCAAGTTGACTTAGGGAATGGCCTCTGCTATTACTGACATCAGTAGCATGGGATCTTCTTAGTGTTTGGGTACTTGTGGCCTGGTTTGGCCTCTGTTGGGAACAGGATGCTGGGCTCAATGGACCCTTGGTCTGACCCAACACGGCAATTTATGTTATTAAGTGTCACATGTATGATTTTTTACCTGCTGGCGAGAGGTTGTATATGTGCACCGGTGCAAAGAGATCCTATCTCTCAGAGAACAAGTCCTGTAAGCCCTAAAACTTGAAATCTACAGAGTCACTCCTCATCTAGAGAGGCAGTAAAGTTATGCAAATAACAAGCGGACGTGTGACACAGTCTCCGGTTTTAAAATAGCGTAAGTGTTCACCCTGCCCAGAATGCCCATGCCCCGCCTCTTTTCCATCCTCATTTTTGATGCACACGCGAGTATATATGCGCATACTTTGCAGCTTCTTAAATCCACATTGCTCAAGCACGGCCCACATAAGTGCGTAGGTGGGCATGTTTATGCAAGCAACACTTTTAAAATTAACCTCAAGTGATTGGGATAGCACCTTAACATTGGTATTAAAACAGATTGCACTGGAAAAAGTAATTTACATCAAACTTAACGCCCCATGGTACATCTCCCATCTACGAGACATGAAAAAGAAGTTAGGATGCCTAGATTGTTGTTGGTGTAGAATCCTTTTCCACAAGGAAAGACTACATAACTTACTTACCTAAGTAAATCAGAAAGCAAATTGATCTTACTAAAAAGCGCTATTTTTCAAACCAAATGCAATCAGCTAGGTATAACTCTAATGAATTATTTTATATTGTAAAATCCTTATCCACACAGAAGCACTCTATAAGGTGAATTTTAAAACCCATGCGCAGGCACATATGTCAGCCCACACCTAGGGTCACGGACATTTTATAGCACATGTGTGCATATGCACGCATGTTATAAAATAGGCTGGCCACGTGTACATGTGCACCCAATTTTAAATGGGCACGTGCCTGTGCGCGCAAATGCCACTTCTACCGTGTAAGTGGGTGATTTTAAAAGGGGAATGCACCGCCACTACCACTAAAACAAGTTCGTTCCCAGTTTGCCCTGTTAATAGATAGATCTTCCAGACCCGCCTAGTTTAATAGCCTTCCTTCCCCCCAGTTAGCCCAGACCCTTAAATCCTCCACTGATCTGCCCAGCTTTCTTTATTTTATCGCTTACACGTCAGCCATAACAGAAGTAAAGTTATATGGCAGGGGACCTCAGAGTGTGCTGGGGCGTGCAAATCTCAGGTACATGCCCTGAAACACTCATGCCCCACCCAGACCATGCTCCTTTTTGAAAACTTCTGAGATATGCCTCCTCAAGGAGATATGTGCATATCTTGCAACTTTTGAAATCTGCTTAGCCTGCGCACGCCCAATATATATCTCCTCGATATCTCTGCTGCTTTCAACACTGTGGATCTCTAAATTCTCCTATCTAGGCTATGCTCGCGTGGGATCTATGATGCTGTTCTATGATGCTCTTCTTTCTTGGTTTACTTCATATCTTTCCAATAGATCTCAGCAGGTCGCTATTCAATCTCATTCTTCTTCTTGGGATCATTTACTTTCTGGTATTCCGCAAGTATCAGCTCTCTCAGCCACTCTGTTTAATATCTATTTAACACCTCTATGTCGTATTCTTTCTAATATTGGCGTTCACTTCAGACTTTATGCTGATGACAAGAAACCTGGGCACAAACTGAATCTTTTCTCAGCTCCTGTTTATCAACCATTCAACAATGTTTATGAAACAAATAAAATATTAAATATTTTGTTTAATATTTTATATTTGTTTAATATTTTATTTAATATTTTATTGTAAAGCTTATTGCTGAATTACTGTTTACTGTAAACCGAGGTGATGTGCTGCATGTGCCGCGGTATATAAAAATCGTTAAATAAATAATAAAATAAAATAAACAATGGTTAAACAGTAATAAGCTAGCACTTAATCTGTCCCGTTTTCCAAACCCAAATATTCCTAACAGTTTTTTATTTAATAACCAAACAATTCAATTTTCTCAGAAAATTCGCAATCTTGGAGTGTTCATTGACCCAGCTCTATCAATGTACGAACACGTTAAGGCCCTGACACAATCCTCTTTCCACAAACAGACTTCTCCATCATTTAAAACCTCTTAACTACATCTGATTTTCATTCCGTTTTACAGTCACTTCTCATTTCAAGTAAATTACTGCAGTTCACTCTTAAATTGGTCTACCTGCCTACACCATACGCCCACTACAAATTATTCAGATCTCAGCTGCTAGGCTATTAACAGGAATACCAATTCGTGAACACATTACACCCAATCTACAATCTTTATATTGGCTCCCCATATCGTTTCGAATGCAATATAAGCTGGCAACAATTATACATTCTGTCACTCCTAATATTCATTCACCCTGGAATACATTTATTAACATTCTTGCTCCTGTTAGAACACTAAGATCACTCTCTCATCTTCACCTTGATGTTCCGTCTCCTAGAGATATCCGCTTAAAAGAAACCAGAGAACATACTTTTTCATCTGCAGGTCCTCTTTTATGGAACTCCCTTTTGTTTGAATTGAGGTTTACTGAAAAATCCTTTTTTAAGAAAGCCTTGAAGACGTTCTTATAAAGAAAGCCTTTTTGAGTCAGATAGATAAGATATAATCTCCACTGTTTTGCAGGCCCTTGTTTTTCAAGTCTGTTAATATTTTAATTTTATTTTAAAGTTTTAATGATTTTGTGTTTATGTTTTTATTGATATATTTTATTATGATTTTATGTGCTGAGCTGTTTTATGCTCTCTTTTATGTTTCAACAATTATGTATGTTTTTATTGTACCCCACCCTGAATGTAGGAAAGGCGGGTAACAAATGTTTGAAAAAATAAACATTTGCACATCCCCTAATTTATGAACATGTCATGCTTTTAAAATTCACCTTTGTGTGTACACATACAACAACAGAATACTGTAATCAAAAGGCATATTATTTCTCTAAAAAGACTATGAAAATCAATAGCAGCTCTTCCCACCTTCCAATTCCATTAAACACATTTTCTGTAATTCCCTTACCACATGGAGTTCTTTCACTACAGTTTCTGCCGAAACAATTAACCATATTCTAACAAAAATGAACAATTCTTCGACTCCCCTAAACCCTTGCCCTACTGCATAACTAAAAATATCCAAAGAGGAAATTTCACAACATATCGCAAGCATAGTTAATCTCACTCTCACAAATGGTATTCTATCAAAAGCGTGCTTCAGTAAGACCTATACCAAAGAAACTTTCCACAGATCCATTAGATTTTTCAAATTATTTCTTCATTACATCCCTCAACAAAAATAATTGAAGCAGTAGTTCTATGTCAATTGTCTGATTTTTTAGAAGATAACACTATCATTTGATCTACATCAATGTGGGGCTGATTTTTAAAGTTACGCGCGCGGGGCACATTTGTGTACGCTACCCGGCGTGCACAAATGTACACCTGATTTTATAACATGTGCCTGTAGCTGCTGCAGAGAAGCCAAGTATTCAAATGGAACCTGATTCTCTCCCTAATCCACATTCACTGAATCAGAAGACAAGCAATGTGGGGACAGAGTAAAACCACAAGCTCAAAGTCCCCTCTGCTGTTTCTCTCCTCATATGCCTCCTTTCTAAACAGGAAGGAACTGCAGGGACCGGAAACATGAACTTTCACCTTATCTCTGTATTGCTGTCTTCTGTATTTCTTTCACACCCTGCCAACCGTTGTGAAAGAAATAAAAAGGAAGGGAAGGGGAAAGGAAAGGTGGAATCTGGAAGTGACAGAAGGAACCTTGAGGAGGAGGGAGGAGAGAAAATGGGATTTTAGTTTGCCTCTTCCTTGCACATAGGAATTCCCATCCTCTAGTGCTGCAAACAGGTCTGGTTTTCAATATTTCCACAAGAAATATTCATGAAATATATTTCCATGCATTTGATCCAAGAACTAGATTAATTTGCATAAATTGGCATAATTGTTTACAGCAATTGAGAATTAGAGTTGGGATCCCTGTTAATGCCTAGGAATTGTGACTATTCCTCCAATTCTGCATATTGGTCCTCTTTTTCTCTTGCTTTTATTTACTATTAGAGAACCTAATTTTCAAAACTGTACATGGTACACAATTTGCACATATAAGCAGGCCCATAGTATTATATTAGTATTATGTTAGTATTTTATGAGTTGTGTGGCAGAAGCCACAAAATACTGAGTATTTCTCCCCTGAAAGTAAGCATGTATGTTTTGGTACATGTGTATATTTGTAATGCAAAACCATGTAAAATTTCTCTACCCATTAAAAGTAAAATATGAATGTATTTTATATACAAAATAACTAACAGTTCTCATGAAACACAGAAATATATGCAGAGGCAGGTATATATCGAAGTATGCATGTACAACATTCTGAAAATAATTAGTTGCATGATCACTAGTTCGCCGATACCTCTATCATTTCACCCAGCATTCACCAATTCACCTAGACCCTCTAGTCCAGCCTCTCTCAACCAGGAACCCTAGGGTTTCCTGAGAGGTCACTAGGGGTTCCATGAGAGATCATGATTAAAAAACAAACATTTTTTGAATGTCGCACGCCATCCTGCCAGTCACAGGAAAGTAATGAACATTCTGCTGCAGTTTTCAACGTCTTACATGTGTGAGCAAGCTTCTTTTTGTTTAACAAACATCAAGAGTAAGGACAGAAATAGTCTCATTTCAGTTTAAGATGAAAACAATGTCTGCTTATCTCAGATTTGACACAGAATTAAGTATTCGCGCAGCAAAAAACATAGGTTTCAAATTAAACAAGTAAATTTCATTCTTTACTTTTAGTTTCAAAAATAACACTTTCTGCATATATAGGCCTATAAAAGACATCAAGAGTTTTTAAAATTTATGGAGAGGGAACTAAAATAGAGAAGGCTAATAAGTTGGCCCAAATAAACAAACAGATCCACAGAAAAATATTTACTCAAAAGAGCACTGGCAATTATCATTGGATTATTATATCTACAACTTACTGATCACATTAAAATATCATGAGCTGTAGATATAAAAAAATGTTATGCAGGGGTTCCCTAAGACCTGAAAATTATTTCAAGGGTTCCTCCACTGTAAAAAGGTTGAGAAAGGCTGCTCTAGCACATCACCTTGACCCCCCACCAATTCACCCAGACCTCTCCTCAAAAACTGCAGACAAAAGACAAGTCCAATTTCAATTGTGTGGGTCAGTTAGCAGGTGTAAAAGTATTCAAACAGCTTTGGCAATGTATGCGTGTATACCTCTTACAAAAAAGCAACTTACGCATGTACTTCAGAATCCCACCCTAGAATGCCCTTAAATCACCCCATCTTTCCCTATTAAAGATTTACGCATATAATAGAGGTTTATAAAATATATGGGCATGCATATTTTTATGCAACTGTCACGCAACTCTAATGTAAACATTTCTTTACAGTAGTTTTGTCCTCTACCCCCTAAATCCTCTCTTTCTGCCAGTGCTCTCCCAAGATCCATCTTCTTGCATTAAAGAATCATAGTTTTAAAATATTTGAGTGATAAGGTTTTATAGGACTGAAACATTGATATATGTTATATTTGCTATTGATGCATTAATTGTAAAGACCTTTGCTAAGAGCCAGTATGATAACTGAATCAATCATGTACACACTTACCTGCATCTGTAAAGTGACTGGTTTCAGAGACAAGTTCTAACTCCCTGTTCCATATACGCAGCTCACTCCCACCAGACAACCACAAATCCAGTCTCTGAAGAACTATCAGACACTACAGATAAAACAAAAACAACTGAACATGTACTCTCAAAGGAAATCATAGCACTAGGCTATTCAAATGTGAAATGATTACATTTGCTTCAAACAGGTAAATCTGGGAGTAATTTTGACCATCTAAAATTAGCCCAGGCGCTATTTGGCACCCAGATCTGATTCCAATTTATTTTCCCTTAGCACAGATTAGCAACAGAACTGGAAAAACTGGAATGTAGCATTCACAGGTCCTATGAATGCCATGCACCAATGGGAAAAGGGCAGCATACACAACTGAGTTACATCTGCTTACAGACCAAGATTAATAGTGGCTATTGCTCTGGAATTCTGAATTTCACTTTCATTGGGTGACACAGTGCTTCAAGGCTCTTCTGAGTTTTAATCTACTATGTATTAAGCAAAGCATACTTCGCTCTCATGCATAAGTTTGCTTACTGTAAATGGTGTTTTCTGTAGATAGCAGAATGAATTAGCCATGCTGTCTGGGAGCGCGCCTGGCAGCTCGAGGCAGAAACTTCTCCAAGTATGTGTAGAGCTTTGCTCCTGCACGGTACCTTCCCGCATGACTGCCTTCCTTGCTTCAGTTGATCTCAAAGCGCAGAAAAAACAAAGTATCAGAAGATCAAGAGCAGCAGAACGTAGAAACTGTCTAGGGAGGAGGGTGGGAACGCATGGCTAATTCATCCTGCAATCTACGGGAAAACACTGTTTACAGTAAGCAAACTTGCTTTTTTCCTGCAGATAAGCAGGCTGAATTAGCCTATCTGGGAGTCCCCAGCCCCAGGGATTCGAAGCACGTTGGTAAGCGTAGACCTGGGAGAACGAAGATTCTGATGGCTCAAGTTTGCGTAGAGTTGGCCGGGCAGAGGATCCCCCAATATGTGGTGGACAGTCTCAAGAATTAGTGGCATGACATGTATCTCTCGTCCTATGACTGCATCAGAACTAGCTTGTTGTTGTAGGCAGTAGAGAGATGTGAAGATATGAAGCGACGACCAGGTAGCCGCTTTGCACATGTCTTGAACCGGTACCTGTCGAAGATGAGCAACTGATGTCGCTACAGCTCGCAATTGATGGGCTTTTATTTTTTATGTCAGTTGTTCCGATCTAGTTGAATAGCAGAAGTGGATACACTGAGTTAGCCAGTTAGCAAGGGTCCGTTTGGATACCGGTAAACCTGGAGCGTTCAGGTTGAACGAGAGGAAGAGCTGGGAGTGTCTGTGAGGGGCGTGGGTCCTTTGTTTTCAGTAGGCTAATGCCCTTTTGCAATCCAGCGTGTGTAATAAAGCTTCCCGGCTGGAGGCATGCAGTTTAGGGAAAAAGGTTGGTAGAGTTATGGTCTGATTCAAATTAAAGCAAAATTGCTTACCTTGTAATAGGTGTTATCCCAGGACAGCAGGATGTAGTCCTCACATATGGGTGACATCACTGATGGAGCCCTATCCCCGAAAACTTTCTGCCAAAGTTTCTAGAAACTTCTGACTGGCATCCTGAGCCTACTGAGCATGCCCAGCATGCCAAGATCCCTCGAGCCACAGGGGTCTCCCATCAGTCTCGTTTGTAGCAATTAGCATTAGCCAAAAATAAAATAAAATGTATCAGACCCAACTCCGCGGGGTGGCGGGTGGGTTTCGTGAGGACTACATCCTGCTGTCCTGGGATAACACCTATTACAAGGTAAGCAATTTTGCTTTATCCCAGGACAAGCAGGATGCTAGTCCTCACATATGGGTGATTATTTATTTATTTATTTATTTAGAGTTTTTATATACCGACCTTCTCGATATACATAATCGAATCAGGTCGGTTTGATTATTAGCAAGCTACAGGCTGAGTCATCTTTGTATTGGACCAACAGCGTACAACTTGTGCAACAGGCACAACAACTGGTGTCTGTTGGGAAAAATGAGGCAGCCTGAAATCACGAAAGGTTGGGTGTGTGGAAGGAATTGGATTATGCTGGAAACAAGTTCTTTAAGACAGATTGTCCATAAGCTGAATCTTGTCATCCTTCCTTGTCGAGACAGTAGTGAGCCGCAAAGGTATGAAGAGAACTCCATGTTGCGGCTTTACATATGTCAGCTATTGGCACTGAACGATAGTATGCTACTGAGGTTGACATTGCTCTTACTGACTGAGCCTTTACTCGCCCCTGGAGAGGAAGGCCTGCTTTTTCATAACAAAATCGAATACAATCTGCAAGCCAATTAGATAGAGTTTGCTTGCCCACTGCTTTTCCAGGTTTGTTTTGATCAAAAGAAACAAATAGCTGGGTGGATTTCCTATGGGTCCTAGTGCGATCTAAGTAGTATGCAAGCACACGTTTACAGTCCAAGGTGTGTAAAGCCCTCTCTCCTTAGTGAGAGTGCGGTTTGGGGAAGAAAGTAGGCAAGATGATGGCTTGATTCAAGTGGAATTCCGTAACTACCTTGGGGAGAAATTTTGGGTGTGTACGGAGTACCGCTCGGTCATGTAAGAATTTTGTGTAGGGTGAGTATGTGACAAGTGCTTGTAACTCCTAACCCTTCTAGCAGATGTGATGGCTATTAAGAAGATAGTCTTCCAAGTGAGAAATTTAACATTAGGGGAATCCATGGGTTCAAAAGGAGAACGCATGAGCCTTGTTAAGACTACATTAAGGTCCTATTCTGTGACCGGTGGTCAGTGTGGAGGTTTAAGTTGAATTAAACCTCTCATAAACCTACTATCGAGGGGTTGCACTGATATTGGTGCATCTCCAACGGTATTGTGATAAGCTGAGATTGCACTTAAATATACTCTTACAGATGAGGTCTGGAGACCAGAGACTGAGAGATGCCATAGATAGTCTAATAAAGATGATAGTGCATGAAAAAGGGTTCAGACTGTTTTGTGTGCACCACGTGGTAAAACGTTTCCATTTAGCACGATAGTTCTTTCGTGTGGAGGGTTTATGTGAAGCTACAAGCACTTGAGAGACATTGGTTGAAAGATTGAGTGGTTGCAAGATCAAGCTTTCAACATCCATGCTGTGAGGGACAGGGATTGAAGGTTGGGATGACGCAACCTGCCCTGATCCTGAATTATGAGAGTGGGTGCTGTGCCCAGGCGAATTGGGTCTCTGATCGAGAGGTCGAGGAGTATTGGAAACCATACTTGTCGAGGCCAATATGGGGGCTATGAATATCATGGACCCTTTGTCCTTTTGTAGCTTCACTAGGGTTTTGGTTATTAGCGGTATCGGAGGATACGCGTTTAGAAGACCTGAGTTCCAGTGGCGAGCAAAGTCATCCCTGGGTAAACGGTTTCTCTGCTCGTACAGGGAGCAAAATTTGTCCACTTTGTAATTCAGTTGTGATGCAAAGAGGTCTACTGTTGGTTGGCCCCAACGTTGAAAGATCTTGGTCGCCACTTCTGGATCCAGAGACCACTCGTGAGGTTGGAATTGACGACTGAGGCGATCCGCCACTACGTTGTGAATGCCTGCCAGATAAGTGGCCCGGAGAAACATTGAGTGTGTTAGGACCCAGTCCCAAATTTGTGCTGCTTCTTGACAAAGGAGATACGAGTCCATACCTCCCTGCTTGTTTATGTACCACATGGCTACTGTTTGTCTGTTTGTATCAAAACAGTCTTGTGGGAAAGGCAGTCCTTGAATGCATGCAGCGCATAAATTATAGCTCGAAGCTCTAGGAAATTTATTTGAAATGTAGCTTCGAGTTTTGTCCAAGAACCTTGAGTCTGCAGATGGCCAATGTGTGCTCCCCACCCGAAGGTGGATGCATCTGTAGTTAATGTCACTTGCATAACTGATTGTTGGAAAGGTAGGCCTGTAAGCAAGTTGTCCATGTTTGTCCACCATAGGAGCGAGGACCATAGTTGCTGAGTTATTTGAACTGGATAAGACAGTGGCTGAATGGCTTGTATCCATTGGTTTCTGAGTGTCCATTGAGTAACTCTCATGGCTAATCTGGCCATAGGACGGACGTGAACTGTGGGGGCCATGTGACCCAAAAGAGTGAGACATTGATGAGCTGTTATTTGTGTCCATGTGCTTAGAGAGCCTAACGAAGCGAGTGTCTGTGCACGGTCTTTTGGAAGGAAAGCTTTTGCTGTTATGGTGTTTAATTCTGCTCTGATGAATTGTAACAGGTGAGATGGTATGAAGTGGGATTTCTGGTAGTTGAGGAATCCAAATGAATGGAGTAGAGTTATTGTGAGCTTAAGAGAATTTTGAACTTGTCTTGTTTGGCTTCTGATGAGCCAATCGTCCAGGTAAGGAAACACGTGAACGCCCTCCTTGTGCAAGTGAGCAGCTGCCACTGTCAGGCACTTTGTGAACACTCGAGGTGCTGAGGCTAGACTGAATGGTAGCACCTTGTATTGGAAATGTTGACTTACTACTAGGAATCGCAGATACTTGCGATGAGGAGGGAATACTGGAATGTGAGCGTAAGCGTCCTGAAAATCCAGAGAACAGAGCCAATCTCCTTTTTAAAGTAGAGGTAGCATGGTGCCCAATGATACCATCCTGAATTTTTCTTTTTTCAGGTATTTGTTGAGTTTCCGGAGGTCCAATATGGGATGTAGGCCTCCTGTTCTTTGGAATGAGGAAATAACGGGAGTAGAATCCTCTGCTTGCTGAAGTCGGGGAACTGGTTCCACGGCCCTGGCTCTCAGAAGGGTGGATAATTATTTTTGTAAGAGTATGGATTGATTGTTTGCTGTCCAAAACGAGGTGGGTGGAGTATCGTTTGGTACAGTGAGAAAGTCCAGGTGGTACCCTTGAGATGTTATCGAGAGTACCCATTGGTCTGTGGTGTTGTGCAACCAATTGTGTTGGAAGAAAGTGATCCGACTTCCTACTGGTAAATTTGGGGTCGGATTGGCAGGTAGGCTTCTGTTCTCCGGTGAAATTTCAAAATCCCAAAGTCGGGTCTATCTGCGGATGGGGTTGAGCTCTAGGTGCTCTTGGTTGTCGGGCCTACTATCTTTGTGCTGGCCTAGATGACCTTCCACGGGCAGGAGGTGGATAGTACCGCCGTGGCCTATAATATGGCCGTTTTGAATCTTTCCTTGGGAGTCTTCGTGAAGATGTTTGAGACTCTTGAGGAGCAGAGGAGAGCTGTTGCAAGGTTTCCGAATGTTCCTTCAGCTGGGAAACTGCCTCTTTTACTTTATCTCCAAAGAGATTGTCCCCTGCACAAAGGAGATCAGCAAGTTTCTCCTGCACGTCTGGTCTCAGCTCGGAGGCCTTGAGCCAGGCCCAACTGTGGGCACTTATGCCAGTGGCAGACATTCTAGATGACGGCCCAAAGCTATCGTAAGCTGCACGAACTTCATGTTTCCCAGCCTCCAGGCCCTTATAGTACTGAAGGAATCTTGGAATTGCTGGGGAAGAGATTCTGAGAGTTCCTGAATTTGTTTCCACAAATTACGCTGATATTGCGTCATATATAGTTGGTAGGACGCAATTCTGGAAACTAACATGGACCCCTGAAACATTTTCCTGCCTATGGTGTCTAAAAACCTATTGCCTTTTCCAGAAGGATTGGATGAATGAGGCTTTATTCTTTTTGATTTCTTTTGAACTGACTCAACTACTACCGATTGATGGGCTAGTTGAGTCTTTTGGAAGCCTGGGATATGTTGGACTAGATATGTAGCATTAGTTCTTTTATTCACCGGTGGTATGGTGCAGGGATGCTCCCATAGCCTGTGTTGTAAATCAACTAGGACTTTGTGAACTGGAATCGCCAGGACTTCTTTAGGTGGGTCCACGAACTGTAATACCTCCAGAGTTTTTTCTCTAGTATCCTCTTCAGATTCCAGCTGAAAGGGGATGGTGTCAGCCATATCCTTGATGAAATCTGAAAAGGAAAGGTCTTCTGGAGGGGATTTCCTTCTTTCCTCTGGAGGAGAAGGTTCTGAGAGGACTTCCTCTGAGGAAGAGTCAGTGTTTGGATCCTCCCAAGTGTCCGGTGAACGTGGACGAGGAGGAGTCGATGGAATAGGCATAGATGGCATCGACTGCATCGGAGGCATGTCACAGAGTGCGTCTCGAACTGCCTGGCGGATGTAACCGTCCAGTTCCGCCCTCATAGCTGGTGAAACCAGAGCAGCTACAGGGGGAGGCAGCGAAGGTGAAACCGGTACCTCTGCAGGGCCCTGGGGAGGAACGGTTCCCGGCACCGATATCGATGGGGATCGCCTAGGAGTCGAAGGCCTCGGTGTATATGGAGAGTCCTCTCTCCAAGGTTTCTTCGAAGCTGATTCGAGACTCGATGGAACTCCGGTTATTGGATCTAATTCAGGATCGTGAGGCTTCTGGTGTCGATGACGATGTTTTTGTCGATGTTTGATGCCTTTCTCGATGACAGATGTAGACTTTATCGATGATTTTGAAGGGGTAGGTGATGGCCGATCACTTGCTTCATCCGATCTACGTTTTTTAAGGACAACCTTCCTGATCGCTCCAACCTCCTGAGATGACTGTGTGGAAGTCGATGTCGATGGCATTAGTTGGAGATGGAATAAATGTTCCATTTTCTCCATGCACAGTCTTCTGCCTTTCGGCGTCATCTCGGCGCATCTTGGGTACGTCGAAATATCATGCCCCTCACCGAGGCAAAGTACACACTCGATGTGTGGGTCTGTGATGGATATGGTGTGGGCACAATTCGGGCACTTCTTAAAACCCATAGCCATAACGAAGGCCGGACAGCCGTCGACGGCCTTCTGACACGGTTTTACGGTAACGGAACAGACCGGAAAAATGTAAAGACTTACTGACGATGGAAAAAAGAGAGACCCCTTCGGTGCTCTAAAGTTTTTCCGAGTTTTTGAAACTTTTTTATGTAGTGAAAATTCACCACATAGGACTCCTAGAACCGCGAGGCTAACGGCTTCGCGGAAAAAAGAAGACTGAAGGGAGACCCCTGTGGCTCGAGGGATCATGGCATGCTGGGCATGCTCAGTAGGCTCAGGATGTCAGTCAAAAGTTTCTAGAAACTTTGACAAAGTTTTCCGGGATAGGGCTCCGTCAGTGACGTCACATATGTGAGGACTAGCATCCTGTTTGTCCTGGGATAAAGACTAAGACCACCTTGGGGAGGAAGGAAGGAAGGTCTGCAAGGTTACTTTGTCATAGTGAAATTAAAGATAAGGAGCATAGTATACCAATGCCTGCAGCTCACCAATTCGTCGTGCTGAGGTGACTGCTACTAGGAATAGGACTTTCCATGTGAGGTATTTTAATGAGGATGTCTGCATAGGTTCAAACGGAGGTAGCATCAAGGTTTCTAAGACTATATTTAAGTCCCAAGGCACAGCCAGCTGCAGCCTCTGGGAACATAGTCGCAAAGCTCCCCTCATGAAACAAGATACCAAAGTGCTATGGCACCGAGATGTATGGATGGAGGAAATTGCCAGACCAGATTTGAAGAGCAAGTGCAGGTAATGAAGCAGCTGCTCTGGCAAAGATTGGAAAGGATCAAGGGACAGCGATGAGCACCAGCAGCGATACCTAGGCCATTTGGCCTCATAAGGTTTCCTTGTAGAGGGTTTCCTGGATGAAATGAGAATGTCTTGTATCTCCACCAGAATGGGAAGATGGCTCAGTACCTCCCTCTCAATCTCCATGCCGTGAGATGAGGGGAGTCATGCATTGGGTGCATCAGTGTCCCCTCCCCCCGTCCCCTCCCTTCCCGTGTCATGAGATGCTTCTTGACTCTGAGGACCAGCAATTTTATGGATAGGTGGATCAGGAAGGCATACCATGGTTGCCTGGGCCATGCTGGGGCGATCAGAATAAGGTCTGCTAATGAGGGGTATTGGAAGTAAAACGTAGAACAGGTGTCCCGTCCACGACAGAAGGAAGGCAGCCTGAACTACTCTTCGGTCGCTTGGATAAAGGGAACAAAATTCCGGTGCCTTCGCGTTGTCCTCTGTCACAAAGTGATCCACCCAGGATGTCCCCCACCGATGAAACAGGGACAACGCCACCTCCAAGTTCAGCTCCCATTCGTGGGGATGAAAGATCCTGCTGAGTCTGTTGGCCTCCGTGTTCCTTACACCTGGTAGGAAGGTGGCCTGTAACTGAATGGAGTGTGCAATTGCCCACTCTAACAGGCGTATTGATTCCTTGCAGAGAATCCTGGAACCAGACCCGCCTTCTTTGTTTATGTGTACACCATGACTAACTTGTGCTGAAGGTGGTGTGCAAAGGCGTGAATGGTATATTGGATTGTTTGTAACTCCAGCAGGTTGATCTAGAACTTCCAAAGACTTTGCGTCTTGAAGTGGAGGACATCTGTGCCCCACCCCCTGGTGGAAGCGTCTGTAACGAGGACCAGCGGGTGAGTTGGAATCCGAAAGGGGGCACCCAACTGCAGGAACCCCGGATTTAGCCACCAGTCCACATCTGAAATCATTGCTTGGGTGAGGGTCACTGGTTATGACATAGGGTGAGATCTCTGGGACCACTGTGATTTTAGACCCCATTGCAGCCGGTACATGGAAAGGCACGACAAAGGGGGACGACAAACATGGCTGCCACCATGTAGCCCAGAAGCGTGAGGATCTGATGGGCTGTGGGTTGCGAGAGACACTTCAATGCAAGTTCACATTGTCCTCCGGAAGGAAAGTTTTGCAAAGGCATATGCTTATGATTGCACCTATAAACTGGAGGGTTTGAATAAGATCGAGATGAGACTTCTCGTAGTTTATGATGTAGCCTAAACTCGAAGCTGATGGGCACGAATCAGCTCCGGAGTCGGAACTACAAGCAGCCAATCGTCCAGGTAAGGAAACAGCTTTATCCCCTGTTACCGAAGATGGGCCACAGCTACTACAAGACATTTCATAAACACCCTGGGTGCTGACGAGAGACCGAAGGGTAGAAACTTTGTATTGGTAGTGACGGGTGCAGACTTGAAAACAGAGGTAGTGCCAGGAAGAGGGGTGCATTGGTATATGAGCATAAGCATCCATGAGATCCAAGAAATACATGCAATCATTGGGTTGTAGATAGGGCAAGATGGTCTTGAGAGATTATAATGCGAGATCAATTGTTTTTATCATTATAAAATGTTTAATTGCAACTTGCTTCAAATTTGTCAAAATAAGTGTGAAACAAATGTTTAATTTATAAATAAAGTGGAAAAGTCCCTTTAGTACATCTAACCCTATGTGAATTAAAATGAACAACAAATTTACTGGTGGCAGATTTAAAATAAATTGGAGAAAGCATTTTGTCACTCAATGCACATTTAAATTGTGGAATTTGCTGCCTGAGGATAGCTGATTTTAAAAAGTTTTGGACAAGTTTCTAGAGCAGGGGTGGGCAATTCCGGTCCTCGAGGGCTGCAAACCAGTTGGGTTTTCAGGATATCCTTAATGAATATGCATGAGAGAGACCTGCATACACACTGCCTCAGTTGTATGCAAATCTATTTCATGCATATTCATTAGGGGTATCCTGAAAACACGACTGGTTTGCAGCCCTCGAGGACCGGACTTGCCCACCCCTGTTCTAGAGGACAAATCCATGAACAGCTAACAGCTGTTCAGGCAAGGGGATTGCCTCCTCCTATATCTGGGAATGAGCAATAGATACTTCCAAGTAACCTAGACCTGTTACGGTCAGAGATAGGATGCTCGGCTGAATGGACCATTGCCTGACCTGGTATGGCACATCTCATGTTCTTATAGCACAAAATCAGAAAATGGAAAATAGGAAACACTAGACTCAATCACACATAAATTAATATTTTGTGACATCTAGATAGTAATGCTGCTTTAAAAGCTATTGAATAATTTCAGTGCCACACACCAGGTAATGTAGTCATTTACCATGCCTTTAGATTTACCTTTACAGTAGAATGGAAGTCTGAAATTCTCCGAACTTGCCTACCACTATCACAGTCCCAAATCTGAACTCATCGGTTAAGGAACATCACTATTCAATTCTCTATTTTCTATGTATCCTTAAAATAATTTTTAAAAAGGTACAAAACAGCAGAAATATTTACTAAATAAAAGTTCAAATTCTTATTTGCTCGAAACTCCATTGAAATGATATCACAGGATCATACTTTGGTGTCAGAAAAGGAGTTTAAGCATGTACAGCATTTGACCCAGCAAAAAAACTTTAGGTGCGGCATACATCCAACCACCCAACTCTAGCACAGTCACCTTTTTCAGATGGACAATTTAGGACCATCATAAATACCTTGAAGTATAATAGCTTCTCCCTCTTTTCTAGGTTCATTTTATAAATCTATGCACAAAATCTATTTGTTATCCTATGCCCTTGTTCTCTGCTTTATATTGGTAAGGTCATTCGGAAAGTCCGTATTTGTATACTTGAACATCACAGTTGCATCTGAAGCTCCTGTGAAGTGCCTTTATTTCTCATTGGCAGCTGGCTGGCCATGCTGACAATGATCTTAGATTTTTTTTTTTTTTTGTCATCAACCAAGTATCTCGCCACTTTAGAGGCGGTAATTTTGAAACTTGCTGCTACAGCGCAAACAGCACTGGATATTCTACCCTAATTCTCTGCATACTTATGCTCTAAATCAGGACTCTGACTGGTCTTCATTTTACTGACTGGCGCATTCCTGCTTCCTATTGCTAATTATATTCCTTTGAGTATTCCTTTTTCTGTATGTTCTTTTTAAGCTATAAAAGAATTCAGCAGCAGAATATTAAGTTTCTGTGTTTGTTTGAATATTGGTCTTGGGTATACTTTGACCGTGCCAGTTACTTTACTGTTATAATTGTCTAACATGGGTGCTGCTGACTCATCCCCTTTATACATTATCTGCCTCTGCAATGCTGGTATATCTTTATGAATGTACTTTTAGCCCCTTCCCCCTACCTGGCTGCTCGCAGCATTGCCCTGGTCCACTTCTCCCCTTCCTTCCATTGATTGTGATTTATCTCATGACCATTTTGGCACCATTAAATGCCATATAATTGCCAGCGGTCTCTGTCATTTTGAAAACTTTGCTACACAGATATGCTCACTTTGTTCTGGGTGGTATTGGTGGTTTGTGTTTATTGTAAAGTACATTCTTTTCTGAGATTTTCTCAAATTATTTTTATTTATTTTCTGTATGATAATTGCGGTATCTTGTCCCTCCTGATGAAGCTTGATGGTGTCAGGGGACTGACTTAATGAAAAGGACTGTTCACACTTGGACTGCGACATGTTGCAACTTTGAAATAAAGGATTACAATTGTTTGGTCACTCCCAGCTTCGGGATATTGCCTCTTTCAAGCTGTGTACACCTCACCCCTTTCTCTGCCTTTTGGTAATGCAATACAGTCAGTAGTATACTTTCCCAAACAGGCTGCCAGTTAAACAGATAACCTTCCTAATTACACAGCATGCAAGATTCAGACAGATGCTTCATGTTAACAAAATCATATATGAGCTGGGCCTTGGAACTCTTAACAAAATTCTCCTCAATTACCTCTGCCCATAGCTACAAAGATCAGCTCTGCTCTAATTTGGCTCTGTTGCGCTACAGAGAAAGTCTGATCAGTTGTGGCACCTCATAACTAGAACATCTACAACCGCAAATCCTCATTTCCTTTATGCTGAAGTTTTTCAACTCTCAATGGAAGAATTTTTTTTTTAAGATTAAAATATCTTTTAAGAATTACCCAGAACTGATGTACAAAAGCATTTGAGAATACCTAGGCAATTTCTTTGGATGCCAATATCTGAAGGCAGGACCTATGTTGCTGCCTCGAGACCTTTTACTAATATTTTTTTTTCCAACATAAGTATCACAACCTGCAGAGAATCCAGGTCTCCTCAGGACCAATATGACTATTTTAGTACTAAACTACATCCCTTCCACTGCGGTGCATTTCTCATCTGATCTTTTGGATTTCCTGCATCTGTGGCTTGGGCAAACAATTTTCTAAGTGCTTTATGAATAATCGTCATACTATTAATAATATACCTACAATACACTACAAATGTAACATAAAACATGGGATGAATTTTCTAAAGCTTAGTCAGAACTTAAATGTACAAAATAAGGAGTTATAAGCATATCTCAGCCCCATGCACACAATGTGGATTTTGAGCCGCCTAAAAATATGCATACAATTTCATATAGAAATGAAATGTCGGCAGAAGGAGACCAAATGGCCCATCCAGTCTGCCTAGCAAGCTTTCACATTTATTTTTCTCATACTTATCTGTTACTCTGACCACTGAGGTCAGGGCCCTTATTGGTAACTTTTTGGTTCTAATTTCCTTCCACCCCCGCCACTGATGTAGAGAGCAGTGCTGGAGCTGCATCAAAGTGAAGTAACAAGCCTAATTTGTTTGGAGTAGTAACCGCCGCAATAAGTAAGCTACTCCCACGCTTATTTGTTTACCCAGCCTGTGCAATTTAGTCTTTGTTGGTTGTTGTCTGAATATAAATCCTCTTCTCTTCATTCCCCCCTGCCATTGAAGCAGAGAGTTGCTTAGATATGCATTGAAAGTAAAGTATCAGGCTTATTTGGTTTGGGGTAGTAACAGCCACAACAAGCAAGCTACTCTCACACTTTTTTGTGAATGCAAATCCTTTTTCCCACATTTCCTCTTGCCGTTGAAGCACAGAGCAATATTGGAGTCGCATTAACCGTGAGAATGTTTATTGAATAAGGGTATTAATCACCAGGTAGTAGCCATCATTCCCGCAAGCCACCCCCATGAAGCATAAATTTATCCACACAAAAAAATGGAAGTTCTGGAAGAATGTTAAAGATTTATATGCATCACCTGAAGTTTCAAGAAGTTATGCACATAAACAGCATAACTCTGCACCCCATTTTGCAATGGTTAAATTTAATGGATGTCCCACTATACATTGTATATAAGAAATTTTAAACAAATGTACATTTAGTCACGTTACAAACAAATTTTCAAAGTCAGCTTCTGTGTAAGTCTGAAAACTGAGCTGCTTTTGTTCATGCTTGAAATTATACACATTACTCTGCCCGACTCACTGCTGAAAATGCACTCCATAGGATCAGGTTGATCTCAAACAGCATGCATGACTGAAGCACCCGGGGGGGGGGCTATATCTCAAGACCAATGAAGGAGGCAGAAGACCAGGTAGACAGTAAATTGCTTATCTGTAATAGCTGTTCTCTGAGAAGAGCAACGAGCCACATGACTCAGTCTGCAGTATCATTCCAGAGCTTCTAGGCATACACAGTGGTTTCCCATGCACCACTTGACTTGTAGTTGCTCGCCGTCCCAGCACAACTGGGTGTGCATACCATGCATTTGCACAGGGTGGCACATCAGGGGTGGCAGCGGGCCGATGGCAGCAGGAGAAGTCACAGAGCCACTGGTGGAGCTCAACCTGCTGATGGTTTAAGGAGAGGCCCGTGTTTTTGTGTGTGCACAACCTCACACAACTTCTGCGCTTCCCCAAGCAGGAAGGCAGTTGGGCCAAGGTGGAGTTCATCCCACTATGGCCGGATGATGATAGGAGGCCCTGTATGTATGTGTGTGAGCTTGTCTGAGTGACAGCCTATATGTGTGTGTGAAAGCCTATGTGCCTGTCAATGTGTCTGTGAGAGCCTGTGCGTTTGTGTTTGTGAATGTTTGTGTGCCTGTGAGAGCCTGTGTGACACACATAAGCTCTCACAAGCACACAGACACACAAACATAATGTATTTGGGAGAAGGAGCCAGTGTATGAGAGAGAGAGTGTATAAGAGAGAGTGAATGTGTTACTGTGAGTGGTGTGTGAGAGGGAAGATAAAATACGTACGGCCCTACCTCCCCCAATCCACTATGATCTCAGGGTAACTGGAAATCAAAAGATCCCAGGTATGGAGAGCAGGAGATTTTTAAATTATTAGTTTTAATTATTGGGTGTAATAAGATGTTTCTGCTCTTGAAATATAATTGTTTTTGGGGGGATAGAACATTTGGATTTTTTATTCATCAGATGCTTTGAAATATTTTCTTGGAGTTTGGGAAATTTTAGATATTCTTATTCATTAACTGGTTTGAAATATTTATTCTTTTTACAAATATGATTTTACTATTATGATTGATGTTTTATATTTCTTGATTTTAATATTTAAAGTTTTATGAAGAATGGTAATGTTTCTGGTTTTCAATTGTTGCTCTGCATGTAGGGCTGCTTGTTGTGGGTTCCAATTCAGTTCTTCTCAGCACGTTTCTGTTTATACTTTCTGATCTTTTTATTCTGTATTTGGTGAGGCTCTGTCTGTGTTCTGCATATGTGACTGAGGAGAAGGGATGGGGGCAGGTCAGTTTTTAAAAATATAGATTGCAGGAGGGAGCTGGGCCGGGACAGAGACTGAATGAATCGTGGTGGTGTGTGTGTGGGTGTGTGTGGGCGGGGGGGGGGGGGGGGGGGGGTGCAGCACAGTAATTGTTCACTCAGGGCAGCAAAAAACCTAGTACCAGCCCTGCAGTTGCTTAATTTAATGGCTAGCCAAGCTATAGCAGAAACTGTACCGAGGCAAATCAGAAAAAAGCAAGTTTGCTTACCGTAAAACGGTGTTTCCGTAGATAGCAGGATGAATTAGCCATGCTGTCATGGGATCTGTCAATCAGGTCCGGGAGGCGGAGCTTGTTAAGCAGAGGTTAGTTTTTGTTCCCCTGCGGCTGTGCGTGTGTTCCCGCGCAGGAAAGTAACAGATTCTCTTCAGTCTGTGATTAAGCTGTAGTTGGTAGAAGAAAAACAGTGATTGCCAGGGAGGAGGGTGGGTCAGCATGGCTAATTCATCCTGCTATCTATGGAAACACCGTTTATGGTATGCAAACTTGCTTTTTCCCGTTGATAGCAGGGCTGAATTAGCCATGCTGTCATGGGAGTCCTAAGCTCCCGATCACGTTAGGTGCAATAATGTTAATTGGAACGTGATCTGCAGAAGTGTGGCAGTCACGTAGGATAAGAACATAAGAAAATGCCATACTGGGTCAGACCAAGGGTCCATCAAGCCCAGCATCCTGTTTCCAACAGTGGCCAATCCAGGCCATAAGAACCTGGCAAGTACCCAAAAACTAAGTCTATTCCATGTAACCATTGCTAATGGCAGTGGCTATTCTCTAAGGGGCGGATTTTCATACTCTGCGAACAGGCCTACTTTTGTTTGCGCTCCAGGCGCAAACAAAAGTGTCGGGCCCGCCCCCGACACGCCCCCCTCGGAGAACCCCGGGACTTACGCGAGTCCCGGGGCTCTGCGCGCGCCGGTAGGCCTATGTAAAATAGGCTTACCGGCGCGCAGGGCCCTGCTCGCCTAAATCCGCCCGGTTTTGGGCGGATTTAGGCGAGCAGGGCTCTGAAAATCCGCCCCTAAGTGAACTTAATAGCAGGTAATGGACTTCTCCTCCAAGAACTTATCCAATCCTTTTTTAAACACAGCTATACTAACTGCACGAACCACATTCTCTGGCAACAAATTCCAGAGTTTAATTGTGCGTTGAGTAAAAAAGAACTTTCTCCGATTAGTTTTAAATGTGTCCCATGCTAACTTCATGGAGTGCCCCCTAGTCTTTCTACTATCCGAAAGAGTAAATAACCGATTCACATCTACCCGTTCTAGACCTCTCATGATTTTAAACACCTCTATCATATCCCCCCTCAGTCGTCTCTTCTCCAAGCTGAAAAGTCCTAACCTCTTTAGTCTTTCCTCATAGGGGAGTTGTTCCATTCCCCTTATCATTTTGGTAGCCCTTCTCTGTACCTTCTCCATCGCAATTATATCTTTTTTGAGATGGGAGGATAAAGATTGTACCTTCTCCATCGCAATTATATCTTTTTTGAGATAGGAGGATAAAGATTGCAGGATTGCTTGTCCTATCTTCGCATCTGTGGTTGCTTGTTGATCAAGGCAGTAGTGTGATGTGAAGGTATGGAGTAATGACCATGTGGCTGCCTTGCAAATGTCTATTGGTTGCACATTCCTAAGGTGTGCCCATGAAGTTGTTAGGGCACGTACTTGGTGAGCCTTGGGCATGGAAGAGAGATGTAAGTTTTGCTTACCATAGCAGAATTTAATGCACTGTACTATCCAGCTAGAGATGGTACGTTTTGATACCAGTTGACCCGGTGCTTTTGGATCAAATGATACAAATAGTTGAGAAGCTCGGGATTCTAATTTTGTTCTGTCCATGTAGTACGTCAACGCTCTTTTACAGTCCAGCGTGTGGATTAACTTTTCCCTCTCATTGGCATGAGGTTTCGGGAAAAAGATTGGTACAGTAATTCAATGCTTTGGTTGAGATGGAATTGAGAAATTACTTTCGGTAAGAAGGAGGGGTGCGTTCTGAGCACCACCTTTTGATGGAAAAACTGTAAGTACGGGTGAATAATGGACCAGTGCTTGTAGTTCACTGACTCGTCGCGCTGAAGTTACTGCCACTAGAAATACTACTTTCCAAGTCAGATACTTTATATGCGCTGAGTCCATAGATTCAAAGGGAGGAAGCATGAGTTGTTCCAAGACCGTATTGATATGCCATGGAACTGGGGGCTTTGTAATGGGAGGGCGTAGGTGAGATAGCCCTCTGAGGAAACGAGATAGGAGCGGATGATTAGATATTGATACATTATTGAAAGGTCTATGGTAGGCACCAATGGCACTGAGATGAACTCTAATGGAAGATGTGGCCAGTCCATTGTCATATCATTATCCTCCACCAGGAACAGAGCCCTTTCCATTATTGGCCCAAAACTTTGGAATTCACTACCTCATTTCCTCACCAATCAAGAAAACTTAAAATCCTTCAAAAAAGACCTAAAATCCTGGCTACTCAGCCAATCTTTTAAAGTCTGCACTCAATGAACTTATAGTATATTAACATAGCCTGATATCTTTCAATATCTCCTTCAATCAATCTCCCTGTTTCATGATGCAGATGTCCTCTGTTTTCAAGGTTCCCAGAGATCTATGTTCACCTACTCAGGGTTTCCACTCTGTGTTATCCTGTTATTCTCATTCTCCTTGTTATGTCTTTGTTCATTATTGTTAATTTTTGATATTTTTAAATTTCAAACATCGTTCTATGTAACACGTTGTTCTGTATGTAAACCGGAGTGAAGGCAACTCTGCTATACCTCGGTATATAAAAAATGCTACATAAATAAATATAGAGTATGTAGATAATCTATAAGTTGTTCCGGTGGACAATCCAATGGAGATATGTTATTGGATGTGCACCAAGTGGAATAATGCTTCCATTTGTAATTGTAATTTTTCCTTGTGGATAGCTTTCTAGATTCTACTAATATAAGTTGGGCATGTTGCGATACTTTTTGTTCTGTTAATAGGAGCCGTTCAACCTCCACGCTGTCAAGTGGAGGGATGCATGCAAAGGGTGTAGAAGAGTCCCTTGTTCCTGAAGGAGGAGATCTGGTCAATTTGGAAGATGTATTGGCGTTTCTCGAGATAATTGGAGAAGGTAACTGTACCATGGTTGCCGCGGCCATGCCGGAGCGATAAGAATCAATTGAGCTCTGTCCGCTATGCACTTTTGGATTGTTCTGGTGATCAGAGGTATGGGAGGAAAGGCATATAGAAGGCCTGTCGACCACGGAATGAGGAACGCATATTGCGCTATCCTGATGGTGCTGGGTCATATGGAGCAGAAATTTGGAACTTGAGTGTTGAGTTCCGTTGCAAAGAGATCGATCGATGGGGTTCCCCATCTTTTGAAAACACCGTGGGCTACATCTGGAGTGTCCATTCGTGTGGATGGAAGATGCGACTTAAACTTGTCCGCTCGTGGGTTTGCAACTCCCGGTAGGTAAGTTGCTTGTTGATGAGCATGTTGATAGATAATCAATGTCTCCTTGCAAAGGGACCAGGAGCCCGATCCTCCTTGTTTGTTGATGTAAAACATTGCTACTTGATTGTCCTTATAGATCATGACTCTGCGGCCCTTCAAGTAATCTTGAAACGCTTGTAGGGCGTTTCGAATCGCTCCGAGTTCTAACAAATTTATTTGTAGATTTTGTTCTGATAACGTCCATAGCCCTTGCATCTTGTAAACTTCGAGATGTGCTCCCCAGCCTTTCCGTGATGCATCTGTTGTTAGGACTGCATTGTGGGTGGGCGGAACAGTGCTCCCTTTGCGAGTGTGGTCTGCAACAGCCACCATGCAATGTCTTTCCTCATTTCGGCTGTAAGAACAATTGGTTGTGTTAATGGTTGTGTGTGTTGTTTCCACTGATGCTTCAGTCCCCACTGCAGGCGTCTCATATGTAGTCTGGTGTTGGGAACCGTAAAATTGGCCGCCGCCATGTGACCCAAAATTACTAACACTTGCCTCGCCGAAGGTGTTTGAGTGTTGTTCAATTGTTGTAGGAGCCGTCGTAGGTGTATTTGTCTGTCCATTGGAAGATAAGCTCTGGTCTGTGTCGTGTTCAGATATGCTCCTATAAATTGTATTTGTTGTGTTGGTTGTAGATGTGATTTTTGAAAATTGATCACTAGGCCCAACGTTTGCAAACATTTTATGATTTGGTGGAGGTGCTCTATCAGTAGCTCCCGAGTCGATGCTACAATGAGCCAATCGTCCAGATAGGGAAAGATAGTCATACCCTGTTGCCTGAGATGAGCCACCACCACTACCATGCATTTGGTGAATACTCTGGGTGCAGCTGACAACCCAAAAGGGAGTACCTTGTACTGGTAGTGTTGATGCTTGTACCGAAAGCATAGGTAACACCAAGAGGATGGATGGATTGGAATGTGAGTATACGCATCCTTCAGGCCAATTGAAGACATCCAGTCATTGGGTTGTAACAGAGGAAGAATTGATTTCAAGGACACCATCTTGAATTTTTCCTTGATTAGGAATTTGTTGAGTTCCCAAAGATCTAAAATGGGGCGTAAGCCACCCGATTTTTTGGGGATCAGGAAGTATGGGGAGTAAAAACCCCTGTTCTGTTGTTTCTGAGATAGAAGTGTGATGGCCTGTTGCCTGTGTAGGTTGGAGATCTCGTGCGCGAGTTGCACCTGAGCTTCCCGGTTCTATGTGGTGGGAAGATGAGGTAATTGTGGTTTTGCTAGAAATTGAAGTTGGTATCCTTGATGTACAATGTCTAGTACCCATTGGTCGGATGTTATTTGCTACCATACTGGGAGGCGCGACTGAATTCTCCCTGGTGGCGTTAAGGTGTGTGGTGGTGGCTGGATGTTCAAAAAAACTGTGTTACTTTAACTTCAGGAGTCTGTTGTTGACCTTGCTGGCGTGGAGTACGTGGTTTCCCTCTACGAGGCAGATGGGTTTGTTGTTGTTGTTGTGGTTGTGGCCTCTGATACGCTGGGTATGACTGAGGTTGGAAACTCTGGTACGATTTATAAGGTCTGTGACCATACGACGATCGTCGATTGTATGGGTAGTATCGCTTGGAGGTCATATAAGCCGGTTGTGTTTGCAAAGATTGCATGGCTATCGCTTCCTCCTTTAGTTTACCCACTGTTTCCTGTAGCTTTGTACCAAAAAGGTTGTCCCCCATGCAGGGGAGATTGGCCAGCTTTTCATGGATGTCCTCCCTTATGGAACTAGAGCGTAGCCATGTTGTTCTGCATGCCGCTATGGCCATCGCTGATGCTCTGGACGACGTCTCCATGCCTTCGTAGATCGATCGGAGCAGATGTCTCGTGCATTCTTCCATGTCATGGAGTGTCTGCGGTGGTTGATCCCCTGTAGATGAGAGCATCCCTTTTGTTGCCTGGATGCATTCATGTATTGCACCATGTAGAATTGATGATGCATGATCCTTGCGGTGAGCATTGAATTTTGGTACACCTTTCGTCCGAATTCATCCAGATATCTGTTGTCTTTGGTGGGCGGGTACGTCGAATGGGTCTTTGCTTTCTTAAATTGGTGCATCGCCGATTCCACCACTACCGATTCGTGAGGTAGTTGTGGGAGCGCATATGGTGGGTCTTTATTCATTCGAAATTTGATGTCCGACTTCTGGGAAACCGCCTGTAGAGAATGAGGGGTTTCCCAAGATTTTAGGAGAAGTTGGTGAAGTAGATTATGCGGTGGAAGCGCAGTAGGTTCTCCCGAGACATCAAATATCTTTAAGAGCCCCAGGGTTTCGGATCTGGGGTCAGATTCTTTTTGTACCTGCAACTGCAGGATAGTACCCATTTTTTCCAGAAATCTGGGATATGATAGATCCTCGGGCGGGGAATATGGCTCCTGTGGTAGCTCTTGTGTGTCTGATGGAAACTCAGTTGACGAGGACGGTGATCGAGAAGGGGACAGAGAATCACCCAGAATCTCAGGGACTGTAGGTGACGGTAGCGGGCTCACTGCTATTGGGGAGGCAGGTGGATCACTCAGTGGGTCCCTCGGGGGCGTGGAGGTAGGGTCGATAACCAAGACCTGTTATGGTTTGCCCATTGTGAAGGAAGCTTCTAGAGTTTCGTAGAACCCTGCCAGCGATTGAGATCATTGCCAGAAAGCTTCTTTTGTTGCAGGAGGCATGACCGGTCTGCTCGTGCCCTGTGGCACGGGTATCGTGTGTGGTAGAGATGTGTCTTCTCTTCCTCTAGAAGGGCTTGTAGATGACATGGATGCCTGAGACGAAGTGAGGCATATGGGCGACTGCTGTGATCTCACCCTATGGTGTGGAGCTCTGGATGATCTGGAGGTGGAAGGGCTGACCTCCTTATCCGAGATCCGTTGCAGCACGGTATTACGATTGGAATGATGTTTATGTCTATGCTTGCGGTCTTGCCCTTTAAGAGTGGCACGACTATGGGTAGGTCTAGACCTCTTAGAAGATGCTTCCGATGTCCGGTGTCCCGATTTACTCGAAGTAGACTGTGACCGGGATTGGTGTTTACGTTTATGATGTCTCCTATGCGCTTCCGTTGTCTTAAGGCCATGCATTGGTGGATTTGGCATGGTCTTCCCAGAGAGACTATATAAGTCCGGTCTTCGTCCAGCTGGTAATGTGACCCCTTTTCTGAGTCCTTCGGTATCCGCTGTCGCCCCTGCTACCTTGTGTGTCGCTGAGGAAGTTGGGGTTGATTTGTGTGCCCATGGTGTCGGTGCCGGCGCCGTCCTGTGCACCGATGGTGTCGGTGCTGTCTGCTGCGCCACTGGTGCAGGGGCCGACAGTGGCGGCGCCTTGTCTTGTTGTGTCGGCGCCAGTTGCCTCACCATTGTCAGCTCCGTGTTGTGCGCCGACTTTTTTGGCGGCGTTTCTTTATATGGCGCCCCCTTCTCCGCGTCGTGTTTGGGCCTTTTCAGCGTATTATGGCGCGGTGGTTTTCTCGGGCCCTGCGCCGAAGTGCTGTGCTCCCCGGATCTGTCTCGGGATGGTGTCGAACGGAGGGCCGATCGATGCCGATCGGGGGAATCAGAGCCCTGATCCCCAGTTACCTGTCTCTCCTCCGTTTCTCTCGGTCTGTAATTGTCCCATGAGGCCGCCCTTCGAATAGAGTGCGAAGATTTCTTCACCGGGCCTGGTGAAGAATGGGCCTCTGACGGGTCCGACAGACTCAACAACTCTTTTAGTCGATAGGCCCGTTTTTTTTTAGCCCTGGGGGACATGCGGGCACAGAACTCACAGTCCTCCACTTCGTGTGTGACGCCGAGGCAGCGGTAACATTGGTCATGGCCATCCGTGACAGACATTACCTTGCCTCAGCGACATTTTTTAAATCCGGATTTGGACATGCTGAGGAGAAATTGGCTCCGTGTGCGATCCCGCGCGCGGAAAGAACAGGCTGAGGAGAATCTGTTACTTTCCTGCGCGGGAACACACGCGCAGCCGCAGGGGAACAAAAACTAACCTCTGCTTAACAAGCTCCGCTTCCCGGACCTGACTGACAGATCCCATGACAGCATGGCTAATTCAGCCCTGCTATCAACGAGAAAGGAAGGTAGATGAATTGTTTAGCTCACTTCACTGCTGTCATCAAATTACCTTAATGCAGACAGAGGACCAGATGTCTGACCTTATACCAGACGGTAGACCTCAATTTAAAACAATGCAAACTCCTGGTAGACTCCTTTCTAGAAGCCTAATAGAATTCACACACGTTCTCAGACAATCCAAGGTCTCATGTTACATCCCTCCTAACACCTAGGCCATGACTGCCAGACACTGGATGCTAGGGTGGAGTAACAAACCTTGGTTCCAAGTGACCAGGCTTGGAGGCATTTGTTTAGGTCAAAATGGCACAATGATAATCATAGTTCCTCAGTCTCCTCTTAATTTTATCAAAGTTCTGGCTACCAGGGGTACCCCTGTGAGGGGGGACGTCATCTGCTACAAGACTATATTTCTGATCTCTTCTTCCCAGGACCATCACAAACAGATCCAACCTAGATAGACCTCATTCAGGGAACACATTGTTTACAATGCCCTGATCCAGGTACCACCTGGGTGGTTCCAGCAGGTGATAATTAAGTCAGTCTACTAGAACACTGCCTTTGCTTGCCAGAAAGTTGGCTCGTAGGATTATTCTATAAGACATTGCCCAGTTCCACATTTTGACAGCTCCCCAGTACAGAAGACAGAATCGCGGGGGAGCGAGGGAGGACGAGGAGAGGGTGCCCTGCCGGAGCCTAGACTTACCCTGCTAGGAACTTCGTTCTTATTTCATCTTGCAGGTGTGTGAGAGGGAGATCGGGAGATCGGCGCCGCTTGATGACACGAAGGAGGCGGGGTTAGCCCCTTTAACTTCGGCGTCGCAGCGGCAGAAGTCTGGGGAGCGAGGGAGGACGAGGAGAGGGTGCCCTGCCGGAGCCTAGACTTACCCTGCTAGGAACTTCGTTCTTATTTCATCTTGCAGGTGTGTGAGAGGGAGATCGGCGCCGCTTGATGACACGAAGGAGGCGGGGTTAGCCCCTTTAACTTCGGCGTTGCGGCGGCGCGTCGCCTAAGCCGCGCGCGGGGCTTAGTCCGGCTTCGTCCAGGGAAGTCTGGAGTCTGGACACAACTCTACCCTCCTTATCCCCCCTTATGGGGAAGAAAAGGAAGGCGAGGGTTGTTACATCCTCACCCGTCATGAGTCAACAAAGAAGGGGCCCGATGGACCAGCATGTCACTAGACAGTTGGAAGCGCCAGGAATGGACAGTTTTGGGGGCAGTTTTCAAGCCTCCCTAAGTCCAGGCGATGGACCAACGTCTCCACCTCAGCCCGCTAGTCTTCCATCTGTAGCGTTGGCTAAAAACGAGGTAGGACTTGATCAAAGGGTTAATGGCCACCAAAAGGCCGATTTACCCAGTGATGTTAATGTATTACTTAAAGAGAATTCTATATTAGCCCTACCTTTAGTTTCTCAAGAAGGTAATACTGGAATAGTTCCAGATAATATTACCTTAGTAGATTTATGGCGTTATGATATCTAAGCTTGACAGTAATATTACTACGATGAATAATACCTTAACATCTGTTATAAATGACAATAGGAATGCTTTATTAGAACATAAGACAAAGATAGAGGAATGTGAGAAAAATATAAGTAGTATGAATACGAGGATGCAATTACTTTCTAACTCAGAGGAAGTTTTTATGAGGGATAGTTTATCCATGCATAAAGAGATTGAGAGTGCTGAAAATTTATTAAGGATTAAAAACTTGAGAATACTCAATTTTCCTATGACACGGTTGTTATCCCCCATAGAAATGTTTAAAAAATTCTTAAAAGAAATGTTAAACTATGAGGAGAAAGATATCCCTAAATTATCAAAAATTTACTACTTTACAAAAAAGATTGCACCTAACTCCTTACAGGGTGGGGATGCAACCTTGGGGGTTTCAACATTCTTGGAAGAATCTCTTGATATTATAGAAAATAGGGCAACACTATTTGTTTCCTTTGTTGCAGAATCTGATAAGGATATATTGTTCAAAAAGTTTTTTCTGAATAGAAATATCTCCTTTTGCGGACAGAAAATCCAAATCTTCCCTGTCGTGGCCCGAGCCACCCAGGCTAGAAGGAAATACTTTCTTTCCTTGAAGCCTAGGGTTGTGGCGTTGGGGGCCACGTTTTTCTTAAAATGTCCTTGTACATGTTTTATTAATTACCAAGGGAAGAAGTTTGGATTTGGTGATCCGATACATTTGGAAACCTTTCTAATTAATAAGAATCAAGCAGAGATTTTGGAGACAGAAGGTCAATAAAATAAATACACTCCTCTTTCCTCCTTTAGAAATTATATTGGTATATATAAACTCTTGTTTATTATTTAAATGTTTCTTAATTTCTCCCCCAATTATGGTTATGCCAAATATAGGAAAAGTAATTATTCTATGTTATTGTATTTTTTGAAGGATATTTGGACATGAGAGTTATGTTTTTTCATGATTGTAATAAATGTGAAAATTTAATAAAATACAAATTAAAAAAAAAAGAAGACAGAATCGCACTTGCTTCCTGCTTTGTCATCTCTCTGCACGAAGATAATTTAGTTAGCTACTTGATTTTCAAAGGTCATCATCGTGTTCAGAACCTCATCTCCAAAATGCTGACATCTGAACTTTTTTCGGCAGGACCAGGGGCCCCACATGTGTAGCTCAACTCTAAGCTCCCCAGCCCAGGCTGGATATATCTGTGGTAAGCACAATTTGGTGTGAAGGAATTTAGAAGGGCAAAACTTCAGTCAAACTAGAATGTGAGCATCATCAAGACAGTTTATTAACTTTTCCATGACCATGATGTAGTCTTGTAGACTCTGCATGGCCTGTGTCCAATGACACTAAGGTTCACTAGGCTTAACACATATGGAAGTATATCATGGGAGTAACATGACCTGTTGCAGCCATAAAGCCTAGCTTTCTCAACAAGGACAAAACTGATGTCTGCTGACTCTAAATAACATCCGCTGTTGTAGCCATAATGCCTTGGCTTATCACGAAACTAGGCCTTGGCCTAAGTCATATCTATCAGAGACCAAGGTGATAATCTCAGATGAAACCTGGGAAAACTGATGACAAATCCTAGCGACTGTGATACAGACACAAATAGTTAAGATCACTTTGATGAAGCCTGGCCTCCATCGCAACCCTTGGATCAGATCCTTAGGCTTCAAGGCCATCGTCAAACTGGACTTACTCATACTATGTGGCTTCTGTGCTTATAATATCGAGAGCCACACAGAAACGAACTATGCCTAGACAGCTTGGTGCGATGATCCATAAGGGACATCTTCTATAAACACCTCAAAGTCGCTGGCTTGCTTCTCAGATGTGATGAGGAAAACTGACAATATGAAACAAAGAAGTGGACAAATTTTCACAAGAAAAGATGGGCTGAGACAGAAAAGCTTTAAAACTAGATTCCTACCATTGAATGTTACTCACAATGGTATACTGCAGCAACAGAAAAAAAAAAAAGACAACTTTGAAATAGCTGAAAACCTAATTAGGGAAACTATTAGGGTACAGATGAAGCTGAGCAGAAAAAAAAGATGTGCATGAAAGAGCAAACAAAATGTAGAAAAAGGGCTCTTAAGAGAAAATGGCTGCAAGAGCAGACCAATGGGATATCTTCTGTTAATGATGGAAACAATAAAATCTCAGCAGCATGTAGGTTCAATAGCATGCAAGAAACCACTGTGCATGTCTGTCTACAAAGTTCCTTAGAAAGCTCGGGAACAATCCTTTGCATGGGTACAAGATGGACAGAGACACATGACCCATGCGTGAGGCTCCACTGTGTCTGCTTGTTCTCAGAAAGCGAGTTACAACATAGTACACGAGCACTGTCTGGCAGACATGTCACTGGTACATATTTACAGAAATAAAAAAATCAGTCATATTTATAGAAAACTGAAGAATTTAAATATATAGATAGCTCTTCGTTCTCTAGTAGTTACATTTTCAATAGAAATATGGACCAGTTCTGGCACCAAGTAATCCTAAGCATCACAGAATCTGCTCTTTCAGCAGATAAAATGTAACCTGTCTCAGTGTGCTCCAACTAAGGAGCAGGCCCAGGAGCACATTCAGCAAATCGTAAGTTAGAGCTCAATATAATTACTGTTATTAAAAAAAAACAAAAAACAACTTACCATAACCAGACAATGCTAATACTAAATATCACCAGATCACCTTGAAATGTGTTTAGATTTAAGGATATAATAACTGTTCTATCAGAAGAGGCTGTCAAAATCAATGGATTTGGCTCCCTGGGCATATCAGATGAAGGAAACACAGTGACTGCTGTAATTTGCTGTGTGTGTCCAAGAAATTCAAAAAGTCTTTCCCCTGTCTGAAACATAAAAAGACAACATAGTAATGTAGAGGTCAATATTCAAAGGTTTTGGCTGGCTAACTTTCAAAATTAGATGGACAAACCTTGCTGTTTGAAATTTCTTCCCCGCTGCCTGGCTAAATTTTATCTGTGCAAAACTTAGCCAGACAAGAGAGACAGTGCTAGGAGAGTTCACAGAGCATGGTTAAACTTTGGTCGGTCAGCACAGACATTCATCACTGACTGGACATTTACCTGAGTAAATCTGACTGGCCAAATAGCAGGCCTAAAACGTTAATTGGACAACTCTGATAGGTAACTATAGATCAGATATTCAGTCCAAACTTATAAGGGCTGAAAATCCAAATAAAGATAACTGGACAAAGTTGTCCAGTTAACTTTATCCACACAGTTAACTGAATATCAGCCTCAAAGCAGATCAAGACCAGATGGTCGAGCGAGTTTGCCCAGTTATTCCTGACTAAATTACAAACTGTTCATGCATTAAATAACCTCAAAATTACCATATATGATACGTATTATAGTATTAATAACAGCATCAATAATTTAGTGTATCACAAATTCCTTTTTTTACAACTTGTGTGTATGAACTACCTATACTGAAATTTATTTTGTTTCAAACATAATCTAACACATTTTGAAATAATAATAGGAATTACATGAATTCCTACATTTAAACCCTTTAAAATATATTAAAAAATTAAATTGTATGTAACTATTGAATATCTTGATATGTGTTCATATCTGTTCCTTTTGAAAAGGAAAATGTTTTCTTGCAAATCCAGTGCAGCAGGAGGTTACCATTGTGACCTAAATAACGTATTCTTAAATATATGTTATATTATCCTTTCCCTCTAGTTCAAAGCCAATGCTAGCACCAAGACACAAGAGGATCAATTTTCAAGGATTCAGGTGTTTAACTTGTTAATTTTACAATATTTTTATTCCCGTGATCCTAGTGTTTCCCCTCAGCAGATTACAGCTATGGGAATTAGGCAGTAAATTTGGAACCTTTGAAAACTGACTAAGGCCGAGTCCCTAAATTTAGATGTCTAAAAAGTAGGCAAGGCCAGGTCAAGGGAAATAAATTATGTGGGTAGGCGGGCACTAGGTGCCTAACTCGGCAGGCCTAGATTTATAGCTGGCCAATGCTCACCAAACCTCTCCCTCTCACCCATCTGAATAAAAAGATGAACATGGAGCCAACAGCACCCCCTGATCCCTTCTTCACTCCCCATGAGCCCCTCCCCCACCCCAAAACAAACTCCCCAAGTCACGTTGGAAAAATGTGTTAATGTAAATTTGAATAAAATGTCTTTCAGACTATTTGCACTATTTTGCCCCATTTTTGCTCAGAAGTTAGATCTGGTCCAAAATCTTCCAGTTACTCATGAAGGCTTCTAGATGTATTTCTTTATATCAGTGTTCTTATTTGAAGTATTGATTGACTATTGTATTTTGTAATTGATCAAAACAACTTTGGGGTTTTCTGCAGTTCAAGAAAGGTGGTTTATAAGTGCACAATAATATAATTTATTTAGAAAACAAAATTACAAATGTGAGTAAACAACCAACTGGTAAATTATATGAGCTAGAGAGGATTTTTGTTGATTGAAAATTGAATATGAATGTTTAGTGCTGCTATTTTTCAGGCAAAAATGTTAAATTAAGGTTTTTCTACTACTACTCTATTAATATAAAGATTGCATGGCTCTTAGAAGATGATACACAATATGTAGTACCTGAACATCCCACAAATACACAATGCCATCGTCTCCGGCTGATGCAAACCTAGGGTAAAAAATATAGGAATGTAAAATACACAATTTTAAACTTCCCACCCATGTTTCATCCTTACATTCTCTATAATCATAGCCACTAGATATGTACATCTATACCCACGATTTATAGATAAATGAAATACATTGTAATGATCCTAGTATGTTACTTATATTACTATAAATCACTAAAGTACTTCTTTTTCAATTCTAAATATTTCAAGAGTGTCTACCCTGTACACTGTTGTGATCTAGTAATTCACACATGGAACGATGGTATATAAAACACTCAAATTCAGGAATTCAGATATCAAAAATTACACAGGTTTCACATTGAGATCCATGTCAGTTCTGAAAACTGGATGTACAGCAAGCCGTTTTCTGTAATCTTAGTTTTAGGGACTGAATGTATTTTGGGTCTCCTGCAAGATTTCTCCCTTTTCTCTCTCAACCATGATCCATTTTTCTGAACAAATGGTTTAAATATCTCAAGTTAATTTAAAAGCTGACTGTATGTGAGCAATCTGATTCCACATGTCCATCAGCAAAACAACTATGAATAACAACTTGCCCAGCTCTTTTTTACAGCTACAGTCATCCATTAAATATAATCATGATGTGGCTTTTGGAGTAATAATGCCAATGGCCTGTCACTGTGGAAAATCCCTGGCTAGTATCCAAGCTACCAGAAGCCCCAGTCTCATATCTAGTTGTCTCCCCTCTTTGTTCTTTGAACTCACTCTGTAAAGTACAACTGTATCCACCTTTTACCCATATAATTAGGGAGGAGGAATAGCCTAGTGGTAAGAGCAGTGGGCTATGAACCAGGAGACCAGGGTTTGAGTCCAGCTGTCGCTCCTTGTGACCTTGGGCAAGTCACTTTACCCTCCATTGCCTCAGGTACAAAAACTTAGATTGTAAGCCCTCTGGGGATAGAAAAATACCTACAGTACCTGAATATAAACAATGTGATATGTCTGTGTATAAAAATAAATATTGTGCTTATACTTACTTTTTGTGTCCAAAAAGTATTTGCCAGCACCTTGCAAATAAGCAAACAATGAAGGCCCACATATAGGCCTAGATTTATTTATTTTCTTCAAAAAAGGTTTGGATAAGTTCTTGGAGGAGACGTCCATTAACGGTTATTAATCAAGTTTAGTTAGGGAATAGCCACTGCTTTTAATTGCATCAGTAGCATGGGATCTTCTTAGTGTTTGGGTAATTGCCAGGTTCTTGTGGCCTAGATTGGCCTCTGTTGGAAACAGGATGCTGGGCTTGATGGACCCTTGGTCTGACCCAGCATGGCAATTTCTTATGTTCTTATTTATTGCTTTTGTATGCTATCACTCTGTGACCAATCATATTGGTTTACAATAAGTAAAATAAAAATCAATAAAATCAAACTTAAAATTACAATAAATATCTTGACAAAGTAAAAAACAAATTTGAAAAAATTAAGAAAATGATATAAAATATAAAAGCAATAGTTAGTAAATAAATCAGATAAAACAGATAAAAGATACATGCTCAATCGTCAGAAAACTATTTAACTTCCTTGCCTTAACAGATGATAGCCAATTAATCAGATCCCTCAAAAAATCCCCTCAATACAGTATCTGTTAAGGCAAGCAATAGAGATTCACCAAACCGAAATCTCCGCTCCGCTAACAAAGGTCTATTAAAAATTCCACCTGCTCGTCACAAACTTACCTCAACTCAGAAGAGAGCCATTTCCCTAGGAAGCCCCGAACTATGGAACTCCCTCCCAAATGAACTGAGAACACAACAAAATTTAAAAACCTTCCAAAAAGAAGTAAAAACATGGATGTTCACCAAAGCCTACCAAAACATCCTATGACAGTATGCTACAACTTCCCTCCCCACCAGCCCATACAAACTTGCAGAACTAATCCAAAGCATGTAATATAACCTGTACAATTTAACAACAAAACTATGTTATTATGACTAAGACAACTATATTAAGCATATGAACTTTTGAACACTCTGTTAAACATCGAAACTTTGTAAACCGTTGTGATGTCGAAACCGGAAGGTATGTAAAACTCGATAAATAAATAAATAAAATGTTTTCTACAACCAAATTAAAATGGAGAGTATATTATTTGCATTGAGGTGCTCTGCCAACTGAGACTGTACTACTTTTTCCAATATCTTGGCCAAAAATGGTAAAATTAGAGATGGGTCTGAAATTATTTAACATATTAGAGTCAGGAATTCCTTTTCTTTTTTTTTTTTTTTTTCTTTTTAAATATCGGTCTTATTACAGCGCATTTTAATGGCAAAGGTATCTTGCCTTGAGAAAATGATAAATTTATCATCTAAGCAATAGAAGAAATTGACTGAGCCACTGATTTTAAGGCTAATGTAGGAATTGCATCTAAAGGATGAGTCACTGGGTTTAATTTCTTTAAGACTGAATCAATTTCTAAGGTGAAGACACTCTCAAAGGATGTCCAAGGGGTTACATCTCGCAGTTTTAATGTTATCATTTTGTCTGGAAATAGAGAGAAGTTAAGGAGTTTTTCAATCTTTTCCTTAAAAAAAAGATTGCAGGCTCATTGCATATAAGAACATAAGAACATGCCATACTGGGTCAGACCAAGGGTCCATCAAGCCCAGCATGCTGTTTCTAACAGTGGCCAATCCAGGCCATAAGACCTGGCAAGTACCCAAAAACTAAGTCTATTCCATGTTACGTTGCTAGTAATAGCAGTGGCTATTTTCTAAGTCAACTTAATTAATAGCAGGTAACGGACTTCTCCTCCAAGAACTTATCCAATCCTTTTTTAAACACAGCTATACTAACTGCACTAACCACATCCTCTGGCAACAAATTCCAGAGTTTAATTGTGCGTTGAGTAAAAAAGAACTTTCTCCGATTAGTTTTAAATGTGCCACCTGCTAACTTCATGGGGTGCCCCATAGTCTTCCTATTATCTGAAAGAGTAAATAACCGATTCACATCTACCTGTTCTAGAACTCTCATGATTTTAAACACCTCTATCATGTCTCCCCTCAGCCGTCTCTTCTCCAAGCTGAAAAGTCCTAACCTCTTTAGTCTTTCTTCATAGGGGAGCTGTTCCATTCCCCTTATCATTTTGGTAGCCCTTCTCTCTACCTTCTCCATCGCAATTATATCTTTTTTGAGATGCGGCGACCAGAACTGTACACAGTATTCAAGGTGTGGTCTCACCATGGAGCGATACAGAGGCATTATGACATTTAACGTTTTATTCACCATTCCCTTTCTAATAATTCCCAACATTCTGTTTGCTTTTTTGACTGCCGCAGCACACTGAACCAACGATTTCAATGTGTTATCCACTATGACGCCTAGATCTCTTTCTTGGGTTGTAGCACCTAATATGGAACCTAACATTGTGTAACTATAGCATGGGTTATTTTTCCCTATATGCATCACCTTGCACTTATCCACATTAAATTTTATGTGCCATTTTAATGCCCAATTTTCCAGTCTCACAAGGTCTTCCTGCAATTTATGACAATCTGCTGGTGATTTAACTACTCTGAACAATTTTGTATCATCTGCAAATTTGATTATCTCACTCGTCGTATTTCTTTCCAGATCATTTATAAATATATTGAAAAGTAAGGGTCCCAATACAGATCCCTGAGGCACTCCACTGCCCACTCCCTTCCACTGAGAAAATTGTCCATTTAATCCTACTCTGTTTCCTGTCTTTAACCAGTTTGCAATCCACAAAAGGACATCGCCACCAATCCCATGACTTTTTACTTTTCCTAGAAGCCTCTCATGAGGAATTTTGTCAAACGCCTTCTGAAAATCCAAGTATACTACATCTACTGGTTCACCTTTATCCACATGTTTATTAACTCCTTCAAAAAAGTGAAGCAGAATTTGTGAGGCAAGACTTGCCTTGGGTAAAGCCATGCTGACTTTGTTCCATTAAACCATGTCTTTCTATATGTTCTGTGATTTTGATGTTTAGAACACTTTCCACTATTTTTCCTGGCACTGAAGTCAGGCTAACTGGTCTGTAGTTTCCCGGATCACCCCTGGAGCTCTTTTTAAATATTGGGGTTATATTAGCTATCCTCCAGTCTTCAGGTACAAAGGATGATTTTAATGACAGGTTACAAATTTTTACTAATAGGTCTGAAATTTCATTTTTTAGTCCCTTCAGAACTCTGATAGTCCAGGATCAGCCCCTAAATTACATACATTAGATTTTGTTAGGCTTTGCACCACAGAAAATAGGATTTTGGGGTTAAATTTGATATCGTGAATTTTTTGGCAAAAAATTCTCGTTTCATGTTATTAATCAGCATTCTGTGTTTCAAGAGAAGCTCTATATAGCAGAGTTGCTTACCTGTAACAGGTATTCTCCTAGGAGAGCAGGATGTTAGTCCTCACATGTGGGTGACATCAACAGATGGAGCCTGGCACGGAAAACGTTTGTCAAAGTTTCTAAAAACTTTGACTGGCACACTGAGCATGCCCAGCATGCAACTATCTACACGTCCATGCAGGGTCCCTCTTCAGTCTCATAACAAGTGAAAAAATAAAATAAACTAGGAGAAACCCAACTCTGCGGGGGTGGTGGGAGGGTTCCTGAGGACTAACATCCTGCCATCCTAGGAGAACACCTGTTACAGGTAAGCAACTCTGCTTTCTCCTACGACAAGCAGGATGGTAGTCCTCACATGTGAGTGAATAGCAAGCTACAGGCTGCTCCTGGATACAACAATGACCAACAGCACCTGACTAGGTCCAATGGGCACAAGAAACTATGGTGCTGTTGGTAACAGAGGGAGGCAGCCTGAACTCTAACAATGGGAGCTAGGCTGGGAGAGTTGGGTTTTAAGGCTGGAAGAGATTGCAAAGGACAGATTGGCCGAAGCTACTGTCGTGCTGACCATCCTTGTCCAAGCAGTAGTGGGCAGCGAACTTGTGAGGGAACTCCATGTCGCAGCCTTACAGATTTCGGCGATGAGAACCACCTGCAAGTGGGCTACAGTTGCTGCCATAGCTCTCACAGACTAAGCCTTTACACTGCCTCCAAGCTGAATACCTGCCTGCGCATAGCAGAAAGATACAATCCGCCAGCCAGTTGGACAGAGTTTGATTGCCCATGCAACTCCCAATCTATTTTTTCGAAAGATATGAAGCACTGTACGGACTGCCTGTGGCCTTCTGTGTGTTCTAGATAGAAAGCTAAGGCCCTCTTGCAATCCAGACTGTGCAGAGCCCGCTCGCCCTGGTATGAATGAGGCCTCAGAAAAAAAAGGTGGGCAGAATGATCGACTGGTTCAGATGAAAATCAGTCACCATCTTAGGCAGGAATTTCTGATGAGTTTGCAGTCCCACCATATCATGAAAGAATTTCATGTAGGGCGGATACATCACCAATGCCTGAAGTTCACTGACTCTGCGCAACCAGGAAAAGGACCTTCCAGGTTAAGAACTTCAGATCGCAGGAGTGCAGAGGCTCAAAAGGATCACGCATGACCCACACTACCACCATGTTGAGGTCCCAGGACACAACGGGAGGCTGGAGGGAAGGCTTCAATTGAAGCAGACCCTACATAAACCGCCTTACTATAGGTTGCACAGAGATGGACACCCCAGCCACACCTGATGGCACTCAGGTGTAACCTGACGGACTTGGTTTTCAACCCAGCCTCTGAGAGGTGCCACAAATAGTCCAGCAACTTTGGAGTGGGACAGGCAAATGGATCTAAGCCATGGCCCTCACACCAGACAGCGAACCTCTTCCACTTCAGTCTGTAAGACTTCCTGGTGGAAGGCTTCCTGGAAGCTACCAATACCTGAGACATGTCAGAGGCCAAGGGACCACAGGACTAGCCTCTCAATATCCAGGCCGTCAAAGCTAATGACCTGAAGTTCAGATGGCACAGCCTGCCCCGATCCTGCGTGATCAGATCAGGGGAGGTCTCCAGATTGATCGGGTCTCTGATCGACAGGTCCCACAGGAGTGGAAACCAGACCTGTCTTGGCTAATAAGGACCACCAGGATCATGGTCCCCTTGTCCTGTGCAGCTTCAAGAGTCTTCATTACCAGCAGAAGCGGAGGATATGCATACAGAAGAACCTTGCCCCGATGGTGGGCAAAGGCATCTGAGGCTGGTAGTCCACCTGCCCTGAACAGGAAGCAGAAGTGGCTCACTTTGCTGTTGCAAGGGGAGGCAAAGAGGTCCACGTCTGGGGTTCCCCACAGGTGGAAGATCCGGTCCACTACTGCTGGATCCAGCACCTACTCATACGGTTGGAATGCTCAACTCAGGCAGTCCACAACCACATTCTCTGTCCCTGCTAAGTATATTGCTCGAAGAAGCATGCCTTGGGATAGAGCCCAGGCCCATATCTGCACAGCTTCTTGACAGAGGAAGAACGAACCAGTTCTCCCTCTGTCTATATACCACATCTTCACCTGATTGTTTGTATCAGGACTGCTTTGAGGGGCAAGCGATCTCGAAACGCCCAAAGGGTGTAGCAGATCGCCCGAAACTCCAGGAAGTTGATCTGGCATTCCGATTCCTGAACTGACCAACAACCTTGCGTATGGAGGCTGTTCACATGCGCCCTCCATCCCAGGGGGGATGCATCGGTGGTCAGTATGACCTGGGGTGGGGAACTTGAAATGGAACCCCCTGCTCCAGATTGGACAGATCCTTCCACCAAGACAGGGAGACCTGGAGAGGCTCTGTAATGCAGACACATGCATTGAGGTCATGGGTCGCCTGAGCCCACTGAGACCACAGTGTCCATTGCGCCGTGCACATGCACAGGCGGGTCAAGGGGGCAACATGGACAGATACTGCCATGTGACCCAGAAGACTGAGCACAAAGCGAGCCAAAATCTGACAGCATCAGCAGATGAAGCTCGCAAGGGACAACAGGGCAAGTGCTCGATCGTGGAGCAGATACGCTCTGGCTTAAGCCGTGTCCAGTGTGGCCCCAATGAAACCCAGGCATGGCGATGGGTTGAGATGGGACTTGGAGTAACTGATGACAAATCTCAGAGACTGCAGCACCCTGATGGTCAGACGGACAACACAGAGTGCACTCTGCTGAGTAGTGCTCTTGACCAGCCAGTCGTCTAGGTAGGGGAACACATGCACCCCCTGACAATGGAGATGTGCCCCCACAATTGCCAGGCACTTGGTGAAAACCCGAGGGGCTGATGCAAGGCCGAAGGGCAACAATTTGTATTGGAAATGTTCCCTACCCATCACAAATCAAAGATACTTCCTGTGACCAGGGAAAATCTCGATGTGGGAGTAGGCATCTTTTAAGTCAAGGTAGCATCGCCAATTTCCTCTTTGCAGGAGTGGGATCAGGGTGCCCATAGAGACCATCTTTTTCTCTTTGAAGAAACATGTTCAGGGCTCTTAGGTCGAGAATAGGGTGGAGGCCCCCTGTTCTCTTTGGTATGAGGAAATACCAAGAAAAGAACCCCTGTCTCCATTGGTTCCGATTAACAGGCTCAACTGCTCTGGCCATTAGAAGGGTGGCGAGATCTATCAAAAGTATTTCCTGATGAGCGGACGAGGCCCACGATGGACATGGGGAAGAGTCCATGGGGACATCCCTGAGGTTTAGCCGGTACCCTTGGCAAATGATGAAAGAACCCACTGGTCCATAGTAATGCGGGGCCAGTGGTCCATAAAAAGATGCAGCCTGCCCCCGACTGGAGGGTAGGGCGCCAAGGGTATGGCAGTCTGATTATGCTCCCCTGCTCCCATCAAAACCCCATAGTGGGGCTCTGCTGGGGGGCTGGCTAAGTCCTGGGGGCTCACTGCTGCCTGGAGTGAACCCGGGAGGCTGCGCGTGGCGTGTGTGCCCTCGATCCAGAAGAGTAATATTTCCTCTGGCGACAGAAAGACTTACTAGAGCCCTATCGCGAGGATGGAGAGTCAGAAGTAGTGGCCGAAAAGTGCTGAAGGGTCTCATGGTAGTCCATCAACTGGGCTACTGCATCCCTGATCTTATCCCCAAAGAGATTCCCCCCCGTGCAAGGCAGATTTATCAGCTTCTCTTGGACCTCGGGTTGAAGGTCTGAGTCACGGAGCCAGGCTATCCTGCGGGCGCCAATGCCTACTGTAGCCACCCTGGCCACTGTCTCAAAAACATTGTAAATGGATCTCACCTTGTGTTTACCCGCCACCAGACCCTGCTGTACCACCACTGAAAAGGCGACCTGCAGTTGTTGAGGCAGGCGCTTCAACAGTTCCTGGACTTGCTTCCACAAGTTCCAGTTGTACTGGGTCATATACAGCTGGTAGGAGGCAATGCAGGCGATGAGCTTAGCACCCTGGTAGACCTTCCTACCCAGAGCATCCAAATGCCCTATGCTCTCAGCCTGGAGGAGCAGAGGCGTGGCTGTGGGAGCAATTGGCTTTCTTGAGGGTGGACTCTACCACAACAGATGATGCTGGAGATGGCGACTCTCATACCCTAGCGCTTGTTGAACAAGGTAAATCGCGTCTGCCTTCCGATTGACTGGAGGGACAGTCACAGGGTCTTCCCAGATCGTGAGAAGTAGCTCCTTGAAAATGTCATGGACACTTCCTTTCGGACACTTCCTTTCAGACATCCACAAACTGGAGGACTTCCAGCATTTTGTGTAGGGCATCTTCCTCACTGAGGAGCTTGAATGGGATGAAGGAAGAGACGCGCAGATGAAATGACAGAGCCAGAATCTGATGAACTTCCACTGGGACAAAAGCTTTTAGATTCGCAGGATCCAGCCTTTGTCAATGAAAATGCTATGGACTCTGCAGATATAGAGCTACACCAAGCCGCATTAGATGCTGAAGCAGATTATTTGTTGGAAAAGCTTGAGTGTAAGGTAAAAAAATCTCTTTCATTCTAATTATGCATTTTAGGGGGGTTGGGAGCTATCTATAATAGAGACCTTGTTTAGAAGAGGTTTTTAATTTAATGTTTACATTACGTTTTATAGGAAAATGAAGGATCTTTACAAACAGAAGAATATGGGGACACACCAGATATCAACATGACCTGTTTGTGCTGTTTTTGCCCAAACATCAAAGAACCACCAGACTCAGAAGGTAATAATAAAAAAAAAATCAAACCAGAAGATGCACACAATTTCAGCTGGTGGGGGTGTATAGGATTTCCAAAACCCCCACCAGTACATGGCCTTTTTCGAAAAAAGTCATTTAGATTAATCATAAGGGTGGCCTTGTACAGCATTCTTACGAAGTGTTTGGCTGGCATTCACCATGATGACTGCGATGGCTGTCTCATTGATGAACCGAGTCAGGCGGACCATAGTTTCGTTTATTGGATTGTCTCTGACACCCAGGAAAAATTAAGGGCCGTTTGTACCAGGTTGTGCCTAGAATGTGTTTTGAATCTTATTGTATTAGCAGCATATAAAAGAGGTGTATTAAGTCTAAACAATGACAATTTGAATCTGATTTTGTACCTTATACATAGTGTAGAAAAATTAAACTACGCTTAGACCTACAGATGAGGTTTTAATGATGAAATATATAAATGTCATCATCTATGGGAGAAAGCACCAGTCCGTTTTTAAAAATGCATAATAAAACAACCGATGTTTGCTAGTAATGTTTTTCTTGTCTGTATTTTCAGAAGTGTGTATTGAACATGAAATACTTTGTGATATGTAATAAATTTTGCCATGTCTATAAATTAGTTAATAAAAAACATAAAAACAACTAACAAATATATATTAGAATTAACAAAATGTATCAATCGTGTTTTAAGGATCTATGGAAGGTTTGGGGGGGGCTACAAAGGGGGGGGGGTTTACCTTATGGCTTTATTAAGTCTCATTGATAACAATGCACAGACTGTAAAATGGTTGATACAGCAACTATTTCATTAAGGAATGAATATTGCAATGATCTAAGTGTGTGGGGAAGTTGTCTGGACTCAAGATCTGTAAATGGTTAATCTAATCAGGATGAGACCATGTATAATGTGTAATCTTTGGAGGAAAAACATGAGACCTGGATGACAAGCTATTCAAGAGAGAAAGGCCTTTCCCATAAGGGGTTGTGGGCCTGCTGTTGACAATACAGTTGTTCAACACATGCAGTTTGGGCAGACAGTTTTGTGTTATCGTACACAATATTTTTTAGGATTGCTGTGTGTGTGTGTGTGTGGGGGGGGGGGGGGGGGGGGGGGATGAAGAAAGACACAGAGGGGTGACCATTAAAGCACTGAAAAGCTCATCAGTCTACAGTTTGTACAGTGCCCCCAAGACCTAAAGAGGCAATGATAACACACTACCTTTCATGAACAAAAGGGGGTGGATATTATAATGATGTAGATGCGAGTAGATGTCTGGACTCAAGATCTAATCAGGGAGAAACAATGGCCAGGAACCATTAAATCACAGAAGGTTCAACAGACTGTAGTTTTGTGAAATGGCTTCTGATCTAAAGAGATATTGATAATACATACAAGAGGCCTGTAAATGATAATCCAATCAAGAGAACTATCTTATACTATAAAGGGAGGTTTCTGGGATAGTTGTAGCAGATGTCCATCACATGACAGAGAGGGGCCAGGTAGCTTTTGTGTTACAATACACAAGTTTTGAGAGGTGTTGGTGGTTATGCCCTTATGATGGAAATAAAAGGTATAGCCAGTGACCAGAAAGGTTCACCAGTCCATAGTTTGCAAGGCCTGAAGAGTTTGAAACAGAAATGGATTCTTCAAAGAGAGGCAGAAGTCTAGATTTATTAATAAATTGTCACTCACTAAACAGAGGCAACAAAGAAAACTGAAAGGTGGGTCAATAGTTTTATTGTATCTTTTTGGTTTTCAATATGATTTTAAAACTGTGGTAAAAAAAAAAAGTGTTTTCTTTTTATTATTAGAACAAGAAAATATTGCAAGAACAGATACAGCGTTGAGCACAGACCAACAGCCTGATTGAGGTGAGGCCTCAGAGCAAAAAACAAAAGCCCATGACATTTCCGACAATAATACAAATGAAGGTAAGAATTTTTTTTTCCTTAATGTCTGTGCCCAAATGCATCTTTTCCTCCACAACAACCATCGAAGCAGAGATCTATGTTGCAAAGGCATCAAAAGCATGTGTGACCCGTTTTTTTTTTATTTGTAATTTTTAGAATGATGCAAAAGAACCTATTTCCAAAAGAAAAAGAAAATACAGTAACATCTTAACAGAGGGGGAACCAGTTGAAGGTATGGAAGCATTTTTTTATATCTATACAGGTAAACCTCCAATTAAGTTCTCAGCTGTGTAAATGAAAATATATTACCATGTGTTTTTTTACATAACAGACCAAGGGGCAGATTTTATAAATCTGCGCACACGCGTACTTTTGTTTGCGCACCAGGCGCGAACAAGAGTACGCGGGATTTCAATAGATATGCGCATAGCCGTGCGTATCCATTAAAATCCGGGGTCGGCGCGCACAAGGCTGCTCAAAATCGGCAGCCTGCACGCGCCGAGCCGCACAGCCTGCCTCGGTTCCCTCCGAGGCTGCTCCGAAATCGGAACGGCCTCGGAGGGAACTTTCCTTCGCCCTCCCCCCACCTTCCCCTCCCTAACCCACCCCCCCCCGGCCCTATCTAAACCTCCCCCCTACCTCTATCACAAAAGTTACGCCTGCTCGAAGCAGGCGTAAATTTGCGCACGCCGGGCCAGCTGCCGCGCTCCATGTTCCGGTCCGGGGGCTGGTCCAGGGACCGCTGTCACGCCCCCGGGCCGGAACCACGCCCCCGGACACGCCCCCGAAACGCCGTGTCACTCCCAACACGCCACCGAAATGCTGCGTCACTCCTGGCACGCCCCCGACACGCCCCTCCATGCAAGCCCCGGGACTTAGGCGTGTCCCGGGGCTTGCGTGCACCGCTGAGCCTATGCAAAATAGGCTCAGTGCGCGCAGGGGGGGGTTGGGGTAGGTTTTTTGGGGGTACGCGCGTATCTTACGCGCGTACCCCTTTGAAAATCTACCCCCAAGAGCAGCATATACCAAAGAAATCTGACAAAAGACCATACCAAAAACTAAGAGAAAAACAAAATAGTAAGAATTTAGACTGTTATAGTTTTACAAAATTCTTCTTAAAATATTGTAAAATCAATAAAAAGTTATGACCCCATGTTAATTTTTAATTTTTTTAATTTTTAGACCGTGAAGATGCTACAAAAGGGTCTATTTCTGAAAGAAAAGACAGCGGACCAGCACACAGTGACACAGTAGAGAAAGAATATGAAAGCATGGCCTTAGATAACTGAACTGATGACAATGTTTCAGGGGGGTTGATAAATAATTGTATATCAGGCACCTCTGAAAATGCATCTGCAGAAAATGAACCGATTAATTTTGAGCAATTTGTGAGAAGGCGGAGCAGTGATTTAGAAAAATTTAATGGCATACTTTAGTCAGAGGAATTTCGTTTTATTAATTTAGAGAGAATAGATTAATTCATTGGTGCACAAAACATTGTGAGGCAAGGCATACAGCACGTTCTAAATGAAATAAGCAATAGAGTTTTATCTAATGATTATGTTCAGATACATTTACATTCTACAGGTTTTCATAATTCTTTGAATTCAGGAAAGTTAAACCCTCAGGATCTAAACGCTGATGATTTCTTAGATCACGTTAGTAAACTCATGCAGAGTTATAGAGAAATAGTTTGGTGAGAGGGCATGAAGGGTCTTAAGGTCTATTCTATACAGCCAAATCGTACATAAAAAGAGAAGGCATTTAAATTTGTCTTTAAGATCATGAGAGGTCTTGAACGAGTAGATGTGACTCGGTTATTTACACTTTCGAATAATAGAAGGACTAGGGGGCATTCCATGAAGTTAGCAAGTAACACATTTAAGACTAATCGGAGAAAATTCTTTTTCACTCAACGCAATATAAAGCTCTGGAATTTGTTGCCAGAGGAGGTGGTTAGTGCAGTTAGTGTAGGTTTAGATAAATTCTTGGAGGAGAAGTCCATTAATGGCTATTAATCAATTATACTTAGGGAATAGCCACTCATATTAATTGCATCAGTAGCATGGGTTCTGCTTAGTGTTTGGGTAATTGCCAGGTTCTTGTGGACTGGTTTTGGCCTCTGTTGGAAACAGGATGCTGGGCTTGATGGACCCTTGGTCTGACCCAGCATGGCAAGTTCTTATGTTCTTATGTAATAGACTTGAATAACACAGGTAATGCTCTATGCTTTGCAGGGAGCCTTGCAGCCCTCATGTCACCAATAAGCTCACAGATGCAGAGCTGTTAGACTGTGCTAAAAAACTGCATGCAGAGCTAGTATGGTCAGAACATAAAAAGGTCATGCTAGATGATGTCTCAACATTTGAACAACATTTAGGTGTAAACATAAGGGTTGTGCTTTATACAAAAGAATGGGGTTGCTTTAAGACAAATGACAGACCTGAATTCCATAAAACTGTTTTTATGTTGCTACATGATGACCATTTTTATGGAATCTTAGATGTAAAAAAGTTCTATGGTGAGCGAAACTTCTGTAAATTTTGCCAGCAGCCGTTCAGTCACGATCATAATTGTGCATTATGGTGCGGTATCTGCTTAACAGCAACATGCAGAGACATTGTTGGTGCACAACAGAAATGTCCTAAATGCAGACTGTACTGCAGTTCTTAAGAGTGTTTAGAAAGGCATACAGTTCTGGCTTTAAAAAAAGAAGTTGTGTGCTTGTTTAAAATACTATGTGAAAAATATGAAGTGTATGTGGACAAGAGGCATAAATGCAGGGGCAGACAATGTAAGCTGTGCTCTGAACCCTTGACCGCTTGCAACAAGCATGTGTGCTTTATGCCACCTATTGATCAAGCACAAACATCTGAAAAATATATATTTTATGATTGTGAATGTATGCAGGAAACTGGCTTTCATGTTCCAAATTATATATATGCAACAGATTTAAACACAAGAAACTGGGAGTTCAAAGGTCTTGAGAGTATTTCTGAGTTTGTTAAGATTTGTTGAGACAAAACGTTCAAAGGATACACCTTCATAGAACATAATTCTAAAAGCTATGATGGTTATTTTGAAATTAGAGAGCTGCTAAAGGAAAGATGGATGTGCGCTTGTTAGCTCAGGATGCTAAGCTCTTACAAATCATGATCGAACCCCTTTAAATTTCCTGCCCATGAAGCTTAGCAAGCTTCCACAAGCCTTGGGGTTTCCAGGCTGTAAGGGCTATTTCCCACATTTTTTTTTAATACCAGGGCTAATCAGAATTATATGGAATTTATGCCTGGTGTTAAGTATTATGGAGATGGGAATATGATGCCTCGAGAAAGAGAGGAATTTTTAAAGTGGTACAGGGACAATCAATATAAATACCTTTGATTTACAAAAGGAGCTCGCCTATTATTGCCAGCAGGAAGTGAACATTCTGAGGTTGGCATGTATCTTATACAGAACTGAAATCATGGCAATGCCAGAGAGAGAGGCAGTTGTTGCATGTCCCGGCCGCGTTGGTGCCACTACCAGGCTTGCTCACCTCACACTCCCTTCCATCCAGCTCCGGCTCCTTGTCTCTGGCTGCTGCGGCCAGCTCTCACCATCTGCGGCGCTCCCAGGCGTCCCCAGGTCCTTCCGACTCTCAGCGCTCCTCACACCGGGGTTCGGCATCCTCCGCAGCATTGGCCCCACCCCTAGGCGTGCGCGCACCCGGTGATGACATCACATATTTCCTGTATAAAAGGTGAGGTCCTGTCCCCAGAACCTCGCCTTGACAATCGGGTCAACACCTTGGTGCTACAGGTTTGCTGTCCTTGTTCCAGCATTACCTGCTTCCTTGATCCAGTCTTGTTCAGGTGCTCTTGCGTTCCTGTTTTTCCATGGTCTTTCCTGTGTTCCAGCGTCTCTCCTGATTCCTGCTCTTCGTTTCTCCTCTTGTCGTACCTCCTCGGACTGATTCACGGTACTGACCTCTGCTTGCCTGACCATGTTTGTCCGCTGCCTGGAACAGACCACTGCTTGCCTCCTGACCACGCTTGACTGCCGCCTGGAACTGACCTTTGCTCATCTTGACTATGTACGGGCTGATCTTGGAACTGACCCTTGCTTTGGCTGACTACCCTCAGACAAATACCCTGGCTTTGACCCTTGCGCTACACTCGGATACTCCGTTTGCTCCTGTGACCTCCAGACCAGCCTGTCAGACACTACCCGCGGCCTACATCTGACTAGACCAGTAGGTGCTACCCATTTCACCCGGAGGACCTCCATCTCTTGCTGCACCCCAGAGGTCTCAGACATTCCTGGTTCAGATCTAGTCCCTCCATTCCTCACAGTCGTAAACCTTTGCTCGTGGTGGGTACACCTCTCCTCTATCTCTCCGGGAGACCATCCGAGGCCCACCTAAGTCCAGGCGGTCTGGGTACCCAAGGGCTCAACCTGCAGAAACCCCGGATTGCTATTGGCGAAGCTCCAGCTAGCCTCTGTCTCCTTGTGTGCTCTGCCCCCTGGTGGCAGGCGCTCTCTGGGTCCGATCACAGGGCCGTACCAATCCTGCACTAGGCCAAGGGTCCACCTCCAGCACAACAGTTGTAGAGCTGGGTGGCGGATTTAAAACTGTGAAAAGATGTATAGATCCCTTCCAATGTATAAAACTGGCATCTGTGTGCATGGCTATGTACAGGTTTATGTTTTTAGAGCCCAAGACCGTAGCACTTGTCCCTCCAGACAATTATCACAGACACATAAAAAGATGTTCAACACCCTCTATCCAGTGGCTGATGTATACAGAGGCCGCAGAGCAAATACAGATCACCCATGCTTAAAAGGGGGGTGAAAAGCAGGTGGGTCCCTATTTTCTTGATGGTTATGCACTTATTGATGGGGTACAAACAGCTTTTGAATGTAACGGCTGTTCGAGCTGTTATAATGATAAAAACCAGAGCCCCTTAACGGCTACAACATTTGGTTCTCTCAATTACAAAACACAAATCAAAGCAGATTTCCTGAAAAGAAGAGGGTTTAAGGTCGTAAGCTTGTGGGAATATGAATGGAAGAGAATGGTAAAAGAAAATATCAGGGGTTGTGTACACTTTCTGGTTAAATCTGACCTACTGCAGCCATTAGTACCCAGAGATGCCCTCTTTGGTGGTAGAACCTATACTGATTGCTTATACTATAAAGCCAGGCCCGATGAGAAAATACATTACTATGATTTTACCAGTCTATACCCATTTGTCAATAAAACCAAGGAATATCCAGTTGGCCACCTGCAAATCATTTATGACAGTCTGAGAGGGGGCCAAAACTATTTTGAGCTTGTAAAAGCCAAAGTGTATCCACCACGAAAGATCTTTTTCCCTGTATTACCAGTCCGTGTGGATGTAAGCTAATGTTCCTGCTGTGTCGTACATGCGCTGACAATAGTCTGCAGGATATGTGCACCCACTCGGACGAGAAGAGAGCCTTCATAGGGATTGGTGCACTGTGGAGATGAATGTGGCTGTTGCAAAAGGGTATGTGGTTGCTGAAATATGTGAAATTTGGCACTTTGAACGTAAATCTGACAGTCTGTTTTCTGAATACATAAAAATGCATCTCTGTCAAAAACAGGAGGCCTCTGGTTACCCTCAGTGGTGTACCGATGTAGAAAAACAAAACATGTATATATCTGATTTTTTACAAAAAAAGAAGGTGTAGTTTTAAAGCCTGAACAGGTTAGTATAAACCCCGCAAAGCGCCAAATTGCTAAGCTTTTCTTATACTCTTTGGGGCAGATGCAATAAAAAGCGCAGAAAGCGGGCACTGAAAATCAGCGCCCGCTTTCTTAACGCACGCATGGCACCATGCTATACCCAAATTAAGGGGTCACGCTAGCAAGCGACCTTAGCGCCGCCTTGCTAACGTGACCCCGCTGCAGCTGCCGGTTATGAAAACAGACGCTGGTAAACTCTGCATCAGTTTTCATAACCGGCCGTCTGCCAGTAATAAAATCGGGTGTACATGTACACCCGCGCGCACCTTTTAAAATCTACCCCATAGTGTTTTAGAATACATCTTGCTTCTTGGTGGAGAGGTTTCTCTTCTTAGCCTTGTGGATAGTCTTTTGAAATTTGAAACGTTTGGGCATCTTTGTTTTAAAAGGTTCAGGAGGCCCCTGTTGATTGGTTCTCTTTCTTTTAACAGCTCTTCTAATAACCACTAATCCTGACCCTCTCCTGCTCTGCATTACTTTTCATTTTATTCAGAATGGTTGTGGCGATACGGCCCATAACATCTTTGGCGATGTTTTTTGCTGCACTTTTTACATGAGGTTTAACAATCTCAAAACCCCTTCTCAAAAGAGGTATTGTTTTTCTAAAGAGACTACGAAACACACCACCTATCCCTGCCCCGTACATGACCGGAGCGCCGTAATACCCCAAAAGACCATGACCGGCCTGTGCTGCATAGTAATTTCTGTATGCATCAGGGTCCCCATAGTCTTTAAGTACAACCATTTTAAAAAACAGCTTTCCGGGGTCACAGGTGTAGCTTAAGGATCACTTTCCCATAGCGAAATGAGACGTGTTGGTTCTGGTCTGACTTTATTTCAAATGTTATGGTGTCAATGTGCTGCTTGTTCACAGGGTCATAATGCGGCTTATCATAAGTGAAGGTGATAAACTCGTCCTTACCCGCTTTAGCAGGAACACAACGAAGTAGCTGTACAAAATGGTCTCCCACCAGCTGGTGCTCTACAATAGCTATGTACAGGCATAGGGTATTAAACCCGTCTGTGATATCTATTGGAAATAGCAAGTGCCTCGTATTCGCTTTAGCTTCTAGCCCCAAAATGGTCGCTAAATCACCCTCTCTGGAAATTACTGCGTTGTCCTTTGACTTTAATTTGATTCTTTGAATATTGGGATCATAAATGATTCGTGATGGCATGGGTTTAAGGAGACTGTTCATGTCATTGGTTCATTTGGTCCACAAGCTTTTGAATGGTTGCATAATACCCTCTTCATAAAACAAAGTGATGCCCCATGCTTCCTTCACCAGTGGTGACAACGTACTTATGGTCTTCTTTAATATTATCCCATATGTGCGGATACTGTATTTCCACCAGCCCCACTTCCCACGGACCCTGTAGGTCCAAAGGCCTAGCTAATTGTGTGGTAAAATTAGAGCTGGTGTTTTGTGGAAATATTCTCACAGAAGCGTTACTGGGCAGCGTTATGTAAAATCCCCCTTCATTCATTTTTTTTCTTTTTTATGATACAAGGCCTTTTCAAATCAAATGTCTTGAATCTCTGATGCTTTTATCCAACTGTTAAATTTTTCAGGCCACCCTCGCCATTTCACCAAGCACTGCTTGTTCTTACCTCTCCCTTTTACCTTTAGAACCTTATCAATGTGGTATATTCTATCCTGTTGAGGGATGATTTTCCAGTAATTCTTCAGGATAAAAAGAACCTTGAATGGCTTCCTCACCATAATCTTGTATCTTGCACACTGATTTCTGCCCCCTGTTTAAGATATCAGTTATTATAAATATCTCATGTGTCCATGTTTGTTCATAACCTTTTTCAAATTTCCCTTTAGCTTTTGACAGTCTAATATGATCCCCCTTTTTACAAAAAGGCTTAGCAGGTTCATATTTTGTAAACGCTGGGGTTAGTGGACCCTTGGGCCGGCCGTGCAGATGAAGATTGGATGAGAAGAGAACTCTGCTGAGATGATACAGCCAGGAGGCAGCATGGAACCGGGAGACCAAGCAGGAGCTTCGCTACTGGAAGCCCACGATCCCCCCGGGAGGAGCCCGTGAGGACCCGGGCCGCTGGGACTTAGGAGCGGTCTCCCGGAGCAGAAGTCCAGCTGAGTGGAGAACAGTCCAAGGATCAGAACTGGCAGCAGGCAAAGAGAAACAGAATACGAACCAAAATCAAGAACCAGGAAGTCAGTCCGAGGGCTGGAAAGCAGAAACTGAAGTGAAGACAAGAACTGGCAAGGAAGCTGGATCAGGAGCGGAGGCTGGAACAGGTGAAGAAGCAGGATGTGAAGCTGAGGTTGGAACAAGTGAGGAAATTGAATCAGGAGCACAGGACCAAGGACAGCAATAGTCACTCTTTAGAAAGAACTCTGTTGCAAGGCAACGACTTCAGTCAGATGCAGAGTTTTAATATCCTGCCGGCATCTGACATCATCTCGGGGGCCGGCCTCGGTTTCATGCCCTTGCGCCTCCAATTGCCTTCCCCTTGTGTCCGCGCGTGCCTAAGGGGGGCAGAGCCCAGAAGCAGAGCTCGGTGGCATCTCCCTCATGGAGACGCTGCCACGGAGAGGGCCGAGAAGGCCTGAAAAATGCCGGACACGATTGCGGGACCCCAGGACGGAGGAAGGACCGCAACATGTTTGTTATTGCCACAGATTACTTTCCAGAACCGCAGAGAGTTTGAGGCTGTTACGTCGATGGGGTGGGCCTGTATTGTTCTGTGAAAACTGTGGTTATAAACTGTTCACAAAAGCCTGAAGCACATCTTCATATCGAAAAGTGTTGTGCACTGTAAAGTATCACCACATTTTAGATTTTAAAGTCCTGTTAAATCTTTCCACAACTGCTGCCTTAACATCATTGTTGGTCACAAAATGATGAACGCCTCTATTTTAACAAACTCTTCACAGAGCTATTTAAACACTTTTCACCCTTCTGTTTGTATTTTATTGGGAACATGGCCGCCTTTAAATATATTTTCAAATGCCTTGGCCACTTCACGACCTGTTTCTGTTTTTAGGCTCACAACCCATGCGTATTTTGACAAAACATCTATTACCGTCAAAATGTATTTGTAGCCGCTGTTATAACCAGACAAGGTCAGGTCAATCAGATCAGGGTGCCATTGTGCATCCACATCAGACACTATGGTTTTATTTCTTTTAAAATGTACCCTAGTAGGTTTCTGTAGCTAATAAGCATCTTGGTCTGTAAGCCAATCAGTCACTTGTTTTTTGGACACTGTCTGATTACATGTTTTAGCAGCCTGAAAAAGAGGATTTATACCAGCAAAACTACCTACAGTGCCTGGTTCATAATACATTTTCTTTAAGATCTGCTGGTGTATGGCTCTTTTGTATGGCCGTAAATACAGAGGCCTGTTTTTTTTTTAAAGAAAACTAAATCCTTGTTTTATTCACTTTTGAAGCCCCACAACTTCCAACACCCAACACCCTGCTGTTAATTATCCTCTGCTCAGATTTCACTCTGCCAGAATAGGGGCGGTTGGGGCATACGTATCTACAGTGAGGGGAGGAGGGAAGGTGGGGAGATTCTCCCTGTCTCTGCGTACAGAATGAGACACAGTTTCCTGCCACCTCACTGCTAGTAACTTATAAAACAAAGGGGCTAGAAAAAAAAAAAAAGCATGCTTCTGGCTCTGTCATCATTAAAAAGCGACAGGGACATTTCTGCTGATGTTCTAGGGGATGCATTTTCGGGGGGGTGGGTTGGGTTTTGTATTGTACTTCTGGTGAGATCATCAAAAACAGACAGAGTTCATTAATTCTGTCATCATTAAAAAGCAATAGGGCCCTTTCTGATGACGTTCTAGGGGTCATGTTTTTTTGGGGGGTGGGGGGTGAAGGGGTGGACTTCCAGTGATGTCATACCTGTGATATCATAGGGGGTTCAGCTTGGGGCAGGGCATAGGAGGGGCCACTCCATTCACTTCTATGGGAGTGGGCAGGGCATAGACTGGAAGTGAACACTGATTGGCTGACATTTTTGATTGACAGTGTACCCATAGACTACTCCTGGCTCATGTCAAAGCTGTTAGGAGCAGGTCTCGTGGGCCCACCCGTGAGGCAGCATCAACTGTACCACAGTACGAAGGGCTCACACTCACACTGTTTCTTACACATTTTGTTCTTTAACATTACAGAAATCTGGGGCAGCAATAAAAACTAATGTACTTGCACAGTAAAAACCTGTTTTTCTTCAAACTTTATGAAATCTAAACATTACAACAATGCTACAAGGCACTCAATGTCATTCAGTTACATTTCCTGCCCTGTGATTTACTATTCTTGTCACCAATGGCCCCTTAAGTAAGTAGTGCACTGTATTATTAGTGGTCTAAATTTGACTTGCTCTAAAAATTGACACATACAAAAAAGCAAGAGTAGTTCACAGCCTATCACTTCTTCACTTCAGTAAAAAAAAACAAAAAACAAAACTACCTGTGGATAGATTCTTGAGATACCTTATATGCTATGTGCCAAGTAAAATGCAACTAAGAAATTCATCAACATGTTCATATTTCTACCAATCATAACCTATGTTATTTCATGTCCTTGCTTCTTGTAGATGTGCATAGCCCTGTTCAAAACAGCAGTCAAGTCCAGAGCTGCAGAAATGCAGGATGCTACAGATGTACTACTGCTCTCCTATTCCTCCTCTTGCTAATAAACAGCTGCTGCCTACCCAATCCAGCCCCTGATCTGCCACAGTTATGTGTGAAGGGCCAGATTTCAGTTGGACTATGGCCCACCTCAATATCCCTGAACCCTTCTTATCCTCCCTCCCCCCCAAGATGGAGCTCTGGATTGGTCTGTCAGGACTCAAGGAAAGACAATTAGCACAAAAGAATCTAACTGGACCTTTCTCATCATCCTGCAGACCAAGTAAAGTGGGATGTACTCAGGCAGTACTATACAAAGTGGGAGTATCCCAGAGCTACTTCTAGGACCCCCATAGCAAAGGCTGAATCCTTCCTTTCTTGAAGGTTTAGCCTATAATGCTTCGAAAGTGAATGTGATGATGCCCAAGTGGCTGATCTGCAAATATCCATGGGTGTTACTGTCCTGAATTCTGCCCAGGATACTTCCTGGACCCTTGTAGAGTGTGTTTTGGGTCCCTCTGGGTTGTTTCCCTTTTACTATATAAGCTGTTGCTATTGCTTCCTTGTCCATTCGAGTGATAGATGCATTGGAGGCTACTTCCCCTTTGTAAGTTCCTGCAAATAATATGAAAAGACTGTCTGACTTTCTGAACTAACTGATTACCTGCAAGTATCTCGGAAGTATCCTTAGAACATCCAGTAACCTGAGTTCCCTCTTACTGCCTGTGCAGTCTCTTTTTCTGAATCCTGATAAAGAAACAACTTCATTCAGGGGCAAATCTGATACTACCTTTGGTAGAAAAGCAGGTACTAGCTTAATTATGACTTTCTCCCTAGAGAAAGACAGATACAGATCTCGGCATGTTAATGCTTTCAGTTCCGAGATTCTTCTTGCTGAGCAAATTGCTAAGAGGAATGCTGTTTTCAGAGTAAGGTCCTTAACTGAGGTCATTTTGAGAGTTTACATGGTGCCTGTACCAGCGCCCTTAGAATCAAATTTAGATCCCAGGGTGATACTTCGGCCTCCTAGGAGGGCACATGTATTTTGCTCCTCTCAAAATCGTAACCATGTCCAAGTGCCACCAGAGTAGAGCTCTTAATCTGTCATCTGTAGCAGGCTATTGCTGTTATTCGATCTCTTAGGTCCTTAATCTAGCCCATCCTGTAAGAACTGCAAAATAATGGGCATATCAGTTATGTAGGCCTTGAATTTTGTGTGCACATCTTTCAAAGATCTTCCAGATTCTTATGTACGTGAGCAAAGTCAAGTTTTTCCTAGCCTTTAGCAGTCTTGATATGACCTATCTTGAATATCCTCTCTAGCTCAATTTCTTCCTCTCAAGAGCCAGGCTGTAAGAGATAATGGGGTTGAATCCTCCATGGTCACCAGGCTCTTTTAGCAGACCCACTGCTTGGCTGAACCTTAGCAGTTCCCCTATGCTGAGCCTGACCAAGTCCGCATACTACAGATGCCTCACCCAGCACCACTTTCCCTGGATGGTTTGCAATCCTTCTTACCACTTTGCCCACAATCAGCCAGGGTGGGAAGATATACAATAGCACTTCTTGTGGCCACACCTGTGTTAGTGCATCTATTCCTCTAGACCAGTGGTTCTCAACCTTTTTTTGGCTGGGACACATCTGACAGATGGTTCTCACATGCGTGACACATTGAACATGTGACCATCACGGGACTAAATGTAAACATGCACTCTGCATGCACAGGAATCCCCTCAACCCCCAGCAATGAGTGCAGAGCAGATTTAGGGCATTATCAAATACAAATTGGCATACAAAAAAAGATATTCTGGTTCTGATAATATCCCAGTAAAAAACAAAAACTCCTTTTACTACCAGGCACAATAGCCTTCCTTATGAAAAGACAGTAATTTACCACTAAAGCATATCCTATTGAGAAAACACAACAAATAAGATTGATACAAATGCCTACATGCTAGTAAAATACCTCATCTCAGTCACATACCCAGAACTGACCTTCACCAAGTATAGAAAAAACACAAATTATAAATATGGAGACAGAAACTGGAATGGAAAACCAAAAAAGCCACTCTGCAGGCAGTGCGAACCTGGAGAAATGGAAAGAGAAATATAGCATCTAACATAGTCCCAGGATCTACAATAATGCACACAAACTAATCCACACAAAGTTACATCTGTATTATGGAACACACTCAAACGGTAACAACCCTATCTAAGAAATAAAACTATTAAACCAGGCCCTAAACACTAATACATTTCCTATTGGGAAAACAGAATAAGCCAAGCTGCTATAGAGCCCCACACAGAAATAATTCTAAAGCTATACTAAAAATGTTACAAAACAGCTGCTGAACAGAATAATATCCAACAATTAAAAACTCATAAACATGATTAAAACATGTCCAAATATCAATAAAATATTTCAAAACAGCAGACATCGCATAATACCCAATAATTAAAATGGCAGTCAATCAAGAACAATAAATTTAAAAAGCCACCTTTATTTAGAAACTATCACGTTAGCTTGCTCAGACTTAGACAAACAAATTGATCTATCATCCCCAGATAATGCATTCTCCTCCTGGGTTAACTGCACACGCAGCATTGCCAATGAGCACTGCCCCCTGATAACAAAAACCATCAACCCATACAGAAAAAATAAGAAACCCTGGTACACTCCTTTCCTCAGAAATCTCAAAATCCAACTCAGAGCCACGGAAAGATCGTGGCGTAAACACCAATCCCCCGCAACCAAAACCCTCTACTACCAACGCATGCATGACTATAGAAACTCTATCCAACTTTCCAAACGTGAATACTACGCCAATAAAATAAATGGTCTACAATACAACCCCAAGGCTTTGTTCACCATGGTTGCTAACCTTACTTCTCCCATACACACGCAACAATCGACTTTATCCTCCACAAATCGCTGCAATGAATTAGCGCAATTTTTTAAAAACAAAGTATCCTCCATCACAGCACAGTTCTCACACAACAACCTCAATATCTTTCTCCCCATTATCAATTCCCCTAGCTCCCTCTCTTCATTTGAGTCCACATCCTCCCTGGAAGTAGAGAACATACTTAAGAAAATGAAACCCTCCACACACCCCTCCGAAACGATCCCCTCTAAACTCCTACTTTCTATTCACAATGTGATCGCCAAACCCCTCTCGAATATCCTTAACTGCTCCCTAGAGCATGGCATTGTCCCAGACTTTCTGAAACAAGCCATAGTGAAACCCCTACTCAAAAAATCCAACCTTGACCCCACCATCCTCTCTAATTACAGACCTGTGTCCAACCTACCCCTCCTAGCTAAAGTTATTGAAAAGCTAGTGAACTCATGCCTCTCCGATCACCTTGAGCAGAATAACATCCTCCCTCCTACCCAATATGGTTTCAAGAAGCACTTAAGTACTGAAACACTTCTCCTCTCCCTACACGATACCCTTATCAAAGGAACCGACTCAGGGTCATCCTACCTTATTGCGTTACTTGACATATCAGCTGCGTTTGACACTGTTAATCATGATGTCCTACTCAACATACTTAGAAATATTGGGATTACTGGCAAAGCCATTGATTGGATTCAATCATATCTTCAAAATCGTACTTTCACTGTCACTATGGACAATAACCAATCTGATCCCATCAGTCTCCCCCCAAGGTGTTCCCCAGGGTTCCTCTCTCTCTTCTACTCTGTTTAATATATACATGCTTCCCCTCACTACGCTTCTTACTAATCTACACATCAAACATTTTATTTATGCTGATGATGTACAAATCATCTTCCCTTTCTCAGACACCATCCAAACCGCTCTACACAGCTGGAAATCCTGTCTTTCCTCTATCAACCAACTCCTAAAGGACATGCATCTAGCTCTTAACTCAAACAAAACTGAGCTTTTAATCATATCCAATAAGCAACCGCTCCCAGACATCCCTCCTGCCTTCTCTGCCACCAACTTCCCATCACACACTCGCAACCTAGGAGTCATTATTGATAATCACCTCTCATTCAAAACCATTCATCAAATCCATCTTAAAGGATTGCTACTTTAAACTGCAAACAATAAAGAAACTCAGACCCTTACTACATTTCAATGATTTCCGTACTGTCCTCCAAGCTATTATTTTATCGAAGATTGACTATTGTAATGCGCTCTTACTTGGCATTCCTGCAATACACACTAGACCTCTCCAACTCTTACAAAACGCCGCCGCTCGGATATTGACAAACACAAAGAAAAGAGATCACATCACCCCCACACTTATTCAATTACACTGGCTCCCTATACAGTCACGAATTCTTTATAAAACTCTCTCGATCATACACAAGAGTCTAGTTAACTCCAACCTCAACTGGATTAACCCCCCCCCTTCTTACCCCGTACCTCCAAGAGACCCACCCGCCCTGCACTCCAAGGAACACTCCATGCCCAATCTATCAAACCTTTTAAACTCTCCTCCACCATGAACAGAGCTTTTTCCCTTGCCGGCCCAGCCATATGGAACTCACTGCCACATGATATTCGCATTGAGACCTATACCCCTGCCTTCAAAAAGAAACTTAAAACCTGGCTCTTCCAGCAAGCTTACTCCATCTCACCCCCCATTACTTAATTGCCCCTTACGAATGTTTTTCTGATATCCTGGTATGAACGCCTTTTTGCCTGATGATTTTGTACTGTGCAATAATCTGTATATAGGTTCTGTTATAGCTCAATCCCTTAGCATATACCCTTAGCATTCCCTCCTTGATGTTTGTATTTCATGTAAGGGCTCCTCCCAACTATTTTTATATGTTACCTAGTTACTATATTATCTGTTATTTGTAAGGGCTCTGCCCAATGGTTTTTTGTTCACTGTAAACCGATGCGATGTGCGAACGGTCATCGGTATATAAGAAATTTTAAATAAATAAATAAATAAATAAATAAATAAATAAATTTACTCTCTCCAGCAACTCTCCTACTCCTTTCCCTTCCAGGCCAATAGCACTCACCAGAAGCAGCAAGGGCTGCTGAAGCTCTGTCCTCACAGTCCTCTTCCTTAGCGCCCACAACCAGTCACTCACACACACACACCCAATTAGATCCCACGACCAGTCTCGGTCTCTCTCTCACACCAGTCAACTCCCTGACCAGTCTCTCTCTCAATCATCCTCATGCTCTCTTATATACAAGCTCTCAATCACACACAAATGCTCTCGCACCCATTCACACCAGCTCTTACCCAAGTACCCATTCACACCCACACACACAAGCTCTCACCCAGGCACCCACACACACAAGCTCTCACCCAGGCTTCCATTCACACCCACACACACAAGCTCTCACCCAGGCACCCATTCATACCCTCAGACAAGCTCTCACCCAGGCTTCCATTCACACCAACACACACACACCAGCTCTCACCCAAGCACCCATTCACACCAGCTCTCACCCATGCATCCATTCACACTCACAGACACAAGCTCTCACCCAAGCACCCATTCACACAAAGACACACCAGCTCTCACCCAGGCACTCATTCACAGACACAAGCTCTCACCCAGGCTTCCATTCGCACACACACACACACACACACACACATAAGCTCTCACCCAAGCACCCATTCACTCACACACACACAAGCTCTCACCAATGCATCCATTCACACCCACAGACACAAGCTCTCACCCAGGCTTCCATTCACACCCTCAGACACAAACTCTCACCCAAGCACCCATTCACACCCACTCACACAAGCTCTCACCCAAGCACCCATTCACACAAAGACGCACCAGCTCTCACCCAAGCACCCATTCACACAAAGACGCACCAGCTCTCACCCAAGCACCCACTCACACACAGACACTCATTCACACACAGACACACCAGCTCTCACCCAGGCACTCATTCACACACAGACACACAAACTCTCACCAAAAACATCTTCTTCCTTCGCTGCAGGGATGGGCTCCAGTTCCGCTGCGACTTTACTCCGGCGGGCCTTCTTTTTTCACCGCCACTTGGATTGGCTACCGTGGTGGCTTCAGTCGGGGTTGGGTTTCCTCTTCGCCGCCATGGTCCTGTGGCGGCCTTGCTTCGTCGGAGTTGGAAACTGCTATTCCTCCCACCACATCCCCGGGCTAGGCGATGCCTGCTTCACCGGCCAATCAAAGGCTTCCTTCTTCCTACTCCCACTGGCAGGTAGAAGGGAGGAGGCTTTTGATTGGCCTGCACGGGGGCAGGCAGAATGAAGGCGGCTTCCCATTGGGCAGGGGGTAGGAAGAAAGAAGGCTTCCAATTGGCCCGCAGGGGCTGGAAAATAGAGGGAAGGAAAGTACAAAGGGTAGTGGTACACCGGGAGACGCGACACACCTGCCGGTGTTTGGTGACACACTGATGTGTTGCGACACACCAGTTGAGAAGCGCTGCTCTAGACCCTGCAGTCTTCTTTCTGCTGAAGAAGTTATTTGTCCTGGTGTTTGTGTGCATTGCCATCATGTCCCACTGTGGTCTCCCCCATCTGATCACTATTTGATTGAAGGTCCAACCTGCTAATTCCCACTTCCCTGGATCTAGATTCTGTCTGCTCACAAAATCTGCCTGCAGATTGTCCGATCCCGCTATATGCACTGTGGAGAGGTCCTGCAGGTGTTTCTCCGCCCATTGCATCAGAATCTCTGGTTTTCTTAACATCCATCTGCTTCGTGCCTCCTTGCCTGTCCACATATGCTACTGCCACAAGTATCGGTTTGTTCTCCAATATCTGCTGAAAGCTGAACACCACCACACTGATTCCTCTTGTCTCCAAGAGATTTACTGAGAATATCTTCTTTTCCTGGGACCACCGGCCCAGTGCTCTCTGTCCCAGACAATGTGTACCCTAACCTACTGTGCTTGCGTCTGTAGTCAATATCATACAGGGAGATGATAATGATCACAGTTTGATTCTGAGCAACCACCAGCTCAGGCTCTCTCTTCCCTGAGTTGTAATCATTAAATGCTTTTTTGCACGAGTGATGACCACTGGTCGGAAACTTCTCTATATGGGGTGGTGTACTCTCAACCAGGGAATTATTCTATGGCTGCTGCCATTGAACCAAAGAGTTGTAAATACGTCCAGGCTGTGGAAGACTTAATAATCATCAACAATTTGACTTGCTCTTGCAGCTCATCTATCCTTTACTCCATCATGAACAGCTTGGTCTGTGCTGTATCAAACTGACCTCCAAAGTACGTCAACACCTGGGATGAGTACAATTCAATTTTTTGTTCTGTTCACTACCCAACCCAGCTTTTCCAACACTTGAATAACTCTCTATCAGCTCAATACTGTAAAGTGTGGCCGCGTTTACCCCGCTCCTAACTCGCGTTCTACTCACTTTCTGGCCGCGTTAGCCCTTCCTGCGATACACTATCCCCTTTAACCTACTCCTATCACGTCATAAAATCCCCGGGCAACCCCTTCCGCACGCGGCATGTATATTGCATGTAAACGAGTGAATTAGCTATTCCCTACCATCCAGTAACGCGCCCCGACTATCCCTTTTTTACCCTGCCGTTTTGCCACGCGTTTAACCTGCTAACTTACCGCCTACCCCTACCCCTGCGTTAGAGGCAGGGGTAAGGGTAGGCGGCAAACTTTCCCCCAGCCCCCGCTCTCCTGCCCTGGCCGCGTCCATGGGTGCCGGTCTCCGGGGCAGCCCCAGTCCTCTCCCCTCCTCCCGAAGCAAAAAAAAAAAAAAAGCGAAAAAAAAAAAATGCAAGAGAGAGAGGGGAGAGGACGGGCAATCCTACGCTCGGGATTGCCAGTCCTCCCTCCCCTCCTCCCGAGGCAGGCGCGAAAAGCAGCCTTGCTCCGGGAGGAGGGGAGAGAGGACTGGCAGTGTGAAGCGACTTACTTTTTGCAGCCCCCCCCCTCCGGACATCGGCGAGGACGGGTTTGCCAGTCCCCCCCCTCCCCCTCCTCCCGAAGCAGGGCGCGAAAAGCAGCCTTGCTCCGGGAGGAGGGGGGAGGGGACTGGCAGTATAAAGCGACTTACTTTTTGCAGCCCCCCATCCGGACATTGGCGAAGACGACCGCGGTTCCCCTCTCCTGCCTCCAGCTGCTCAGGAAGATGGACGTCACGTCTTGAGCGGCCATCAGCAGAAACGGATCGCGGCTCCCCTCCCCTGCCTCCCGGCGAAGATGGACGCCTGCATGGGGGAAAGCGGCCCCTGTGCGTGCAATTGGCCACTCAAGACGTGACATCACATGCCGTGACGCCAAACGTCGTGACGTCACGTCTTGAGCGGCCAATTGCACGCACAGGGGCCGCTTTCCCCCGTGCAGGCGTCCATCTTCGCCAGGAGCAGCGATCCGTTTCTGCTGATGGCCGTCTCCTCCGGAGGGCTGCAAAAAAAAGTAAGTCGCTTGGTCGCTTCACACTGCCAGTCCTCTCTCCCCTCCTCCCGGAGCAAGGCTGCTTTCGCGCCTTGCTTCGGGAGGAGGGGAGAGGGCTGTCAATCACCCGCCCGCCGGCTCCCGCCTCGATGACAGCCCGCCGGATGAATGCGCGCCCGCCGGCTCCCACCGCCGCCGCCTGGATAAACGTGCGCCCGCCGGCTCCCACCGCCGCCGCCTGGATAAACGCGCGCCCGCCGGCTCCCGGGAGGGGGGGAACCATCCACTTCCTGGTACCTGTCATTTCAAATGTCAGTTGAAATGACATTTGAAATGACAGGTACCAGCGCACCCAGGATACTGTATAGGCGCTGTATTAAGCGCCTATACAGTAAAATGGGTTGTGCAGGCCTAACCCTTCGCCTAACGCTTCGCAGACGCGGCTTGTATTTGCAAGCAATTTGAATAGAGTATCGAGCGGTATGTGAGCAGGACTGTGCGAGCGGGGAACGAGGGTGCGCCCGGCACTGCCGCACTCTTTCTAACGCAGCCTTGCTGTATCGACCTGTATATCAATAGGACTCCTTCCAGGTAGGAAATTGCCCTGTTGAGCCAATCGTCCAGGTATGGGTGAGACAAAAACTGTATCTGAATTCAAGAAAGCATAGGATAAATACAAGGGATCTCTAAAGAAGTGCTGACAGTTGTAGTGCTGGATTGGTTGGATGGATGGGCAGACAAGATAGGCCATATGGTCTTCTTCCTCTCTTTTTTTCTTTTTCCTACTTTGGGCTGCCAGTTTTACATGTGGTCACCATGGGCAGAGCTTATCTCGTCATTGTTGGTATGTAATTCATGATTGGCTACCTTTTGGTTGCTAGGTAGCTCTAGCCAGTTATTATGGTCACACCTTCTAGATATGTGATTGGCCTATCTGACTCCAGGGGACACCTGGCTATGTCAGGATGCATTGTCAAGCTCTGATTAGCCTAGTCATTGCCATATGTTATTTGGTTATTACGACCTTTTCAGCACCAGTACTTTTCAACAAAAATGTCTGGATTCTGTTCCATGGTTCTTTTCAGACGTTACTGTCATGGTTCTGTCGACAATTTAATGAGACTTGATTCAATCTAAACTTAGATCTACCTAATGTGTCCTCCCTCCAGCCACACATGAGTGCAAGGCCTATCTTCTCTCTCTGCATTTTGATTGCTGTATTCAGTGGAACAGGATGTTTATTGTCAAACGCAGCACAAAGCACAGCAGAGAGTGACAGCTAAACTAAGATTTCAAAATAAAAGAAGACAAAAACTGTATTTTTAAAAAAGAATTCTACTAAAAATAACCCTTACTGAACATTTACACCCTTGGCCCTGAAAAGGTCTACTGCCTTGCCTTCATTTTCAGATAAGATTTATGCATCATCTGGATAAATTTTGTGGAAAATTCCTGATTTCCTTCTTCCTCTGTTTTCTGGAAATCAGGGGCCTCTCTGGAGCCTGAAAACAGTAGTTCCGATGCTGTGGGGGAGAGTTGGGTCTGTCCTGCTGTCAATGAACCCTGTTCCAGCAAAGTGGGAAAGGTGGTATGGGGAGTCTGTGTTGCTCTTCGTAAACTGTCTCCTCCTGCCACTGTGCTGGCTTTGCTTCCTGCCCATAGCAGGTTATACAAAACGAGCCAGCAATGCTTGCCACTCGTCTAGCCCCACACCACCCACACTCTCTTCTCTTCTCCATTCCTGAGGCCTCCTCGGGTGGGAGGGAGAAGAGGACAGAGTCTGCCACCGACCTGCCACTGATTCCCGGGTCGCACTGCTGCTGTTAGTGTGATTGTCTTTTTTTTTCCCCTTAAAGGGGGTCTCACCACTGCTGGGAAATGCAGGAGTCTACACTCCTGATTGCCCTGCAGGAAAGGAAGAACAGGCCCAACCTAGCTGCCATCTTACTGGAGCTTCCCTGACTCAGCCCTAGCCAACCTTCAAGGAATTAACCCAACACCTGGGATATTGCTCTATTGGCTTTGTCCTTTCCTGCTGGATATGCCTTCCTACCATCTACTGGAAGCAAAGAACTACCGACAACTTTCCTGTACCACATGTATAGGGGGACAGTGTCAGGTCAAAGAATTTGCTCGCTGCCTCCATCTGCTGACAGAAGGAACAAACCTACTTGTCTGGACTAGTCTGCAGGACAATGAGGAATGTGTCAACTCTCTTACTGTGCCCTGCCTCAAATACTTAACATTACTCATGGTCTCTATACCTGTAATCTTATCCCTATTGATGTATGGCTTTTTTTTTTCATACTGATAAATTATTTGGTAATTCTGTACCTTGTTCTCAGTACTCTGGTAGTGGCACACCATGAGTAACAAATTATTGCAATTAACTAGGAAAAATAACAAGTGACAATATATCTATTGAGTTCTTTCAGAAAAGCAGTTATCCAGAATTAAAAGTGATGGCCCACCACCATCTTAATGAATGAGGAAAACGCTTCCATACCAAATTACGAGAGAATGATTAAGGGAAATAAGCTAATGCCCTTCTCAGCACAGCACACCACACACCTATATTAAGATGAAGACAATAGCCATGGACAAGATACACAGGAATGCAAAAGCATAACGGGGCAAGCCATATAAAATTTACACCGTATATCAAATCAATTACAGAATGAAGAATTACAAAGAGAAATTGTATACTTATAGGCAGCAGTTTTCTCTGAAACATCTCAATCATAAAATCATTTAAAAAATAGCATTCTAGTAATTTATCTGGTAAAAATGGAAGCCATGCAGCATTATTTCACATCATTCCCTACAGCACATCATTATCCCACTAATGACCACATCTAGTTAAATATTTTCTCATTAAGATAACATTGTGTATTCTTTAACAATGTTTTCTGTTTCCTCTTCTCATTAACTGAAACAGATTAATTTTGCAATCTGTTTTCAACAAAGCTCTGAACACTTAAGTGGTCTTGAGATTTCCAAGAATCCTAATGGGAATCCTTTGTAGAAATGTGTTTCACTGGGACTTTTATCAAACCAAAGAGCTTTCCTATGTTTCAGAAAGATTTTATGAAGATAAATTTACAATGAGAATCATTTAACATAAACTAATTATTTTTGGCTGATAGCTGCACAGAAAAAAAAATGAAGTTTGCATTTTGTAAAGCAAAAAATGAGATTTGAAATGTACAAACTAAAAAAACAAATTTCACTGAAGCCTGTCAAATAATAAAAATGATAATACTACTTGCCATCTGTATGCACAAGAGATATGATTCGCATGCTGACATGGAAACCAATATTCAAAGTGCACAAAAGACTATCAAGGCCCATCCAGTCTGTCCATTTTCCTTGGAAACAATACCGCACACTCTACTTAACTTCCAGATCTACTCTTGCATTTTCAACAATTAAAATTAATCATATCCCTTCTCTCACAGATTTTCTGACTGGTTTAAAATGTAGCAAGATAAATTTTGACCGTACAAATGACAGTAACTTTCAAATGGGCGCATTGAGAGCACATATACACGGGCATCGGCACACGCCCAGAGACACAGCTTTTTTATAATATGTGCGCAGATTATAAAATAGCCTAGGCATGCATATGTGCGCGCCTAATTTTAAGCTTGTGCGTGCCCAATAGCAGAAGTCAATTTATGAATGCACAACTGCCTGAATTTTAAAACAGATGCGCATCCAGCCGAGGAACAGTTTCATCAGTTCATCCACCAGTCCGCTTAGTGTTGTCCTAGGTCCTCCCAAACCCCCTGGTTATATAGCCTGCATCCCCCCCCCACCCCCAGTTATCTTAGACCCCTCATACCTCTCACCAGATGCCTGTATTTTTTTTTTTCTTTAACTCAACACCTCCTCCATAGCAGAAGTAAAGTTATGAGGCACTGGATCTGGGCACGTGCCCAGTTGCATAGGTACTTGCTTGCACATCTCTTGGTCCCACCCCGGAATACCAACACCTCACCCATACTGGGCCCACATCACGCCCCTTTTTCTTCCAATGTGAGATGTGCGTGCATCTGCCTGCTTTTAAAATAGGGTGAACATGTGCTAGTGCTAGATGCGAGCCCTTCTCCTGATTTCGGCATAAAATTCACCTGCACGGATTAACTGTACTAATTTGCCAAAGCTATGATTTTATATTCGCTAGCAGTTCACTAAACCCTCCAAGGTTTAATAAATAAGCCCATACTTCAGCAGTCTCCAGGAAAACCTGAAAGAGGCCTGAGAACAACCAAGATTAGAAAGAATTTTTGGCATATTTTAAAATATATACTTTTTCTCCCAAGGTGTATGTATAAAACTCTTTTTGGTAAGTTTAGAAACCAGCTCCATAATAGCTGGAATAATCAACTTTATTTAAAGTCTGATGTTTACTTTATTGACTTCACTCTCCTGGCATTTTTGTGGTCCTTTTGAGATAATTTTTGTGTTAAGGTTATAACAAAGAAGAGAAACAGAAGTTAGGGGATATCTTTCAACAGCCTGTTTACTTTTGGAAAATCAGACTTTAATGTAAAATTAAGAATACTGGCATTTGAAACAACTTGTCAGAATTTGTATGAGACAGGGGGGTAATGAAAGTATTTTATGTTATCTCCCCTTTTAACCAAGAAGCAGAACAACAGTTCCTAAGAAACTAATTCTACGCTACTTGCCAATAATTAAACTAAAGCTTTTCAGCACTAACTGGCAATCTATCCACATTAATTCATGAAAAAGCAAACCTCAGAAAATCAGAAGAAAACAGAAGTTTTCACTATTTTAACAGATGAACCATTTTGTGTTTCAACAAGTGTTCATGATTCAGATATCTCAAAATATGTTACAATATAAGCCAAATTGCTGCCATTATCCAAAATTTCTAGACAATGGTAAAATCAGGAGGAGATGAGGTGTAGTGCATTAAGTACTCAACTAGGAATCAGGAAAACTCCTAGTAAGTGAATTTCAGTCTCTACTCAAAAGTGAGTCATTCTGGATCAGTTTACCAAATTAAGTAATATTACTTAACAATATTAGCAGTTCTTTTTCACATCCTCCAAGGGACCTGTCATGCAATTAAAGCCATGTTTTCCAATCAATGTGCCTTCAAACCTGATCAGGTATGCCACTTAAAAGTCACCACTGCCTGATCATCAGATCCAGACCAGTACCTGGACTCTGCTTCTCAGCACCTCAGAACAAAAGAAACCAGTGGTGGCTTTTAAACATGTAGGAGCTCCTTTTTGAGACTAATGTGCAATCATGAATGCCTCTTCCTATCTACGACATGAAGCCCAGAGTGGGGGAATTAAAGAGCAGCTTGCAGGCATAAGATGGCTGGGCCCCACTTTGTGCAGCACACATACTTCACAAAGCAACTTCTCTTCTTCCCGTTTCTGAGCCTCCTCCTCTGAGTCCTTTCACCTGACTTAGTCCCAGGCCGAGTGAGATGGTAACTATGCACTGGATGTGACTCATTCTGAGCACTGGAAGCAGCAGAAAGGAGAAGCTCTGGCATCCAATGTGGCTGCCATAATAACTAACTGAGCTAGCTGCACTTGTATATATTTATTATGTTTCATGTGTGTCTCTCCCTCTTCTCTCCCTTTATTTTAAAAGTTGGAAGAAACTGGTGGGGCTTTCAGGGCTTCTGTAGCTCTTCTTTTGGGTATAAGAATCCTCTCCATTTTTTGCAAGGCCTGCTCCATGGAGGTTTGTGTACCACACAATATTTTTGTAAATGGAGGTGTGCCTCGGGCTTGAAAAGGTTGGAAAACACTGAATTAAAGCATAAATGTGTTCCCAAATTATCCAAATGTAGGCCTCTAAAGAATTAAATTCTAAATGACTGTGGAAGAGTAGTGATTTGTAAAAGTAAGTTAATGCTACTGAATCCTAAATCAACATCTTAGCAAAATGATATACACACAGAACTGGAAAACTGTGCCTCAAGTTTCAGTAAGCCATGTAAATCATAAAAACTATTAAAGCTATGATGTAGTGTCAGTCATCCTACAGATATATTTTTTCACTTCATCTTGCATGGGTCACCTGATTCTATATCAGTCCTGATCACCATCCTCCATACTTTTATCTACTGCTTCCTGCAGGAACAAGAAATGGTCAAACAAGCAAGAGAGAAAGCTAATAAAAAAAATGTGCTATGAATTCAGTTTTAGTTTAACGTGTCAGGTGCTAGAGTATTACAAGTAATTTTATGACTGATCTCTTTCAGTCTTACTGAAGCTTAGATTTTCTGCAGTCTTCCAGTCAGGATGACCCTCACTCCATGTTCCGAAACAAAAAAGAAAAGAAGTTAAGGGGCACTATCTGCTAGTAAATAAATCCTGTATCAGTCTATCCTCAAAACCAATCTTGGAAAATTTTCCACTTGCTGGTTTTAGCTGAGCTACTGAGAGACGAAAATCCTTTTGCAAAGCTCTCAGTAAGATATTATCCAAAATACCTGAAGTGTAAAACCTGGATTGCAGAAACTAACAAATCCACATAATGAAAGACCTCCAAAATCAAACAAAACAAAAAAAAAAAAGTTGCACATATTAAGGGGGTAATTTTCAAAGGCTTTTACACACAAAGTTTAGTTTATTTAATATTCTTGATATACCACCTTTTTACATCAAACCAAAGCGCTTCATAACAAATAAAAAGCATGATTACTTACCTGTAACAGGTGTTCTCTGAAGACGGCAGGTTACCAGGACTCACATGTGGGTGATATCAGATGCAATCTGGCATGGAAGTTTAACGTCACAGTTTCTACAAACTTTGAAATGTCCTATTGAGCATGTGTATCCTGCTAAATCTCCATCTATTCACACAGGGCTTCTTCAGTCCATAATTTATCTTAGATTTGGAGAAACCAACTCCAGGGGGGCGTGTTTTGTGAGGACTGACATCCTACTGTTCTCAGAGAACATCCGTTACACACAAGTAACTTTGCTTTCTCCAAGGACAAGCAGAATAGCAGTCTTTATACATGGGGAATCCCTAGCTACAAATTGCCCCATATAAGAAAAGAGGAAAAATCCAAAACAGTGCCAAGAGGCAGGAACTGTTTTTCGTGGCTATAGGCCATTTTTATATTTTCTGAGGGGGTTTTTTTTGTTTGTTTGTTTTTTTTTTTTTTTAAATAGGGACAGCCTAGAAGCAAAATAAGCCCTAGAAGAGATCAAGTTGGATTCTATATGTCAAACAGACTTCTCAGGTCAGACTGGCCAAAAATGTCACATCAGGAGTCCCTATCCAAGCAATAGTATGATGTGAATATATGGCGAGAACTCCACGTCACAGCCTTGCAGATTTCCTCCATGGAGGCTGATCTTAGGTGGGATACAAAGGCTGCCATGGATCGGGCACTATGAACCTTGACATGTCCCATCTAATTCAGGCCTGCCTGGGCATAACAGAAAAAAATGCAATCTGCTAGCCAATAAGAAAGGGTGTGCTTGATAACAACAATTCCAAGTTTGTTGATGTCAAAAGAAACAAAAAGCTAGATGGACTTTCTAAGGCTTCAATTCACTCCAGACAGAAGGCCAAGTCTCTCTCATAATTCAAACTGTTTAGTATTTTTTCACACTCGTTGACAAGTGATCTGAGAAAGAAAAAATAGAAGAATGACTGGTTAAGGTGGCAGTCTGACACTACCTTAAGCAGGAAATTAGGATACATGCACAGAATCGCCCTTCTGTGAAAACACTTGGTAAAAGTCAGTAGGGCCTAGAGCTGAAGTGAATGCCATCAAATATATGACCTCCCAGATCAGGTACTTCAGATCACAGTAGTCTATAGGCTAAAAGGAAGCTTTCAACAACTTAATATATTAAGGTCCCATGACACAACAGGAAGCTTGATGGGAGCTTTCAAATAAAACAAGCCCAGCATAAAACAGACAACTAAAGGCTCTACAGACATGGGTTACCATTGTCTTACAACATTAGCTTCAACATCTTTCCAAGTTATCAAGCAATTTTTGTGTGGGGCAGGTGAAAAGATCTAGGACCTTTCCTTCACACCAAAAGGCAAACCCCTTTCACTTTAAACCACAGGACTTCCTCTTGGAATTCCTCCTGCCAGGTAGAAGAAACCAAGAGGCATCTTCAGGAAGATTCAGAGGTTGTACAGCTACCTTCTCAACATTTATGCTGTGAGGGCCAGGGATTCGATGTAGGGATGATGCAACAGTCTCTAATTTTGAGTGGAATTTCCCAGCCCAATTAGATTCCCAATGGTGTGCCACTGGGACTGGTCCTCAGTCTAATTCTGTTCAACATTTTCATAAGGAATACTGCGAAAGGAATATCGGAGGTGGTTTACCTTTTTGTAGATAATGATCAAAATCTGCAACAGGGTAGATATCCTGAAAGTTGTGAAAAACATGAAGCAGGATCTAGTGAAGCTTGGAGGAAAGGTCTAGAGCAGGGGTGGGCAGTTCTGGTCCTCGAGGGCCACAAACCAGTCTGGTTTTCAGGATATCCCTAATGAATATGCATGAGAGAGATTTGCATGCACACTGCCTCCGTTGTATGCAAATCTATTTCATGCATATTCATTAGGATATCCTAAAACCTTGACAGGTTTGTGGCCATCGAGGACTGGAATTGCCCACCCCTGGTCTAGAGTTTAGCATCTAAGATTTAACACTAAAAAATGCAAGGTCACATATTTGGGTTGCAAAAACTCAGCGGAGCGGTACAGTATAGGAGATGAGGTTTTTCTGTGCATAAATCAAGTGTAGGATCTGGGGGTGATCATATCAGACGATCTCAAGGTGGCCAAGCAGATAGATAAGGCAATGGCAAAAGTCAGATGCTGTGGCATATAGAGAAAGAATAGCCAGTAGAAAAAAAGAAAGCAACAGTGACTCTGTATAAGTCTGGTGAGACCTCATTTGGAGTACTGTGCATAGTTCTGAAGACAGTGCTTTCGAAAAGATGTAAACCAGATGGAGTCTTTATAGAAGGCAGTTACTAAGATGGTCAATGGCCATCATCATAAAGCATTTGAGGATAGACCTAAATACCAAAATACGTATATTCTAGAGAAAAGAAGAGAAAGGGGAGACATGATAGAGACATTTAAATACCTTCAAGGAATAAAAGAATAAGAGGTTCTAGAAAGAGGAGGTAATGGGATAAGGGTCATAGGTGGCAGACTCAGGAGTAATCTTCTAAGGAAATATTTCTTTACAGAAAGGGTAGTAGAAGCATAGAACAACCTCCAGAAGAGCTGGTGGAAACAAGGACAGTATAAGAATTCAAGAAAACCTGGGACAAGCACAGATCTCTGAGGAAGAGAAAGGATTAGAAAGCTGAACAAGTGGTGTGGATGGGCAGACTGAATGGGTGAAATGGTCTTTATCTGCTGCCATGTTCTAAGTTTCCTTGCTTAAAATGTGATAAATAACAGGAACTGCATTGTAAATATGTAAACTATACATGGTTACATACTGACACATTTACATAGCAACTATTAAATTATCAGAACAAGAACATTGAAAAAGCAATTTAATCAAGTCAACACAAGCTTTCAGCTTAGCTGCAATGCTACCCTGTGTGTTTAGCACCCACAGGGCAACAGGGCAACGGTGCAACTTCACTGACAGCCAAAAATGAAATTAACTTTCAGATTAGTTTATTGGTGCACACAAAGGGAATATTTGCTTTCTCTGTTGCAGTGTCCAAAGTGTCTGTGGACCTTATTAAAGAGATAAAATGGATTGTCACTGGCCACCTCAAATGCCCACCTGAAAGCTAGAAATCAAAAGAGACACAGACCTTCAGGAAAAAGTTTTTAAACATTTCATTGATAAACTGAACTAGACGATACAGTGGACAGCTACAGGACTCCAGAAATTCATACCTCCACAACATATCCTCTTGCATGCCAAACACAACTTTTTATGTTATGGACATCAACATAATTATAACCAGAATTAATGTTGTTCTTGTACCTTGGAGTATTTGTATCAAATAACTGTACTGCCAGATTGGTCCCCTTTCAGATGTCCTACTCAAAATCTCTACAAAGCTTATTAAGTCTTATTATTGAAGATGATCTCCACTCTAATTCATAGTTGGATTAAGCAGAGACTAAACAATCATACCAGTAAGACAATATGAAGGCATTATAAATTATGTTTCTTGCCTCATTAGACCGCTTTTGAATTAAAAAACAAAATCCCACATCACAAAGAACTTATCAGTTTCCTTACTCTTGCCCAGAATTGCTGAGATTTTTTTTCCATTTCCATATAATCTGTCATCGCAGACATTCACAAAGGGATCTGGGGCCAAGCATCTGGCAAGCATATATTTTCCCAATGAGTAAGGGGACTATTATAAATTGGCTGGAAAAATTAGAAGCATTAATCAGACTAAGCATCTCCCAAAATCACCACTCTTAGTTTTGGAATGATAATCTCTAATGCAGAATTAATACAACATATTGTTTAATCCTACAACCTACTTATACCTTCACAACAATTAAAAAAAAAAAATCACTTAACCAGGAAATGTTTGTGCAGATTACAAACAAATAGACAGGGTCACAGGATCAACTAAGGGGATGCAAATGCTGAGCAGTAAAGCACTATAGAGAACATCTGCAAGATCATTAGATTAGCTTTTTATATTTTCAAACCAGCAAGATCTATGCATTAGTTTACTACATGGACAAATCTGTGGTAAAAGACCAATCTGCAAATTCCTTTAAAGCACAGCAAACACAAGAGAGGGAGATAGCCTCAGGCTAAGAAAATGACTGATTTGGAGAAAAATCTCATGGTCAGGTCAGAGGAAACCACAAGAGAATATCAGACTGTTGCTGAAGTATTAGAGAATACACTCTCTAAATTACAATTATCTATAGGTGCAATCAAGGAGTGATCTGAGATGTACATAACAAGGCTAACAGAAATTAAAAACAATCTCAGTTCAAAAAGATCTAATATTGAAAGCTTGGAATAAAAAATTACTCTTTAGAAGAAAGAAGTGAAAACTAGGAGAAATAGGGAGAAGTAATAAGGAATGCAAAATCAAACTACCAGCGCTGGTTAAAAGAAAAAAAAAGAAGAAGAAGATTCAGCTGTGCAAGTCCTGAGTGCCAGAAAAGCAGGGCTTGCAAAAAGGTAATAACTCCATTAGCACAGAATGTAAACATAAATTGGGATCTTTAGAGATAATGCCACCAAGCCTCACCCAGTGATTGCTCAGCTGCTTAACTATACTGATAAAGGGGCCGATGCAATACAGTTCGCTCAGCCAAAATGTGTACGATGGGGGCTTACTAGTTGTTCCTAAAAAATAAAATTGAGAAATTACTACCTACCTGATAATTTCCTTTTCTTTAGTATAGACAGGTGGATCCAGAACAAGTGGGTTATGCAGCAGATGGAGATGGATCAAAGCTGACATCACAGTATATACACTCCTGCAGTGACATCAGCCCACCAGTATTCTCTGCAAAAGCCAACTGTGGGCAAACTAGCAAAACTTGATTATTAACAGATAACCATTCCAGAACTCAGCCAACAAGAAAACACTGAGCTCAGACAAAGAATGTACTATTAGTCTAGGAACTAGATGGACACCAGTAACCCCTGGAACCCAAAGCCACACAGGACAATAGCACAACCTGCTGGCAGCCAAGGGCAGGAAGGTGGATCCACCTGTCTATACTAAAGAAAAGGAAATTGGAGAGAGAATTCTTTGGACTTGCAAAAGGAGGTGGAAAGACCTGCTCTGTGTCCCGGGGGTAAGGCCTTGCTCGACCTAGCCCCGACGGCGTTCCAGAAGCCCTGCCCTCCCGTGTGATGTCAGCCCAGTGGGAACCTTTAGCTGGAGCTGCAACAGGACTTACTTGAGAGAGAATTCTTTGGACTTGCAAAAGGAGATGGAAAGACCTGCTCTGTGTCCTGGGGGTAAGGCCTTGCTCGACCTAGCCCCAACAGCATTCCAGAAGCCCCGCCCTCCCGTGTGACGTCACTGTACTAGGGTTTTAGTTCCGGGAAGGCAGCGGCGCATTGCGTCCGCCGGCGCATCACCTAAGCCACGCGCGTCCAAGGGGTGCGCGCGACTTAGTTTCAACTTTGTTTCTGAATTTGTTTCTGGATTTTCTTCTCGATTGTTTTTTAAGATAAAATATCTCTCTCCTTTTCAGAGGAAGTCGGGGGAATTTAGGAAGAAGATTTTGGTAAGGAACCTTTAATAGTAATTTGGTAATTTATTTGATATGCCTCATACTAAGTGGAAGGGACGAATAAGGTCTGAGTCCACTGCCTCGGCTTTAAACTCTCCCATCCAAACAAAAATAAAAGGTTTCTTTACCCCGGCTGCAGCCTCTACGCTTTGAGTCTAGAAATTATTGACAACCGGGAGAAATGTCCGCTGAGGGATCGGTTAAGGAACAAAACCTATCCCTCTTGGACAACCAAACATCTTTGTCCCCAGGTGCACCAGTTATTCCCCCACCCCCAAATCTTGGAAATTCACAGGGACCACTCCAGGACCTTGATGATGGTATCAAGGAGACTCTGGAGGCAGAGGGGGTCCCTGTGGAAGGTACAAGATATACTACGGAGGAGGGAGGTAACTCGACAGGGGAAATTCAAATGATTTCCCAAACCTGCCGAGTGGGAATGGTATCTGCTGGTATAAATATACCTAAAATAGATAAACCCAAGGCAATAACATTAGATACAATATGGCAGGCAATAATAACATTGGGAAAATCAGTCTCTTTATTAGCCACTTCTATGAATAATTCTCAAGTTATGTTATCATCGATGGAACCCAAAGTAAATGAACATACAGAGCAATTTTTTTTTTTATTGTAACTTGTTTTATTGTAACTTGTTTAATGTTTATTAATGCTTATTATTATTATTATTTTGTTCCTTCTCCACTTGTTAATTGTAAACCGGCATGATGCGATATTCATCGCGAATGCCGGAATAGAAAAACTTAAAATAAATAAATAAAATAAATAAATTTGTTGAGATTACAAATAAGATAACATCTGTTCAAAAGATTCAAACAACAATGATTCAATCAGAGTTGGGACTAAGAAGGAGGTTAGAAAATGCGGAGAATAAAATGCAATATTTGAATTTGAGAGTTTTAAATTTTCCTTGTGTTAAAATAATTTCTCCTAAAGAACAATTTAAGAAATATTTAAAGGAAGTATTATTAATATCCTCTGATAAATTGCCGCAGATTTCAAAACTATTTTTTATTCCTTTGATAAGAAATAGAAGTGAAGGAAAGAAAGATATTTCTAATATAAATCTTGATTTAGATTTGACTGCTTATTTAGAAACCCCTTCAGAAGAACAAATTGAACAAAGAGGTACTTTATTAGTTTCATTTGTCTTATCATCAGATAGAGATTTGGTTTTAAGAACCTTTTTGAAAAATAGGAACAAATTGTTCTTAGGTCAAAAATTACAGATATATCCTGATATTGTAAAGGAAACACAGATTCGTAGAAAAGCTTTTGTTGGCCTAAGTCAAGAGGCTAGAAAGTTGGGGGCACAAGTTAATATTAGATACCCATGCAAATGTTTGATGCAATATCAAGGGAAAAGGTATATCTATTATGAACCTGAATATATGAAAAGCTATTTAGAGAGTATAAAGAGATCTCCAGCAAATGTCGAACCAACTGGTGAATAATTTGAAATAGCTGCAGTATTTTCTCCTAATATTGTAAATTATGATTTATAGTTATTGTCCCAATTACTTTTCTTCGACTCTTCTGTATCTTTATGAATTGTTAAGTGGAATTTAAGTTTACTGACTTATGGATGTGAACTGTATTTTTCGCATTGTATGAAAAATGATAAATAAAGAATTAAAAAAAAAAAAAGAAAAGGAAATTATCAGATAGATTTCTCATTTCTTAACATTTAGACAGCTGGATCCAGAACAAGTGGGATGTACCAAAGCTACTCCCAAACAGGGCAGGAGGCTGCCCATGAACCAGTCAAAAGCGCACATATGAAGGCTGCGTCCTCCCGGGCCTGCACATCCAGACGATAATACTGGAAAAGGTATGCAAGGAGGACCACGCCGCAACTCGGCAAATGTCGATGGGAGACAATCTAATCTCCGCCCATGACACTGCCTGAGCCCTAGTGGAATGAGCCTTAACCTGATTGGGCAACGGCTGACCAGCATCCACATACACGGCTGTGACTACCTCCTTAATTGTAGCCCATGATGCCAGCTCACTGCTTACTTCCACCATGGAGAACAGGCGATCCATCTTCCTGCGAGGTTTAAAAACCCCCAAATACCTCACTATATGCCTCTTGACATCCAAGGGCCATAACAGGCGATATTCCTTTGCATTTCTTTCCCCGTCCAGAGGCAGCAGGGAAATGGACTGATTAAAGTGAAAATCCAAAACCACTTTTGGCAAAAGGGAAGGAACAGTACGCAGCTGTATCGCCCCCAGAGTCACTGGAAGGAATGGCTCCCAGTAAGACATGGCCTGCAGTTCGGATACTCTATGTACTGAACAAATTGCCACAAGAAAAATCAATTTGAAGGTCAGTAACTGCAAAGAGAGGGCATACGGTCGAAAAGTAAGACCTGCTATAAAATCCAAAACCAGATTAAGATTCCACAAGGGCAGTGCAAGGGAGGATGAAGATGTTTCACTCCTTTCAAGAAACAGGCCATATCTGGATGACCTGACAAGGCTCCACCATTCACCTGACCTCTGGAAAGACAAGAGCCAACATTCTGTACCTTTATTCAATCCATCCTGCAAAAATTCCAAAATCAGCGGGATCTTAACCGAACGAGGAAAACCCCTCAGTCTTTACACCAAGCCCCAACACTCGCCAAAACCAAACATAGGCTAAGGAAGTGGGGAACTTTCTTGCTCGTAGCAAGGTGGCAATCACTGCAGTAGAATATCCCTCTCAAGGGCCGTACTGTAAGATAAAATTGAGTTGGATCTCTGTGAAGAACAGATCCCTGTGTGCTGGAAACCAAAAAAGGAGGGGGGAATCTAACAGAAGCCTTTGAAGATCTGCACACCATGGTCTCCTGGGCCAATCTGGAGCCACCAAAAGCACTATCCTCCTGTGACTCTTGATCTTCTGAATTATCCTACCCAACATGGGCCACGGGGAGGAGGCATACAGCAGCTTGCCCTCTGGCCACTCCTGCATGAGGACATCGATGCCCAGGGACTTTGGATCTGTCCTGTGATTGAAGAAATGAAAAACCTTTGCAGTGCGAGATGTCGCCTGCAGGTCCAGAAATAGAAGGCCCCAGCAATCCACTATCAGCTGAAACACCTCATCTGACAATTCCCATTCTCCTGGGTCTAGATTCTGTCTGCTGAGAAAGTCTGCTCTTACATGGTCTTTTCCTGCTACATATGAGGCCGAGATCTCCTGAAGATGCACTTCTGCCCATTCCATAAGTTGGGCAATTTCCTGTGACACTTGCTGGCTTTTGATTCCTCCCTGGCATCGGTGCAGCTCCGTGGAAGCTTGATGCAGATGGCTCAGTCTTTCCCGACCCGAAGAGGTGCTCCATCTTATCGAGTTAGAGGCAATGTTCTTTTGGGGTCATCGGGGCACATCTGTGGCAACCCTGGACGTCATACGATGCCCCCAGGCAGAGGATGCAGTCATCATGGGGGTCCGTGATGAATATAGTCCTCAAGCTGCTCTACAATGACCATAAAAAGTACAGCCAAGGGAATAAAGCTGAGTCCCATCAGGATGTCAGCTTCTCCAAGCCATCTTTCAGTAGCACATAAGATGCCTATCCACGCTTCACTACTTAAGACATTAATCACAATAACTTTCCCTTTTACTGAATATGTGTTAACCAACCCAAGCTTTACCTCTAAAGGTGGAGGAGCCTCATATAGAGTAGAGAGATAACTCTCAAACATCTTGCTACCTCCCTTACCACAGAAATCATCTGCTTACCCAAATTTAAAATTAATACCATACCTCTTCCCCACCACTACTGAAATACTTGAAAAAGCCACTACCATTCCATCAGGAACCTTAGAAAAACACATTCGGGGTCTCAGTACAAGAAAGGCAGCATACAAAAAAAATAAAATTTCTATTAGGATAAACTATTGTAATTTGCTGTACATTGGACTCACAAAGATAGGCTGCAGCCTATGCAAAATACAGCTGCTCAAAAATATTCTTGGGACAGTAATCTAGGGATCATAATACCCCAGTTTTAGACTAGCTTAACTGGCTTCCAGTGATTAAGAATTTGTTTAGCAAGTTTTTAAACCATCTCCTTGATCTCTACAAGGTCATCCAAAGCTATGTGCAAAAATGATATGATGAGATCGTAAATACAAATTACAATACAAAAACACAAGGCAATAACCAACTATTTAACATACTGTCACTAGTTTTAAAAACTTTATTTTTTAACCAGCCAGTACATCTTAAAGATCACTTCCAAGCTTATATCCTCATTAGAGCACTGCAATTGTGTTAGGATGTGTGCCTTTGCATTCCATTTGTAAAAGAGATTATCTGAGTGTAAGAAAAAGGACATTTCATGTATAGGTCAAGATACCTAAGGAATTGTGCTCAATATGGAATTATCTGAATTTTAGAAAGCACTGCAAAGCCAGGTTATTGTTATAAACATTGTGGGGTAGATTTTTAAAAAGTGCGCCTTCGCGTACTTTTGTTGGCGCACCAGGCGCCAACAAAAGTACGCTGGATTTTAGTAGATACGCGCGTAGCCGTGCGTATCTGCTAAAATCCAGGATCGGCGTGCACAAGGCTGCTGATTTCGTGTAGCCGGCGCGCGCTGAGCCGCGCAGCCTGCCGCTGTTCCCTCCAAGGCCGCTCCGAAATCGGAATCCCCTCACCTTCCCCTCCCTTCCTCTATCTAACCCACCCCCCCGGCCCTATCTAAACCCCCCCTACCTTTGTCGGGGGATTTACGCCTCCCGGAGGGAGAAGTAAATCCCCGCGTGCCAGCGGGCCGCTAGCGCGCCGAGACGCGACCTGGGGGTGGTTCCGGATGGCGCGGCCACGCCCCCGGACCGCCCCGGGCCGAAACCACGCCCCCAAAACGCCGCGCCGATCGGCCCTGCCCCCGACACGCCCCCCTCGAAAAACCCCGGGACTTACGCGAATCCCGGGGCTCTGCGCGCCGGCAGGCCTATGGAACATAGGCGCACCGACGCGCAAGGCCCTGCTCGCGTAAATCCGGGCGGATTTACACGAGCAGGGCTTTTAAAATCCGCCCCTGTATATTTATGACATTTCTGTACCTCATTATAATGCATTATTTTCTATTATATTTTAATGTGAGTTACAGTATTTCATCCTGAGCCTCTATGTACAGGTAGACAATGAATCAAATCAATCATGTAACACTCCTGAAAGTGGCTCTTCTATATTGCCTAAAAGAAAAAGAATCAGGCAGACCTAGAAAAGAAGTCTGAACGAGTACTAACTCAGGATAGATGAAGAAAAAATACATTTCTCCAGTCCTTTTAATGGGTCACTCAAAGATACCCAGTTATCCTTCAGTATAAGAATGTCTCATTTGGAAATATATACTTTTTTAAAGCCTTAATAAACTCAAAATCTGTCTGCAACTGTTGAAATAATCCACTGCTCAATGCATGTTATTTCGTTGCATTCCCACCTCTAAGGACCCTTCCCACACATGTTCAGAAATATTTTCTGGAGAGTTCTCCAAATATTCCTGCAACAACATGCACAAGGCAGGTCATATGACCTCTATGTGTGCTCTCCATACACAGGTGCGTAAAAAAACAAAGTGAAGAGATTTAATCACAAGCAATCGCACAGGAACTGCTGCACATTCTCAGTGAAGCAAAGCGTTGCAAGTTTGGAAAGAACTCTGCACTGCCGAATGACGTCACCCAGTCAGCTTGGCTAATTCAGCCTGTTTATTGACGGAAAACAATCTGAACACCCTTTCTTCATCATTACCTTTCCTTTTTGCCTCCATACTTCCAGAAGTAAGGACTATGGGATTGATTTACTAAGCATTTTTCCCAACAGATATAAAATGGGAAAAATGGTTTAGTGAATCAGGCCCTAAGTGATCTACTAAATCATCTATTAAAAATACAGCAACTTTCAGCAATTGTAAGGGTACAAAAAAAAAGAAATCATGAAATAAAAACAAATTTTGTTCTAGTAAACTTGGTTATAAATGGCTTAATAAATGCAACTGGAAATAAAATAAAGGCAAAGAATTCTAAAGCATCTTTCATAAATATGAAAATTAAAAACCTGACATTCAAAATATTTCATTCTGATTACATCTGCCCTCCAATTCTGAAATTCAATATTTTTGCATTAAAATTTAATTTACCTGCAATCGTCTACTTGCACAAGAAAACGCACAATGTCACGATGCGCTTTCAGTACCTGGAGCTCTGTGTAGGGATTGTGTGTTTGTTCTTCACCTATGGTCAGTACAGGGGATTTCTAGGAAGCCATAAAACAAGACACACATTTTAAGATTTTGCAGTTTACTTGAAAACTATTTTTAATTATTAGATATTCACTGAATCTTTTCCAACATGCAAGGTGAATTCACATGCAGCAATATTATACTATATTTGTCCACTAACAATCAGAATGCAAGCAGCAAAATATTTTGGGCTTGACTTGCTGTTTTATCTCCCCTAACCCCTCCAAAAAATGGGAAAAGTCATTTTGAAAACAGGATGCTGTATGCAGATATTTTCATGAATTGCTGATCAGCAGCAGCAACTCATGCTAACAGTTCATACTGGAAAACAAAACTGTTCCAATCAATGACCGCAATGACAATCAGACACTGGAAGTAGGACATTCAACAGTATTTATAAACCTTAGGACTTCACACAGGCACCCTACACTGTTCATCAACATGACCACTGAGTATTTGCTTCTTTATGTCATTTTGCTGTTTAAATAGTGTCTTTTTATAACTGTAGAGATTATTTTCCAAAGAACTGGCAAGGAGACTCATTTTTTCTTTTATGTCCATACTAGTGATGACACAAATATTTCCATATCTATCTAGTAATATGTCTTGATAGTGGTTTTCACATTTGTGTCACTGACTGCAGAGACAGTAAGATAGAGAGACTGTAAATGTCCCCAAATCTAACATAAAAAAAATCAAGGTGTAACTTAGAGATGGTGGTTGTGACGTACATTTGGAGACTGACCTATACCCTATTTCACCGTTTCAATGTTTGCCACAACTTAAATTTTTATGGTCGGATATACTAAAAGGTTATTTCCACTTTGGGTTTATGGGAAAATCCCTTTAGTATAGACTACAATTATTTGGAAAACAAAATCCTAACAAAACAAACCATTCACAAGCAGAGGTTTGAAAAACACACTAGCTCATGGAAACTTTGATGTGAATAGCAAAGTATGAATTTTAACAATTTTAATAGTAACTAATAACATGAAATAACAGTATTTAAAAGAAAATTGGATGACTAGTAAAAATAACAGTGCTCTCTTCATTCACGAAAATACAGAAAGATCTAGCTAGAACAAAAAAAAAAAAAAAAGAATATTGAAATCTCAGAAAAGCAGATTTTCCACAAAAGGTTTAATGCTCAGTTTACAGATTATGTTACTTCTTAAATGCATTTACGGCCTTTTTTGGAGAAATTACTTACCTGATAATTTCGTTTTCCTTAGTGTAGACAGATGGACTCAGGACTAATGGGTATAGTGTACTCCTGCTAGCAGTTGGCGACGGATCAGATTTCAATCTGACGTCAGCCCCTAGCACATATACCCCTGCAGGAAGTGCAGCTCTTCAGTATTCTGCTCAAAAAGCATTGTGGATATATGTGTGACTGTCTGATTGATTAACTTAATAATTTGGTTAACTTGAATAACTTCATAACTTGGTTAAAGTAAAAACTTGATTAACTTGAACTGGTTGATTGACTCTAGCTGGAGACTGCCAGTGTACTCAACCGGTAAGCGTTGACACCCGCAGGGTGGATGCCCTAGGTAAATGAAAACATGGCTTACCCTTGAATCATTTGAAGGAGCATGCGTGTTGGCAGCCAAGGGTGGGATGCTGAGTCCATCTGTCTACACTAAGGAAAACGAAATTATCAGGTAAGTAATTTCTCCATTTCCTAGCGTGTAGCAGATGGACTCAGGACTAATGGGATGTATAAAAGCTACTCCCGAACCGGGTGGGAGGCTGCCTGTGACCCACTTAGTATTGCCCTTGCAAATGCAGTGTCCTCCCGAGCCTGAACATCTAGACGGTAGAATCTGGAGAAGGTATGGATGGAGGACCATGTAGCCGCCCTGCAGATCTCGGCAGGTGACAGCATTCTAGTTTCTGCCCAGGATACTGCCTGGGCTCTGGTAGAATGGGCCTTGACCTGTAGAGGTGGTGGCTTGCCAGCTTCTACATAGGCCGCCTTGATGACTTCCTTGATCCAGCGGGCGATGGTTGCCCGCGAGGCCACTTCCCTTTGTCTCTTTCCGCTGGGAAGGACGAAAAGGTGGTCCGTTTTTCGTACGGGTTTGGACATTTCCAGGTATCTGGATAGGAGTCTGCCGATGTTGAGGTGGCGCAGACTACGGGCTTCTTCCGAATTCTTCAAGCCATCCGTCATTGGTAGCGAGATGGTCTGGTTAAGGTGGAAGTGTGAGACCACTTTGGGGAGGAAGGAGGGAACCGTGCGTAGTTGGATGGACCCCGGAGTGAGCCTGATGAATGGCTCACGGCAGGACAGTGCTTGTAGTTCCGATATGCGGCGGACTGAACACACCACCAGCAAAAACACAGTCTTTAAGGTTAAGAGGCGGAGGAACAGGCCTCGGAGGGGTATGAAGGCGGTTCCCACTAGGAAGTCCAAAACGAGATTAAGATTCCACAGAGGTACCGGCCACTTTAGTGGTGGGCGAATGTGCTTGACTCCTTTCAGGAAGCGTGACACGTCCGGGTGAGAAACTATGCTGTTGCCCTCGCTCTTGGAGCCGTAGCATGACAATGCGGCCACCTGTACCTTGATGGGGTTGAAGGACAGACCCTTCTGTAGTCCATTCTGTAAGAATTCCAGGATCACGGGAACTTTAAATGAGCATGGCTTGATGTTGTGGTCTTCGCACCAGGCTTCAAATACTCTCCAGATCCGTATGTACGTTAGCGATGTGGAGAACTTGCGTGCTCAGAGGAGAGTGTCGATTACCACCCCCGAGTATCCGCTCTTTCTTAGGCGAGCCCTCTCAATAGCCAGACCGTAAGAGAGAATTGAGCTGGATCCTCGTGGAGGATCGGACCTTGTTGTAGCAGGTCCCTGTGTGGGGGCAGGAGTAAGGGATTCCCTGCCAGCAGTCTTCTCATGTCTGCGTACCAGGGTCTTCTTGGCCAATCCGGAGTCACCAGAAGAACTAGTCCCTTGTGTAGTTGTATCTTGTGAAAGATTGCGCCCAGTAGGGGCCACAGCGGGAAGGCGTATAGTAGAGTCCCCAGGGACCAGGGCTGGACCAGGGCATCGATCCCTTGGGACTGCAGTTCCCGCCAGCGGCTGAAGTATCTGGATACTTGGGCGTTGGATCTGTTTGCCAGAAGGTCCATGTCTGGTGTCCCCCACCGATTCACTATCATCTTGAAGGCTGCTGACGATAGCCTCCATTCTCCTGGGTCTAGACTTTCCCTGCTGAGGAAGTCTGCCGTGATGTTGTCTTTCCCGGTGATGTGGACGGCGGATATCTCCTGGAGGTTTGCTTCCGCCCTCGCCATCAGGGGAGTCTATTTCTAGGGACACCTGTTGGCTCCTGGCTCCCCCCTGCCGGTTGATGTAGGCTACTGTCGTGTTGTCCGACATTACTCTGACCCCTTTGTTTCGAAGTCTGTGAGCGAACCGCAGGCAGGCTAATCTGACTGCCCGCGCCTCTAGGCGGTTGATGTTCCATCCTGCCTCTTCTGCGTTCCACTGCCCTTGGGCGGTTAACTCCTCGCAGTGTGCTCCCCATCCTCGTAGACTGGCATCTGTGGCGAGTAGGGTCCAGGATGGGGAGGATAGTCTTGATCCCCGGCTCATGTAGCTGGCCTGCAGCCACCACCGTAGCTGGGTCCGAGCTCTGCCCGGGAGCGATAGATGTACGGTGTAGTTCTGGGACCGTGGGCTCCACCGTGATAGGAGGGAGCGCTGTAGGGGCCTCATGTGGGCTCTTGCCCATGGCACTACTTCCAGTGTGGATGCCATCAGCCCGAGGACTTGCAGGCAATCTCATGCTGTGGGACGAGGATCGTTCAGCAAGGTTTGCAGCTGGTTCCACAATTTTGATCTCCTTGTGGGGGTCAGACTGACCTTGTCCTCTTTGGTGTCAAATCGGACTCCTAGGTATTCCAGCGACTATGAGGGCTGTAGGGAGCTTTTGTGTGTGTTGACCACCCATCCTAGGCTCTCCAGTGGCGTTATGACTCTGCTGGTTGTTTGGTGGCTTCCCTCCGGTGACTTTGCCCTGATCAGCCAATCGTCTAGGTAAGGGTGAACGAGGAGTCCTTCCTTCCTCAGGGTTGCAGCTACCACTACTATTACCTTGGTGAACGTCCGGGGTGCTGAGGCTAGCCCGAATGGTAGTGCCCGGAACTGGTAGTGATGGTTCAGGACTTTGAAGTGTAGGTAGCGCTGGTGTTCCTGATGAATTAGGATGTGCAGGTAGGCCTCCAAAAGATCCAGGGATGTGAGAAACTCTCCTGGTTGAATCGCCCTTATAACGGATCGTGAGGTTTCCATGCGGAAGCGGGGAATCCTGAGGTGGCGGTTGACCGACTTGAGGTCCAGGATGGGTCTGAATGTTTCCTCTTTCTTGGGGACGATAAAATAAATGCAATAATGTCCAGTATTTATTTCCTGTGGAGGCACTGGGGTTATGGCCTCGAGGGCCAGTAGTCTGGTCAGTGTAGCTTCCACTGCCGCCCTCTTGAAGGGGTCGTGGCAGGGGGACTCCACGAACTTGTCTGGAGGGGTTCGAAGGAAATCTAGGTAGTACCCTTCCCGAATGATGGCTAGGACTCACTTGTCCGATGTTATCTCGACCCATCTGCGGTAGAATAGGGCTAGTCTGCCCCCTATGGCTTCTTCCCTTGGATGGGTCGGCTGAATCTCATTGTGGGGTGCAGCTGGGGCCTGCACCCGAGCTGGTTCCCCTCTTGCTGTGCTTGGTCCGAAAGGACTAGTTCCTGCCCATAGGGCGGGGAGGGGGGGGGGGGTTTGATAGTTGCTCCTGTAAGGATTGAAGCGCTGTGAACCTCTGCCCCTAGAGGACCTGGGGAAGGGTCGCTGGTTTCTCTTCGTCTTATCCTCCGGCAGGCGCAGCAATGGGGATTCGCCCCATTTGTCAGCCAGTTTCTCTAGTTCGCTGCCGAACAGGAGGGATCCCTTGAAGGGCATCCTTGTGAGGCGCGCCTTGGAAGATGCGTCGGCCGACCAGCTTCTGAGCCAGAGTTGCCTTCTGGCCGCCACCACAGATGACACTCCTCTGGCCGCTGTGCGCACTAGGTCAGAAGCAGCGTCCGCGAGGAATGATACTGCTAGTTCTATGTATTCTCCAGGGGTGTTGTTCCTGGGTTGTGATAAACAGACACGTGTCACCACGGTGCAGCAGGCCGCAATTTGTAGAGACATAGCGGCTACGTCAAATGACTGTTTGAGGATAGACTCCAGACACCGGTCATGTGTATCCTTGAGCGCAGCTCCTCCCTCTACTGGGATAGTGGTGCGTTTAGAGACCACGCAGACCATGGCATCCACTCTTGGGCATGCGATAAGATCTTTGGTTGCCGGGTCCAGGGGGTATAGGGCTGCCAAGGCTCGTCCCCCTTTGAATGTGGACTCTGGAGCACTCCATTCCAGGTCAATCAGCTGTTGTGCTGCTTGTAACAGAGGGAAATGTTGAGAAGTCTGTCGGAGACCCTCCAGCAGGGGGTTCGGTTTAGGTTCCCCCAAAGTCCCTCGGCCCGGGATAGCGAGCTCCGTCAGGCATTGGTTGACCAGGTCCGGGAGCTCGTCCTTTGTGAAGAAGCGTCTCATGGTTCGGTGAGGCTCCTTCCCCGGGGGGAGCTCCCCCTCTTCTAGGGGTTTGGCTTCCTCTTCAGAGATGTCCAAGTCCCGATAGGTGGGGCTTCTGGGTAGTGGAAGCCTGTGCCTAGGTCTTGAAAGGCCTGGGGCATGAGGGTCCTCCGGTGGAGCTTGTGGCTGGACAGACAGAGGTTCAGTTTGCATTTGAACAAAGGTGTGAATCCCCTTGAAGAACTCCACCCATGAGATCGAAGCTGGGTCGAAGCTGAGGGGCGCTGGATCCTTGGGGGTTCCCCGTCTGTGGGGAGGTCCCCCTGGCTAGGTCCGGGGTACCCCCTGAGGAGCTAGATCTCGGTCCTGGGTGGGACTGGCCATGAACTGGATCTCCCAGGGCCTCCTCGCAATGGGTGCACAGGGTGTCGGCCTCCTCGCTTTGTGCGGCTCTGATGTGGCATGCTGGGCAGAGGCCTTGAGCTTTTATCTCTGTTTCTGGAGGTGCCATGGCTGTCGGTGCGTAAACTTATGTGCACCGGTACTCTTAAGGTAAGCGTGTAGTTGTGTGCCCAGCCGTAGATATGCGTCCGGCTCTGCGCAAGTAACTTATGCGCGCAAGACCTGATATGCGTGTAAGGCTATGCGCACACGTGCTTTGTGCACCTAGGTCGGAGTTGTGCGCTCGGGCGAAACGGCGAACAGTGCGGCGAATAGGGCCAAAATGGCGACGGCGAGCACGCGGGCAATATGGCGACCCCATCGGAGGGTCTCCACGTGAGTAGACCCTTGGAAATAACCAGGGCCTGGCCCTGCTAGGGCGGATTAACCCGGTGGCACTGGTCCTGGCCGGCGACCTGTGCTCCTCCTTGATCCTCGGAGACTGGTTCAAGCAGAAGATTTCTACCTTACCTTGTCTTCGGCGCTTCCCGGTTGCGTCCCGGGTGGTCTCCGGCTGCGGGGGGAGAGGGAAAATACCTTCACCACCTCGCTCAAGGATGCACCCGCTGCCTCTCAGCCACGCCCGAGGGTCAGAGGCTAGGTCCTCGCCGCGATTCGGCCGCCGGACCGAGGCTTACCTCCTAGGGACCACGGAAATCACCTCGGGAATCTCAACTGGGGGAGGGACCCTAGGGTATCACCGCAGGAGAGCGGGGCTCGACTTCAGGTAGGTTTGTTCTTTAAATTTGGATTTTCTTCTTTGAATTTATTTGAACGCTGTGAGAGCGTGCAGATAGTCCCTAACTTCTATGGAGACAGCACTTCCTGCAGGGGTATATGTACTAGGGGCTGACGTCAGATTGAAATCTGATCCGTCTCCAACTGCTAGCAGGAGTACACTATACCCATTAGTCCCGAGTCCATCTGCTACACGCTAGGAAATTATTTTTTTAAACATCTGATATTCCACTTTGTACCAATAATATCAACAGCAGTGTTTACTTACATTCAGGTTGATACAGTAAAAATCGCGGGAGAGTGGGCGAGCGCACAGGCCACTCTCCTGTTGCGGGCGCTATTAGGTTCGGGGGGGTTGGACGCGCGTTTTGGACGTGCTATTACCCCTTACTGAATAAGGGGTAAAGCTAGTGCATCCAAAACACGCGTCCAAATGCCGGCTAACAGTGTGCTCCACTGTACTGTATTGGCCCGATTATGCTTTTCCAACCAGAGAAGACCTGGTTGAAAAGCTAGGCCTTAGCTTTTTTCCTGAAAGTAAGTTAGCAAGGTTCAAGTTGTGGTACCTTGTTCCACATTTTTGGGGCTTAATAGCTAAAGGCATAGGGGTAGATTTTAAAAGGGTTACGCGCATAAGGTACGCACATAACTCTTTTAAAACACCCCTGCGCGCGCCAAACCTATTTTGCATAGGCTCGGCGGCGCGCGCAAGCCCCAGGATGCGCGTAAGTCCCGGGGCTTCGCTAGGGGGCGTGTCAGGTGGGTGGCACGATGTTCGGGGCGCTCTGGGGAGCGTGTCGGGGGGCGTGCTGCCGGCCCGGGGGCGTGGCCGAGGCCTTCGGAACAGCCCTCTGGTCGGGAGATGGCGTGCCAACAGCCTGCTGGCAGGCATAACTTTTACAACAACGGTAAGGGGGGGTTTAGATAGGGCCGGGGGGGGGGGGGGTAGATTAGGTAGGGGAAGGTGCAGGGGGGGTGGGGGTGGAAGGAAAGTTCCCTCCAAGGCCGCTCCGATTTCGGAGCGGCCTCGGAGGGAACGGGCAGCGCGCACAGGGCTCGGCGCTCGCAAGTTGCACAAATGTGCACCCCCTTGCGCGCGCCGACCCCAGATTTTATAGGCTACGCGCGTATCTTATAAAATCTGGCGTACTTTTGTTTGCGCCTGGTGCGCGAAGAAAAGTACGCGCGCGCTGTTTTTTAAAATGTACCCCATAAAGTCTAGTGAAGGGCAATCTGGCAGTGGTCAGAGGAGCAGGCAAAAAAAAAAAAAAAAGGACATTTGGGAGGATCACGGATCTCTTGTGGATGTGTAGGAGAAAAAAAGTTGGGAGATGTAATCGGGTATTTGCTTATTCATACATGTGTAAGGGAAGCTGAGAATTTTTCATGTTATCCCGTCAGTGCAGTTGACGGAGTACAGAAAGGGAAAACGTCCTTTGTGACTATGGCCATGAACGTTTCTCTTTGACTAGTGATAGGGGGAGGAAAAGGAAAGGAGAAGACACCAGATAGCACAGCAGACAGGTACGACTAAGCAGACTGGGTAGATAAAATGGCCTTTACCAACATTTTCTGTATGGTCATTGCTCCTCTTTGCCATTTTGAATTGTTGACAAGGACTGTGATAAAATATGCTTATGACTGCAAAAGCACAGTCTGGTTTCTGCTATACCCTGTGGAGTACATTATATCACCTTCGAGTTCCTTAGCGAGAGCTATGCTTGTCATGTACCAAACTGTGGTCATGTAACAGCTGCATAACATGTATTACCGAGCTGCAAAAACAAAATAATTCTGGAAGATGCAACTGTCCTGCATGGGAGGAAAAGTACAATTTACTATACTGTCATTTTGTATGTTTGTCTCGCCCTCTTAAATCGTTACATGCATTACTTTGGCATACCAATAAAGTTATCTGAACCTCTTTTATAAGCGGGGACGTATCTATTATGAAGCGCCGATTTCCGCAGGCAAGCGGACGAGGCGGCTTCCGCTAAACAGGTCCGAGCCCGGCTGCCACCCGTTACCCACCTCCTGCTGCCCCTGCGGCTCCCGACCCCCGAGCAGCCAGCGTAACATGAGGGCGCCGCGCTGGACTTGATAGCGAAGGAGTCACGGAGAGAGCCGGCTCGAGCTCTCTACTGTATACCAACAGTCACGGACGCCGACGTCATCGAGCGTCTCCCCGCCCCCTTCAAGGACGGCGGCCCTGAGCGGCCAAACGAGCTCCTCCGATCGGTGTGTTCCTCCCCAGCATCTGTGAATAGGGTTTACGAGGGCTAAAGTTTGGCTTGAAGCTGTTGCGCTGGAAAAATAGACACATATTCCTCCTGTTCAGAAGTTCTAGTATTTCTACAGACTTTTTGTGGAGGATGCCCTAGTGATGCTATGCGCTGTAGGCAGTGAGTGAACAGCGCCGAGAGAATGCGATAGCAGGGAAAGGTTACAAATCCTGTGCAGAGTGCACTAGAATAGAAAAACATAGGAGCCGAAAGCTGTTGCACCAAAGTTCTGTTTCCTTCAAGGTGGTAGGTCTGATACATTATTGTATCGGGCAATTACTGTGTCGACAAGCAGTGCCTAACCGTGTGGTAGCCTGGGGACTCCTGACATAGGTTCGTCTGCTGCTGGTCAAACACGCTTGGGAATAAATGCAAAAACACAACTTTATAAAGCAGGGGTTCCCAGAATCCCAAACCTTTCAAGGGAAAGACCATATAGGAAATTTAAAATCATCGTGGGGTGGGGGAAGTTGTCCCTTTGGATATTCGGGGGGGGGGGGGGGGGGTGCGCATATCTGGCCCTTGAATGATTTTAAATACTGAGAATGGAAGAAAACAGAGTTCCTGGGATGTGGCAGATATGCGAGTAATAATATTTCTTGATTTTCCAGAAGTTGGTAATCCTGCTGCCCCCCCCCCCCCTCCTCCCCAAGAGACTGAAGTTTGAGTGAGCTCAGGAGAGAAAAGAACAGAATAATACAACTATGTAAGATACTGAAAAGGTTGCCAGAAGTTCTGCTGTGAGATTAGTTAACTGACCATTGAATGGATTAGTCAGACATTCAGGTAGAGGATTTGTATATCATAGTCCCCTGGACCTCTGGGTAATTTTGTAGAAAATATCACTAACAAAAAAATTCAGAGGATTTAAACTTCTAAATTACAGAACTATGACTGGGGGGAAGGGATTTGTGAGAGAAATGTGCTGGAAGACAGTACTGGGAGGCAGACAGATATTCACCCCGACTTTCTTGGGTATTCAGACACGTTGGGTGTGAAGTTCCCAGATAGGTAGGGAAAAAAGAAGTGGGATGAAGAAGTGTGTACATGGTGTTCTGTCTGTGTTCCTTGCCTGATTCTCTGTTTTTTTGGTTAAGAAATCACTTATATGTGGTTAGACAATAGATGAAGCAGAAGTCAGGCTGAGAAAAGGTGACTTTTCCTGGCTGAGTAATAATACATGATTGGCTATGATCTTTATAAAAAAAAGATAAACTCATTGACTGCTGACGGCCAAACCTGACTGTAAGATAGCCATAAACCAGTGGCAGATTGATTCATAAGCTCATCAGCCGGGAGTGGGAATCCCTGGAGGCAGGGCTTAAGGTCGGCCGGGCGATGCAAAAACTCTACCCGCTAGAATGCCTCAGGGTACCTAAGGTGGATGCGGCTGTATCAGCGGTGATTAAGAAGACGATCATTCCAGTGGCGGGAGCAGCTGCTCTCAGAGATGTGCAGGACTGCAAACTGGAGCTGCATCTGAAGCGGGTGTTCGAGGTCTCCTCCTTAGGACTTCGGGTGGCGGTGTGTGCCAACATGATGCAAAGAGTGTGTTTATGTTGGATTCAAAAACCGCAGGACCCATCATCTTCTGGGACTGTCAGCTTCTCAGGTGGCTCATCTGGAGGCAGCGGTAGCATATGTGGCGGATGCCTTACATGATTTGGTGCGTTCGGTGGCCCGGACTATGGTCTCCTCGGTGGCGGCTCGGCGACTCCTATGGCTCCGCAATTGGGCAGCGGATGCTTCCTCCAAGTCGTAACTGTGCAGTCTGCCTTTTCGAGGGAAGTTGCTGTTTGGAGAGGATTTGGATCAGCTGATGAAATCTCTGAGGGATTCCAAGGGCAATAAACTGCCGGAAGATAGAAAGCCCTACAGGAAATCATTCGGTCCTCAATCCCGTTTTCGGGATTTCTGAAAAAGCAGGTCGAGTAGGAGTGTTCCACCCTCTGGTTCCAGACAGACCTCTTACCGTACACAGTGCTTTCGCGGCTCCAATTGTCCTGCCAGAGGTGGTTTCGGTCAGGGAACCGGAACTGGGAAGCCTGCCCAATGAAATCAGTCCCGCCCACTCCTCGGACGGGATGATCGAGGGCAGGTTGTCCCAATTTTATGAGGAGTGGGCCAGGATCACCTCCGATCTCTGGGTGTTGGAGGTGGCAAAAGAAGGTTGCGCCTTAGAATTTTCTTGGCCTCTCATGCCGGCCTTTGTGGAATCGCAATGCGTTTCCTGCAACAAGCGAGCCACGGTAGAAGACATTCTAGCAAGATTGCTGACCCTGAAGGCGATCGTCCCCGTGCCATCCGAGGAACGGGGGAGGGGACTGTACTCCATTTATTTCGTGGTTCCCAAAAAAGAGGGCACTTTCCGACCTATCCTGGACCTACAGAAGATGAATCGCTGCTTGAAGGTGCCCCGTTTTGAATGAAAACACTTCAAACAGTCATCGCAGCAGTTCGAAAGGGAGAGTTCCTCGCCTCCTTGGATCTCACCGAGCCTTATCTACACATCCCGATTCGCAGCGCTCACCAGGGATTCCTATGATTCAAGATCCTGGGTCAGCATTTTCAGTTCTGGGTGCTGCCGTCCAGACTGGCGACAGCCCCGTGCACCTTTACCAAGGTGATGGTCATGGTGGCGGCGACCCTCCGGAAGGAAGGGATAATGGTCCATCTTTAACTCGACAATTGGCTGATTCGAGCCAAGTCGGAAGAGGAAGGCGAGCGGACCGTTCTTCATGTGATCCATTGTCTCCAGTTCCTAGGCTGGGTAAACAACGAAGCGAAAAGTCATCTGACTCCGTCACAGTGTCTGGAGTATTTGGGAGCTCGTTTCGACACCCTCCAGGGCAGGGTGTTTCTCACGAACAACAGGATGTACAAATTGCAGCAACAAGTGTGTCTCTTGTTACAGCTTCCAATCCCCAGAGTGTGGGATTGCCTACAAGTTCTGGGGTTCATGGCTTCGACGTTGGAATTGGTGCCTTGGGCCTTCGCTCACCTGAGACCATTGCAGTCTCAGGTGACTGCAACCCTAACCCTACTACCCTAACCCTAACCCTCACTACTGTCGTGGTGGAACCCAGTGTCGGAGCAATACCAGTTGCCCCTGACTTTGTTGCAGTGAATCAGGTCTAGCCTGCAATGGTGGCTGTCAGAAGACAACTTACAGAAGGGGATGCCCCTCGAAGTCCCGGACTGGGTGATCGTGACAACGGATGTGAGCCTTCAAGGCTGGGAAGCAGTGTGCCTCGATCATGCGGTGCAGGGAACCTGGTCCTTACCCAAACGGTCATAGTCTATCAATTGCCTAGAGACAAGGGCAGTCCGCAAAGCATTGATGGCATTCTAGTCCCTGGTGCAGGGGAGAATGGTTCGAGTCTTCTTGGACAACGCCGCCATGGTGGCATATCTCAATCGCCAGGGAGGAACCAGGAGTCCGGCCATGGCACATGAAGCACACCTCCTCTTCGCTTGGGCCGAGCCTCATCTGGAAGGCATCACAGCCTCCCACATGGCAGGTGTGGAAAACGTGTAGGCGGACTTCCTCAGTCATCAACAGCTGGATCCCGGGGAGTGGGAACTATCCCGAGAGGGTTGGAATCACATTTGTGCCCCATGGGGAGTTCCCCAACTGGACCTCATGGTGACCCTTGTCAACACCAAGACAGACAAGTTCTTCAGCTGAAAGAAGGAAATTGGGGCGGTAGGAGTAGACACCCTAGTCTGCAACTGGCCAACCGGAATCCTCCTGTTTGCCTTTCCTCCATTGCCCCTGATTGGGCGCATTCTCCAGCGCAAAGAGGACCATCCCAGTTCAGTAATTCTGGTGACACCGGAGTGGCCACAGCGGCAGTGGTTTGCAGACCTGGTACTGTTGGTGACAGACGGCCCACTATGCCTAGCTCATCTGCCGAGCCTCCTGCGACAAGGGCCCATTTTTACGGATTGGGAGGATCACTTCTCTCACAACCTGGTGTTTGAGAGGCAGCGGTTACAGATGAAAGGTTATTCAGAACCCTGCTTCAGTCCAGGTGGACCTCGACGTCTATGGCATACGCTCAAGCGTGGAAGGTGTTTAAAGTCTGGTGTGACCAGCAGGGTGTAGTGCCATTGTTGGTGACCATTCCTCAGGTCTTGGGGTTTTTGCAGCAGGGATTATCTAAAAGTTTGGCTTATAGTTCCCTGCGTGTTCAGGTTTTGGCCCTGGGATGTCTCCTAGGGCGGGTAGGTGGCAGGCTTCTAGCCAGCCACTCTGACATTGGCCATTTCCTGAAAGGGGTGAAGCACCTTCGTCCTCCTCTTCGTAAGTTATGCCCAGAGTTGAATCTCAATCTGGTGTTGAGGGCACTTCGTGATCCCCCTTTTGAGCTTCTGGGATACGCTTATTTTTTGCTGAAAGTGGTGTCTGACTTTCATGTTAATCAGTCCGTGCAGTTACCCGGATTCCCTGTTTGGGCTCGTGACCCCGCTATGGGAAGAGATCTTCATCTGTTAGATGTCTGCCAGGTTCTCCTTCGGTATTTGAAGGTCACTAACTCTTTTCAAAAATCGGATCATCTTTTTGTGCTCTTTGGAGGTCCGAAGAAGGGTGAAAAGGCATCTAAGGCATCCTTGGCTCCTGGCTGAAGGAAACAATTTGCTTGGCCTACATCGGGAAGGTTTGAAAGCTCACTCGATGAGAGCGCAAGTGGCTTCTTGGTGGAGTGTCAGTTGTCACCTGAGGAGATTTGAAGAGCCACAGTCTGGTCTTCCCTGCATTCCTTCACAAGGCATTATCATCTGGATGTCAGGGATCCGGACCAAGCGCTTTTTGGGGAGAGCGTCTTGCAAGCGGGTCTTTCGGGTTCTCGCCCGGTGTAATGTGGCTTTGGTACATCCCACTGGTCTGGACTGATCTGGGTACGTACAGGAAAGGAAAATTGGATCTTACCTGCTAATTTTCATTCCTGTAATACCACAGATCAGTCCAGGATCCCACCCGGGTGCTACTGCCAAAAGATTGATTTGCCTAATGGTTAGCTGCTGTACATAGGGAATCTATTAGAATGATTCTATATATTTTGTTTTTTGTTATGAACCGTGGTTCAAACCTGATTTTCAGGTATTGGGGTCATTTGTTTCAGACCCTTGAGGGAGGTTTTTTTCCCTGTTCGCCCTTTGTTTCGGGAATTAGATAGTTTTTTGTCAATTATACTTTGCTTGGATATCAATAAATACTGATGAGCTGCAACTGGCACACTTGCGATACCGGTGCCTCAAAGCTTTGTTCTCTGACTCCATCTGCTGGTGGGCGTGCATAACCCACTGGTCTGGACTGATCTGTGGTATTACAGGAATGAAAATTAGCAGGGAAGAACCAATTTTCCTTTCTTTTTTATTCACCGAGGAAGATGCATCAGATATGCACATTCCTCTTTACCAAAATGTATTAGTTAATACATTTTTAATGTCTTGTGGTATAATAGTTAAATTTACAACAAAGATTCTTATGATACTGTTCTGGGTTTGTATTTTGGTATTGCTATCAGAAAGAAAGTTGGGGCAGTCTTTTGTTTTATACTAGAGATATACCCATGCCAGAAATGATATTCAAATGTCAGTGAACCTGGAAGATATATTAGGACAGATTGACAAACTAAAGAGTAGCAAATAACCTGGACCAGATGGTATATATCCTAGAGTGCTAAAAGAACTGAGAAATGAAATTGCGGACCTGCTATTGGAAATTTGTAAACCATCAATAACATCATTGTTATGACTTGTAGGTGTGTGGGCCCTGGGCTGAGGTGAGAGATGGTACAGCCCACAGGGAAGAGCTCTGTGAGCCTCACTGTCTCAGTGGACGTCAGACACAGCTGTGGAATAGAGTCTTTATTATAAAAGTAGAAAAGGCACAGCCCACGGAGGAGGGTGCAGGAGCAGGAGATAAAGTTTGAGAAGGGGTACACCCAGAGGGAATACCTCAGACGTGAATATCCGGTAATGGTCCGCAGAGCGGGGTACATCGAAGAAGTCTCTCCGAAGTGATGATGCGGTAGTGGCCTGCAGTGCAGGGTACATCGAGAGATTCCTCACTCAGAGATAATGTTGTAGTGGCCTGTAGCGATGACGTGGCAATGACCTGCAGCGCAGGGTACACCGAGTCGGTTCCTCACTAGAGCTGGCATGGAATTGGCCCGAGACCCAGGGTACACCGGAGAGGGTTCTGTAGTGATGACGTGGCAATGACCTGCAGTGCAGGGTACACCAAGGTGGCTCCTCACTAGTGCTGGCATGGTAGTGGCCCGAGGTACGGGGTATAACGGAGAGGATTTCACAATAAAGCTGGTTCAATGGTAGTCCGTGGAGTCAAGGTACTCACAGAGTGATAGTTCCAGGGGAAGACCCGGGGAACAGGAACAGGAACAGACCGCAGTCCAAGGCAGAAGGCCCTCCGAGGAGTGGATAGCCAGAGACGAGGAAGGGCCCCCGAGGAGCGGGTACCCAGAGCATCTCATGCCGAAGTGCAGGAACTGGAACAGGAAGTCTGTACGAGAGAAGCGGATTCAGCAATGAGAGAACTCCTTGCTAACTCGTTGATAGGCAGGGCCAGGCAGCTTAAGTACAGCAGAGTGTAGACGTCATCTGGAGGGGACGCCCCCGAGGTTCCCGCCATGATGTGCTTAATACTGGCCCATGCGCGTGCGTCACTTTCCCCAATGATGTCAGGGCTGCATAAAAAGAGGTGAGCATTAGTGGTCGCAGCTGTCTGTGACCGACGGGCATAACAATCATTTAAGGTATCTGAAGACTGGAGGGTTGCCAATGTAACACCAATTTTTAAAAAGGGATCAAGGGGTGATCCAGGAAACTACAGATCAGTGAGTCTGACATCTGTGCCAGGCAAAATGGTAGAAACTAACATAAAGAACAGAATTGTTGAATGAATAGATAAGCATAGTTTAATAGGACAAAGCCAACAAGGGAAGTCTTGCCTCACAGTGAGTCAGTTGATATAGTATATCTGCATTTCCAGAAAGAATTTGACAAAGTCCCTCAATTTTTCTATAAAAATCCTTAAAACTCCTTCATTCAATATTTTTACTTCATTTTCTTCTTTATAAGGTGCCTTGCTGCCTTTGCAGCCTACAATAGTACTTTTCAGTGTTACTGGAAAAAAAAAAAAAAGGAACTTCTTAACAAGATTGTAGCCTACTCTTCAACTATGGTGAACAGTTTCAAGAGTTGTATCTGTGGGAAGATTATGTCCCTCACTGACAGCCATGAATTGTGTTATCAATGTTCCAGGCTAGATCAAGATCAAAAGAACTGCTATGCCTGTGGATGGGTATCCCCACTCTCACAGAGATCCAAGACACTTCAAATCAAGGAACTGTCTGTATCTCTCCAGAGTCACAATAGGACCTTGTCCCACAGTGCAGCCTTGCTGGGAAATGGATTGGGTGGGAAATCCTCAAAAACCCTTCCATCCACTCAGGCCGAAGTTGTGAAGTCAAGCTCCACCGTCCACCCTGCATCAAAAGTGAACTGGCATCATGCACTGGAATTATTGCAGCCTGTGTTGAAGAAGCATAAGTTTTATAAGTGTGGGGGTGGCACCAGAGATGTGGTCATCATCAGCACTGTTGGTGCTAACATCATCGCAGTGCATAGTACATCCAACTGCCCGATACAATTTCCTCAGGTGCCAGCGGCGCATGGTGCATCAAGGCACTCAATGTACCCTTGCACTTGATGCGTGACATACTCAATGCATGATGCACCAAAGTACTCAATGTGCGATGCACTGGTGCATTTAACATTTGATGCTCCAATGCCATGCAAGTTTGTGGCTTCCGTAAATGATCCTGTTATGCACAGTGCAAGAACCCATGGCGCAACTACAATACAACCGATACAATATCATTGACCTGCACCAGATTCCTTAACGCGAGACTTTAAAGACCTGTTGAAGCATGCCAGGGCATCCAAGGTATCCAAACACTCTACCCTTTCAAAGCCATCACATCTACATCAGTCTTTGATTTATCAAGCTCCTTTGCCAACACAACTCTATACAGCCCATCCTAGATTGGCGAGAGGCGGGGGGGGGGGGGGGGGGGTCAAATTGCCTCTGCCAATGCCAGTAACCAGGGCCCTTACCCCACCTAGACTAGTGGAAGAAGAACTTTGCCTGGAGACTGCAGACCCAGTGACTTCTATAGTACCACTCACATCAAACAGGCCGCTTGTCCTCATGCAGGAGCCTATCCTGATCTCAGAAGAGGATGTTCTGCCACTTTCACCATGCTGGATAACACATCAGTTGGTCAACCAAATCGCAAACTTTGTGTGAAGTTTCTTTACCTTTCTGACCAAGGAAACAGAAGGAATGATTCTGCCTCTCTTGTCCATTCTTGCTGCCGTGATACCACAGATTGGAGTCCTGATATCACCTATAAGGGTGAACTTATCAAAATAACCCTTGCTCAGGGATTCTTCATCAATTGCAACAGATTCGAGCAGGTTGGAGGTGTTAGATCAGGCTGCTCCTTCTCCAGGTCAACTGGAAGCCCTTCTGGTTCACTCTCTTAATCATGGTAGTTCTGAGTAAGTGACACAATACTTTTAGACTCAGATGAAGACTCTACTGGCATACCCACTGATCCTCTTCCAGATCCTGTGGACTATACCTTGCCACCAGAGGATCTGACCTATTCTAAGTTTTGCATCCATCGGTGCTAGATGGCTTCGCCCTGTTTGCCTCACCTTGTTCATGGCTCCTCCCGCTTACCTAGGAAAGATAGCTACCGCCGCGTCTACAAGCCAACTTCTCCGGCGTCCCTGGAACGGCTATGGTGCAGCCTCCCACCATGCTCCTCCCAGGTACTACTAGGGTGCGCGTACGCGCGTGCCATCCACGTCTTTATTCCAACCTTGGCGCAAACCTCGGGAGCGTTCCCCTTTGCTGACATCATGCCATCCGGGTATATAACCTATTCTAATTTGCTAGCTGTTTGAGTTAGCAAGGACTCAAATCCGTTCCTGTCTACGCTACTCTGTCGCTTCCGTGCTGCCGCTGAAAGCTCTCTCTCTGCCCTTCCGGGTAACTGCTAACCTGGGTACCCGCTCCTCGGGTGCCCTCTGCTTTATTTCAGGTGCCTTACAGGTAACAGGTACTCGTTCCTCGAGGGCCTGCTCTCCCTGCCTCGGTGCCTGCACTTTCTTCTTCAACCTGGTGGAATCGCATACCTACAGCAAACACCCAGTGAGTACTCTAACACTCAGTCTATCTCATCCACAGTACTCCCTTGCTGGGAAACCTGCTTCGGAATCTCCCTATACCAACAGGGTGAGAAGGGCTCCCTCTGCCGAGGTCCCTGAGACTGCTTCTACCAGACTGCCTCACTACTGCCACCTCTGGTGGTACTCTTCAAGCTGTATAATAAAGAGCTAACTGTGTTTGTGCGTTCTGAGTCTAGCCCAGTACTGTGGCTCCTCAGGGGGCTCCTCCCCGTGGGCACCATCTGCCACAGTACCCAAGGATCCACCCAAACACAGCTTAACCATAACATTAAGTTTGTGGAAAATATAGTAGTGCACTGGGTGTCCATGTCTGCAAAGGCAAAGACTCCCGAGCTCCTTGGGCTTCTTCAAATACTGGACACTCTAACTGAACCAGTGGCTTTTCCAGTTCACAACATTCTCAATGCTCTATAAATGAGAATGTGAGAAATTCCCATTTCAGTCACCCAAACTGCTAGAAAGTTAGATCTTAAATTGGGAATCCAACAATTGCCAGGCTTTGGTATCATCCAGCTTCCTCACCAGTCGGTAGTAGTTAAATCTGCAGTGAAAAAAGTATAGAACACATGCATTCACTTGAATTCTCCATTTGGAAAAGAACATAAACTTTAAGAAATTTTGACAAGAAAATGTTTCAAAGTGCAATGCTATCTGCTTGCATTAAAATCCATCAGTTCTGCATGGTGCAGTACATACATGACTGTTGTTATGGTTTAGCGGTGTTTGGGTTGATTCTTGGGTACGGAGGCAGATGACCACGCCCACGGGGAGGAGCCCCGTGAGGCGCCACAATACTTGGCTAAACGCAGACACACAAACACAGAGCTAGTTCTTTTACTTCAATGCAATTTTATTAAATTGGCAAAGAAAAAATGTAGCTCAGCCATACATTCATCGAAACCAGGCATTCATTGCCTGAACAATACTTGCGAACAGACAGAGCAGCAAACGAAGAAAACATGTAATTTAAACAGCTTGAAGTGTACCACCAGAGGTGGCAGTAGTGAGGTAGTCTGGATGTAGCAGTCTCAGGACCCTCGGCAGAGGGGACCCTTCTCACCCCGTTGGTATAGAGGGATTCCAGTGTAGGTTTCCCAGCAAGGCAGTACTGTGAATGAGATAGGCTGAGAGTTAGATTACTCACTAGATGATTGCTGTTGGTATGTGATTCCACCAGGCTGAAGACGTTGGTAGCAGCACCGAGGCAGGGAGAGCAGGCCTTCAAGGAGCGAGTACCTGATCCCTGTAAGACACCTGAAATAAAGCAGAGGGCCCTCCGAGGAGCGGGTACCCAAGGTTAGCAATACCCCGAAGGGCAGAGAGAGAGCTTCCAGCAGCAGCACGGAAGCAGCAGAGTAGCTTAGACCGGCCGAGACCAATCCTTTGCTAACTCAGCGAGCTAGCAACTTAGTACAGGCTATATACCCGGATGGCGTGACGTCAGTGGAGGGGAACGCCCCCGAGGTTCGCGCCAATGCTGGAATAAAGACGTGGGTGGCATGCGCGCGCACACCCTAGTAGGCCCTTGGGAGGAGTATGGCGGGAGGCAGCACCATAGCCATTCCGGGGACGCCGGAGAGGTCGGCTTGTAGACGTAGTGGCAGCCATTTTCCCAAGGGAAGCGAGAGGAGCCGTGAACAAGGTGAGGCAAACGGGGCAAAGCCGTCTAGCACCGATAGACGCAACAACTGTATTCAAAAGTTGTTTCTTAACTGCTACAGAGCAAGGCAATTACTATCTAAAACCACTCCTAGATGCGGAAAAGGGCATCCACCATCTTCTCCAATCAGGAAATGAATCCTTTCAGGTAGATTTTAAAAGTGCTGCTCACACAAAAACAGCCCCATACATGCGTATGTGGGCCGCACACAAGCAATGCGAATTTTAAAAAGCTGGGAAGTACGTGCATCAAGAATAAGGAGGCAGAAAAAGAGCGTGCCATGGCTTACATATGTAACCCCAAATTTTGCAGAGGCTGATTATGGTGGGGTCCTCAGCACTGATCTGCCTAGGGCACAAGGGTCTGTAGACCCTTGTAACACTGCCCCCCTTAAAACCCACCCTGAGTTGAAAGTGCATCTCTTACAGAGGGAGATAAATAGAGTGTCAGATTGTCTCTCAAACAGAAAATCTCTCTTTCTCTCTCTCTCCATCCCCCCTCCCCTCCATGTTCATTTATGCAGGCATGTTAAAATATGCACATAAAGGCTGCACACATATGCACAGCAGGGCTATTTTAAATGATGTTTGTGTACTTGCACATACGATATAAAATTAAGCATATCTTTGCTCATGGGCCCGCACACACACTCTTTTTAAAATTTACCTGTTTGATTCCATTTCACATACTTCATCCATCTCTACTGGGTCTAGACATATGGCATGGCTTCGAGTTAATAGCATCTCTAAGGATGTCCACTAAAAACTAGCAGATCTCTACAGCCTAGGAGACAATCTCTTACATGAAAAGCTCTGTGAGACAGTCGCCCAGATTAAAGACCAGAAAGTAGCAGTGCACTCTCTCTCGACAACTCCTGAACAGCTTTCCACAAACGTTGTCACTCCTTTCAATACAAATGATCATACTTCCACAGGAGGCCCTAAGGGTCTTTTCAATATACCATCTACCACCCCTTCTAATCCAGCATCAGCAACCACTTCTGGCCAGGTCTAGACAATGAGAATGCTAGCCAAGAGAAACCTACACAACAGGCCAAACCCAAACCAGGGCCTAGTTTTTGATCCCTCCAAACAAACCATTTCCAGCTCTTCCCATAGGGGAAGAATTCAACATTTCATGGAGGAGTGGTGTCAGATCACCAAGTACCCTTGGGTCCTTCAAATTGTGCAGTCGAGAGGTACCAATTGTGTTTGGTGCTCCATGCTTGACTGCTGCTTCGACTGGAAGTCTATAGAACCAGTTCTGTTTCAGCATGCCCTGGGTTTTGTTCCCGATACATTCTTATCCCCATGAAAATGGAGGGGCTCATTCTTGGCTTGAGACACCTAAACCAACATACTCTGAGAGAAATTCAAAATGAACTCCCTTGGCATGATCCTACCTTATATAAAGAAGGATGAATGGATGTGTGCCTTGGATCTGAAAAATGCTTATACTCACATACTTATTCATCCTTCGCATTGGTGCTATCTCTGCACTCAGATGGATTCTTTATGAAATGCTCCACAGTAGTGGCAGCTCACCTCCATCACCAGGGAATACAAGTTTTTCAGTACCTAGACAATTGACTCATCACAGAGAACTCGAGGGACAAAGTGCTGCTTTCTCTGCGCTCAGCCATAGCTTTACTACAATACTTGGGTTTTCTGTTCAACTTTGAGAAGTCAAGCAAGGAGCCCACTCAGAGTCTCAAATTCAACTGGGCTTGCATAAATTCAATACAGGAAAGAGCATTCTTGCCTCCCAACTGAGCGAACACTATGGCGTCACTCATCTGCAACCTGATCTCTTCTCTTCATTCGTCTGCAAGATGACTTCTAGTGGTTCTTGAACCTATGGCAGCAGTAATCCATGTGGTTCTGCTAACCCATCTTCACATCTGTTAACTCCAGTGGGGCCTATGTTCCCAATTGGATCAACCAACTCAACTACTGTTGTCTCCAGTGTAGATCACAGTGACTATGAAACAAGAATTGCGGTGGTGGTTAGACTCACAAATTTTCAAGAAATGAATCCCTCTTCCATTGCTCCCATATGAAGTAGTTCTAGTGACAAATGCCTCCATCAGAATGTGGGGAGCGCACACCGGAACCCTTTGAATACAAGACCTCTGGAATCTTCAAGTGAGCCTCTATCAAATCAATCTTCTGGAATTGAGAGCAATCAGATACACTCTAGCAATCTTTGCATACCTTCTTCAGGGGAAGATCATCCTGATTCAAACTGACAATTAGGTTGCCATGTTTTATATCCACAAGCAGGGAGGCATGGGATCACGGCCTCTCTGTCAAGAGGCCCTAAAAACTTCGCTATTAACTGGACAAACTAGTAAACTAATTGCAAAACTGGGAATGTGCCTCGCAGGAACATGTTTTCAAATTTGCTGACATATACATTTAAAAGCCAACAAGTTCCTATAGAAGAAATTTGCGTGCTAACTGTGCTCAAGTAACTTCTTAAAATTAGGAGCATACTTACTCGCAGTTGGTACGTTTTAAAAACATTCGCATGCAAGTGCATGCACAATTAAAAATTCCAGCATATCCTCGCTCACACACCGATACAGGTGTGTATGAGTGCAAGCGTGCTCATTTTAAAATCGACTTCTTAGATTGTAAGACCTCTGGGGATAGGGAAATACCTACAATACTTGAATGTTATCCACTTTGAAGTGGCAAAAAGTGGAATCTAAATCAAATAAATAAACATTAACCCATTACCTGTGCAATATCTGAGTTACATTATGGTGCTAAATGAGCATAGCATAACAGACTACTTCAGGGAAGCTAAAAGCTTTCCAAAAATAGTTCTGTGGTTCTTTATAGATAACTGCATTCTCATCATTGCCTGCCCTTGCAGATCTGCTTCATCTCAAGTGTGTTTAGCACTATTGTTTTATCCAAAAGCCTGGTGTATTTGTTATGAATCCGGTATGGACTGTGGATCCTTGGCCTGAGGTGGAGTTGACGCTACCTGAGGGGGTAAACCCCCGCAGGTCCCCACCGTCGGGAGTTGAGGCCGGAGAGACACAGGGGCTAACTGGAGCTTCGCCACTACCAGCCCACGTTCCCCGCGGGTTGAACCTTTGGATACCGGGGCCGACTGGTCTTAGGTGGGCCCCTGTGAATACAGATCAAGAGTATGTGGGCATCTGAAAGTGAGGCGGAGTCCAGTCCATGGCCAGAGGAAGGAGGCTAGAGAATAACACAGTCCGGTCCTGAGGTCAAGGCAGGAGGAAAGAAGCCAGGTGAAGTCTGGTCCAAAGGTCAGGGGCTGGTGGCGTATAGCAGGTAGAAGTCCGGTCTAAGGTCAAGAGGCTGGGAGATCCGTCCGATGGGGAGAACAAGAGAGGCCGGGTCAGGTGGGCTGGAAAGAAGGGCTGGAGGCTGGAACAGGCAGGCTGGATCAGGAACAGACAGGCTGAAACAGGAACGCAGTAACAGGAACGCTGTAACAGGAATGCTGAGCAAGGAGACCTGTTGCCAAGTCGTCCGGTGCATGTCTGCCGCAGGATTTTATAGGGCAAGAGCCCTGATGCCATCCGAGGGGGCCGGTGGCGACTTCCCGCCGTGGGCCCTTTAAATCTCCAGAGGCGGCGCGCATGCGCACCTGAGGGAAGAGCCAAGAGAGGAAGGAGTCGGCGGTGTCCCTCGTGCTGGCTCACCTGGGTGGCCCCAGCAGCGTGGGAGAGACGCCAACCGCGTCTGGAAGAGCTGGGTGCCACGACCTGAGATCCAAGGGTTGGAATAGAGTATCGGAGAGCTGAGGAGGGTGGCCGGGATGGCCCGCGGCTGGTGAGTGTAACCGTACCCCCCTTTCTAGGCCCCCATCCAGGGGTTTTAGGCTTGTTGGGATGGGAGGCATGAAATTGTTGTAACAAACCTTTGTCCAGAATATTGGCGGCGGGTTCCCAGGAATCGTTCTCCAGGCCAAAGCCTTCCCAGGCGAGTAGATATTCCCATTTCCGACCCCTCTTACTTGATAGGTGGCGTCGTCCTCCGATGCCACTGGCTGTGGCTCAGGTGGCTTCTTAGTGGGCCAGGAGAGTACTAATGGCTTCAGGAGTGAAATGTGAAACGAGTTGTGGACGTTCAAGAATAATAGCAACCGCAGATGGTAGGTCACTAGACCTAGACGATGGAGCACCGGGAAGGGCTTTAAAAATGGCACAGGTCATCCAGTGCTTCTACCATGTGACAGGGGCAGCCAATGGCACGGATACCCTGTCACATTGTAAGGGCAAAGGGCCATCTGCGCCATTTTTATTAGTGTAAATACAATAATTCAAGAATCCACAGATACCAGGAAACAACCAATATAGACTATAAATCAAATATTCCTGAAGAAAATGGAGGGTGGGAAACTCAATGAGACCTCATATGTTGCGTGCCCAATGTCTAGGCTTAATGAGAGCTTATAGTGGCGCAAGCTTCTCCTTAATCATAGGTCTCAATGAGCTGAATTTAATGGGACGCTTATAGACCACAGCTGTCCCAATGCACTAATGGTCTCAAAAGTGCTGAAAAAGTTGTACTTAACTTGCAACTTCAAAAACGAAGTCAAGTTGACAGGAGCTAGTAATGGAGATGGTGAAGTCCGACTTCTTTCCGACACGTCGTGTTTCGGAGGGGAAACCTCCTCCCTCAGGGGGTCGGACACCGCTGTTTCCTGCTTTAGTCTCTTGCCAAAAATACTTGACTTGTGTATGCAATACACTTGCATACACAATACACAATATACAATACACTTGCATACACAATACACAATATACAATACACTTGCATACACAAGTCAAGTATTTTTGGCAAGAGACTAAAGCAGGAAACAGCGGTGTCCGACCCCCTGAGGGAGGAGGTTTCCCCTCCGAAACACGACGTGTCGGAAAGAAGTCGGACTTCACCATCTCCATTACTAGCTCCTGTCAACTTGACTTCGGTTTTGAAGTTGCAAGTTAAGTACAACTTTTTCAGCACTTTTGAGACCATTAGTGCATTGGGACAGCTGTGGTCTATAAGCGTCCCGTTAAATTCAGCTCATTGAGACCTATGATTATGCCATAAGGAGAAGCTTGCGCCACTATAAGCTCTCATTAAGCCTAGACATTGGGCACGCAACATATGAGGTCTCATTGAGTTTCCCACCCTCCATTTTTATTAGTGGCAGCCGATGGCCCGAGAGCGGGAGATCGCTCCCCGTGCCCCCACGGGACCACCAGGTAATTTTAAAATGTTTTTGGGGGGGTCGTGAGGGTGGGGGAAGCTAAGGGGTCGATTTTTAAAGGGTTGGTGGGGTTTTTTTTATTGGGCCAACGGCGCCATTCTTATTAGTGGCATCAAAATGGCGCCGATAGCCCGAGAGCAGGAGCTCGGTCCCAGGGCTTCCACTAGACCACCAGGTACTCGTAAAAAGTTTTGGGGGGGTTCGGGAGGGTGGGGGAAGGTAAGGGTTTAGTTTTAAAGGTCCGGGGTGGGTTTAGGGGTTGTTTTGGTGTGCCAGTTTCCCCGCCCTCCCCCCATGCCGATTTACGATTTTTCATGATAAATCGGGGGAATTTCTATTGTATCGCGCGACGTGCACTCTAACGATTTTTGATGATTTAAAAAATATCGGACAATTTTTTAAATCATCAAAAAACGATTCACATCCCTATTAAAATCATCCATTGTACCTGAAGAGAGCTCTAGGGACGATCCAGGAAACTGTAGAGGGTGAGCCTGACTTCAGTGCTGGGAAAATCATGGAAACTATTCTAAAGAACAAAATCACAAAACATATAGATAGACATAGTTTAATGGAACACAAACACCATGGATTTACCCAAGGGAAGTCTTGCCTCACAAATCTGCTACATTTTTTAAGGGATTAATAAACATGTAGATAAAGATAAGTCAGTAGATGTAGTGTATTTGGAATTTCAGAAGGCATTTGACAAGTCCCCCATGAGAGGCTTCTAAGAAAATTAAAAAGTTATGGTATAGGAGGCAATATACTTTTGTGGCTTGAAAATTTCTTAAAAGACAGGAAACAGAGTAGGATTAAATGGTCAGTTTTCTCAGTGGAGAGAGGTAAACAGTGGAGTGCCTCAATGATCTGTACTTGGACCAGTGCTTTTTAATATATTTATAAATGATCAGGGAAAGGGGATCAAATTTGCAAATGATACAAAATTATTCAGAGTAGATAAATCACAAATGGACAAGTGCAAGGTGATGTACCGTATATATATATTTTTTAATTATTTATTTTAAATCTTTTCTATACCGTCATTTGGTGGGGACCGTCACGACGGTTTACATTAAGGCACATAAAAGTAATAATGCTGCAATTTATCCGATTACAAAAGGGCCATAAGGTTCGGTAACGTAGTTAGTGATCACTATTAAATGTTAAATATAATGAATCTTGTCCGGGTCTCTCTATCTCGGTTTTGATTACAGAATTAACTTTAAAATTGTGACTGTTCTCTTAAAAAAAACAAACTACACATTTAGTGAATACAGCAGTGTGTGTGGGTGTTTTATTATTTGTGCTTTGCTCGTCCCTGGTTTCTATTCACCCTTCTCTTTCTGAAAAGCTTGTTTAAAGAGCCAGGTTTTTAAACCTTTTCTAAATGTTTTGCTGTCTCTTTGTAATCTTAAATCTAGGGGCATGGAATTCCATAGTATGGGTCCTGCCAGTGATAGTGCTCTCTCTCGTACTTGTGTTATATAGGGAAAAAATAACCCATACTATTGTCACACGATGTTAGGATTAATGTTAGGAGTAACCACCCAAGAAAATGATCTAGGTGTCATAGCTGACTATACATTGACGTTGTCAGCTCAGTGTGCTGCAGCGGTCAAAAAAGCAAATAATATTAGGAATTATTAGGAAGGAAATGGTGAATAAAACGGAGAATGTCATAATGCCTCTGTATTACTTCATGGTGAGACCACACCTTGAGTACTGAGTTCAATTCTGGTCGCTGAATCTTAAAAAAGATATAGATGAACTGGAGAAGGTAAGGAGAAGAGCAACGAAAATGATAAAGGGGATGGAATGGCTTCCCTATGAGGAAAGGCTAAAGAGGTTAGGGCTGAACAGCTTGGAAAAGAGACGGCTGAGGGGGGGATATGATGGGGGGGATATGATGGAGGTCTACAAAATCATGAGAGGACTAGAATGGGTAAATGTGAATCAGTTATTTACTCTTTCAGATAATAGAAGGACTAGGGGGCACACCATTAAGTTAGAAAGTAGCACATTTAAAACAAATCAGAGAACATGCTTTTTCACTCAACTCACAATTAAGCTCTGAAATTCATTGCCAGAGTATGTGGTTAAGGTTAGCTGATGATGAGGTTAGATTTTGATGAGTTTCTGGAGGAGAAGTCCATAAATTGCTATTAGTCAAGTTGATTTAGGGAATAGTCATTGCTAATTACCGGCATTAGTAGCATGGGATATATTTAATGTTTGGGTATTTGCAGATACTTGTATCCTGGATTGGCCACTGTTAGAAACAGGATGCTGCACTTGATGGGCCCTCGGTCTGACCCAGTATGGCAACTTCTTATGTTCTTAGGATAGTTTTCAAAGCCATTTACCCAGATAAATTGGCCTGGCTGATAATTGCCTTCCTTAGAGCAGTTTAAAACATATGTGTACTGTTCACAGTGTGCATACCATTAACCATATTAAAAAGGGCATTCATGGGAGCTTGTTTAGCTTGTTGGGCGCAGAATGGCATGTTCAGATCTGCATGTGTACTTTTACCCCTTCCCTCTGCCTGCAGAAGGAGGAGGTGCAAAGTCAGTGCGGATTTTTGTGTACAAATATCCATGAACTGAATTTTCTAAAAATACATCAGTGTGCTTAGCTTTCTTTGAAAATCGTCTACTGGATCCACAGATACAAATCTACATGGGGCCTCTGCACCTAGCCGGGATGCTGAAAATTGCCCCGTGACTTATTAAATTTGACTTTTCTTTATTTACTTTAGCAGATCTATAGTTTGTTGTTTATCAGCTGCATCATGTCACGTCCAATAAATAGCAGAAAGAAAGGAAGCAATAGCTGCAGAAATCCAACAGCTTTCCATGCAGATCGATATCCTGATAACAGAAAATGAAGAGTGGATGACCTGACAGTGTGAATGGGAGACCAGAGGGACTTCAGAGATGAGACATGTTGCTAGAGCAATAAACATGGAAATTGACGATGACAGTGTTCTCTAGCAGGTGGATATTAAAGATGAAGTAGAAATACTAACAGCAGGGGAGGCAAATAGATAATTTGGAATATGTCACTCATAGCTGGCAAGCATAACGGATCAGACTAACTTCATGTACTATTGCTTAACATTAAAGAAGTTAAAACCGTGGGGGCAGCAGCCCTTCAAGACTGATTCTGGATCCGTTTCTGTTGGGGGTAGCCATTAAGAGAAAGGGTTGCAGTGAGGCAATGCGGAGCTGGTTCTGATTGGGCTAGAGGTCTAGGGATTGATAGAGAACTGACTAGATGGAAAAAGAATTGCTAGTTACTAGGAGTGTGCATTCATATTGACCGCATATGTAAAACGCTACGCATATTTTTTTTTTAACTTAAAAAAGTGATGAGACATAAACGATCGGATTTCCAACATATCCAACATAACTATGTTGGATATGTTGGAAATCGCGATTGTTGATCCAAAATTAAAAGTTAAACCCCTCACCTTCCTTAATCCCCCCCAAAGACTTACCAGAACTCCCTGGTGAACTAGCGAGGAGTGAGGACGCCATTTCTGCAATCCTTTGCGAGGAGCACGTGACGTCGGCGCCACGTCGAGTGACGCGGCGTCACGTGATTCCCCGCGGGGTCGCGCCGGAACGCTCGTTCGGCCCAAAAGGAACTTTTGGCCAGCTTGGGGGGGGCCTCCTGTCGAGAAGAGAGAGTGTGCACTGATCACTGGATGTGACTCATTCCGAGTGTTGGAAGCAGCAACAGCGAAGGAGCTCTGGAAGCTGCAAGTGGCAGCCAAGGCAGCTAACTGATCCAGCTGCCCTCACTACACTGACTTCTCCTTTCTCCTGCACTTACATGTAGAGGGAGCTGGATCATTGTGACAGGTTGCTATGCATCTGTGGCGCTTCCCTGGTTTAAATTTTTGAAGAGAGACTGGTGGAGCTTTCCGTGCTTCCCTAGTTCTTCTCTTGAACATAAGTGCTCTTCAAGTCCACGTCGCTTAGTGATTTGGTCTGCCACATAATATTTTTGATAATGTAGGTGTGTCTTGGGCTCAAAAAAGTTTGAAAACCCTGCTGTAGATGGGCTACAACATTGCAAGCAGTAACAGGAATTAATGACTTACTCAATATCCCCAGAAAGTGGATGCATACCTAGATCTGCAGGTTTCATTGCTCTCATTTTCATTTTATTTTCTTTGTATATCGTCGCTCTGTATAAAATACAATCATGGTGGTTCAAAGGAACTAAAACCATTTATAAATAAAAACAGCACAAATACATAAATACAACAAAATATAAAAAAGAATCAATGTTAATTAGCAAGGTAATTTCTATCTAATATTATTTCTGCATTCTCCTTCCATAGAGACTGTTGAATTAATCTTTCTCAAAGGCAATTCTGAACCGCCATGGTTTTAATTCTCTTTTGAAGACTTTAAGATCTTTTTGTAGCCTTAAATTTTCAGGTAAAGAATTCCACAATTTTGGACCTGCAACCAATAGGGCTCTATCTCTCACCTCAGATAGATATGCACTCTGTATCGATGGGATAGTTAGCAAACCTTTATTTGCAGATCTAAGGTTTCTTGATGGGGTATGAAAATGGAATGCTGCTCCTAACCATTCAGAGTTTTTATTGTGTATAATTTTATGAATAATAGAAGCTTGTATTGTATTCTTTGTTTAATTGGAAGCCAATGCAGGGCCTTCAATACCAGGGTAATATGATCATATTTTTTAACATCTCGATATTACTCGAGCAGTGGGTTCTGTAACAACTGCATGGGTCTCAATGTCGTAGCTGGTAAGCCCAATAAAAGAGCATTGCAATAATCAAAACTGGAAGAAAGCATAGCTTGCAAGATAGTGCAAACATTGCATGTCTTAAGTAGGGGTTTTATCTGTTTTAGTAGGCAAAGTTTATTTTAACCCGCTTTAATTGTTCCAGTAATATTTTTTTTCATAGACAGATTCTTGTCTATTATCACACCTAAATCCCGAGCATACTCAGCTATCTCAAAGTTATCTGTTCCTAATATAATCTGCTGAGGGGTATTGATAGTAATTTTCCTGCCCAACCAGATTATTTCTGTTTTTTGCGTGTTCAAAATTAATTGGAGATGAGAGAATAGTCTTTCAATAGTGGATAAGTAAATATGCAAAGTCTGTACGGTATAGTCCATTCATTTTTCTATGGGTACAATGAATTGTACATCATTGGCATATAAACTGAAGTTAAGACCCAGAACAGATAATAATATATCTACTAGCCTACAAAACTAGCCATAGTTTATAAATATCAAAAGTACTCTGTTTAGGAGTTCAAAGGTGACTGTGAGCTAAACAGAGGCTTTTCTGTCTTCCTACACAGAGAAGAAAATTATTCTTCTTTATCTGGCTTTCCTGTTCCTTTTTTCCTTCCCATCATTATAAAAAAATGAGGAACACTTGTGTTGTCCCTGAGAGGATCCCAAACTAATACTATTCTCCCTTACCCTCCTGCAGCATTTCAGCTGGGAATACATCCTGAGGATGACTGTGGTAGCTCATGTTGTAGAACAGACTTTCAGTCCATGTTGTGTTCGTAGACCCTTGGACCAAGGCAGGCTTGACACAACTTGCAGGGAGGAGCCCTGCAGGTCCCTACCTTAGCAGACGAACCTGGATGAAGCAGAGGCCCAGTTGGAGCTTTGCCTTTACCAGCCCTCATTCCCTTCGGGTTGAGCTTTTTGGTACCAGGCCGTCAGGTCTTAAGTGAGGGCCTCTGCTGATGGCAGGTAGATTCATCAAGGATAGCTGGGTCAATGTATATGGAGGCCAGGTGTATCCGGAGACAGGCTGTGGTCAGTGGCAGGCCGAGGTCAAGCGATTCTGAGATCAGGCCGAGGTCAAACCATGTATCTGTCAGAAGGGAAAGGCAGGATGGATAGGTGGGGCAGGCAGGCAAGGAGATGAACAAGTGGGCAAGGAACACTGAAGACAGAGCCGGGCTGAAGACAAGGCACTGAAGACACTGTAACTGAAGACAAGATGCTTAGGCCACTCACATTAGTACAGGAGCAGATAGACCTGTTGCTGAGGCAATGAGAGGAAGGTCGAGAGAGCCTTTTATAGGCTTGTCTAAATGAGGTCATGAAGGGATTCTTCCTGCTGCAAGGCCCTTTAAATAAATCAACGTTGGGCATGTGCACACCTAAGGCATGTCATGGCAGGAGGAAGTCGGCAGTGTCCCGCTAGCTGCGACTTGCTGCGTGGTGGAGCAATGGAATTCCCTTATCAGGACGGAGACCAGGATAGCTGGCTGGTAGAGGAGGTGAATGTGGTGGTCTGTGAGAGGAGCCTGCAAACCGCCAAACATAACCATCCAGACTTTCTTCAACAACCAAAGGTACCCAGGCAGGATTTACTGAAACAAGTGCTACTACTTGATATCTGAATCAAATTCCATTCAGTTACAACATCTGATCTTGCCATGACTTGAGTCACAATAGGGACCAATGAAGACATTATATTGTCGTTATCCTTTGCTCCAATGGAAGCAGCTGCTGATTTGACTGTGTCTATGGCAGCAGAAGGAATGCAAGGATATCCAGTGCCGCTTGCCCCAGTTGGAATGATGGCCAAATTGACTGCAAGATATGGATGCATCCAAAAATCTGACAATGGAACTTTATGGGAAGCCTCTGTCAATATTTCTCCACAGTTAAACATGTTTGTGTTCTCAGTTGGAGAAGCAAATGGTACAGTTTTTGTGGAGTTTCTGCCTTTTAGACAGTTCAATTTTTAGCAGGAGGTTCGAAGCCTCTCTCAGAGAAGATCTTAAGGAGTTTACACATACACTTATATGGCTAACCTTGAAATTGCTGCTGTAGACAGACTCAGTTCTCAGGAGGTATCAAGTCTTATAACGTCTGAGAGGTTATCAGGGACAGATCTTAAACTTTTATCTTTTCAGACATTTATGGAGTAATTTTAAAAGGTCCATACATATAAAATAGCCAGTTTTATGTGTGCGTCACAGCAAGCTCTGCTGGAGAGTGCTAGGAGGTATGGTGTCTAAGCAGGGGCATAGCTTGGAAAGGCTGGGTATCCTGGAAAGATTATTCTTCTGCCCTGAAGGGCAGTAGGATCCAGTAGTGTGATCAAATTTGAATTAATAACTGGAAGGGGGGGGGGGGGGGGCAGAAAATAAATCCATGGTTCTAGCACTAAGCTTTGAAAAGAGAAACTGATAAAATGAGAAAAACTTTCAAAAGGAAAACTTTGCTAAAATGAAAAAAAATAGTTTAATAAAAACTGAAAAGTGCAGCTACATAGGTTAAGAGTGTGTAACAGGCATTGCTGCACACTCTTAACATTTTTAAAAAATACCATCTTAAAAGCACAGTCCAGATGTATTCCACACATTAAGAAAGGTGGAAGGAAGGCCAAACGATTGCCGGCATGGGTAAGAAATGAGGTGAAAGATACTATTTTAGCCAAAAAATCTTCATTCAAAAATTGGAAGAAGGATCCATCAGAAGAAAATAGGCTAAAGCATAAGCGTTGGCAAGTTAAATATAAGACATTGATAAGACAAGCTAAGAGAGAATTTGAAAAAAAGTTGGCAATAGAGGCAAAAACTCAAAAATAAAACCTTTTTAAAATATATCCAAAGCAGAAAACCTGCGAGGAAGTCGGTTAAAGGGGCACTTAGGGAAGATAAGGCCATCGTGGGAAAACTAAACATTCTTTGCTTTGGTGTTTACTGAAGAGGGTGTTGAGGAGATACCATTTCCGGAGAAAGTTTTCAAGGGTGACGATTCAGATGAACTGAACCAAATCATGGTGAACCTTGAAGATATAGTAGGCCGGATTGACAAAATGAAGAGTAGTAAATCACTTGGACTGGATGGTATGCACCTCAGGGGTCTGAAAGAACTAAAAAATGAAATTTGAGACCTATTACAATTAATTTGAAACCTATCATTAAAATCATCCATTGTACCTGAGGACTGGAAGGTTGGCAATGTAACTCCGATATTTAAAAGAGGCTCCAGGGATGATCCAGAAAACTATAGATTGGTGAGCCTGACCAGTACGAGGAAAAATCGTGAAAACTGTTATAAAGAATAAAATCAGAAAACATTTAGATAGACATGGTTTAATGGGACACAGCCAGCAAGGATTAACCAAGGGAAGTCTTGTCTCACAAATCTCCAACATTTTTTGTTGAAGGGGTGAATAAACATTTGGACAAATGTGAACCGGTAGATGTGGTGTATTTGGATTTTCAGAAGGTGTTCGACAAAGTTCCTCACGAGAGGCTTCTAAGAAAACTAAAAAGTCATGGAATAGGAGGTGATGTCCTTTTATGGATTGCAAACTAGTTAAAAGACAGGAAACAGAGAGTAGGATTAAATGGTTTGTTTTCACAGTGGAAAAAGGTAAACAGTGGAGTGCCTCAGGGATCTGTACTTGACCGGTGCTTTTTAATATATTTATAAATGATCTGGAAAGGTTTACGATGAGTGAGGTAATCAAAATTGCCAATGTCACAAAATTATGCAGAGTAGTTAAATATCAAGCAGATTGTGATACATTGCAGGACCTTGTGAGACTGGAAGATTTGGCATTCGAATGGCAGATGAAATTTAATGTGGACAACTGCAAAGTGATGCATATAGGGAAAAATAACCCTTGCTGTAGTTACATGATGTTAGGTTCCATGTTAGAAGTTACCACCCCCGAAAGAGATCTAGGTGTCATAGTGGATAATACATTGAAATCATCAGCTCAGTGCGCTATGGCAGTCAAAAAAACAAACAGAATGTTAGTAATTATTAGGAAGGGAATGGCAAATAAAATGGTGGATGTCATAATGCCTCTGTATCGTTCCATGGTGAGACTACATCTTGAATACTGTTTGCAATTCTGGTCGCCACATCTCAAAAAAGATATAGTTGCACTGGAGAAAGTGCAGAGAAGGGCAACTAAAATGATAAGGGGCATGGAATGGCTCCCCTATGAGGAAAGGCTAATAAGGTTAGGGCTGTTCAGCTTGGAGAAGAGAAGGCTGAGGGGGGATATGATAGAGTCTACAAAATCATGAAAGGACTTAACAGGTTAATGTAAATCGGTTATTTACTCTCTCAGATAATAGAAGAAGTTTGCAAGTAGCTCATTAAAAACAAATCAGAGAAAATTCATATTCACTCAATGCATAGTTAAGCTCTGGAATTGATTGCCAGAGGATGTGGTTACGACAGTTAGTGTAACTGGGTTTATAAAAGGTTTGGATAAGTTCCTAGAAGAGAAGTCCATAAACTGCTATTAATCAATAAGAATAGTAGTTTGGGATCTATTTAATGTTTGGGTACATGTGACTTTGATTGGTTATTGTTGGACACAGGATGCTGGTCTTGATGAACCCTTGGTCTGACCCAGGATGGCATACCTTATGTTCTCATGTAATGTTTGGCCACTCACAGGATGGCCCTGCTAGTAGCCTCATTTACCCAGACACTGGCATGCCGCACAGTCTTTCAAGCAGCATGGACGCCACCATTCCGGGCCCCCCAATGCTGGCCTACGCGCTGGCCTATGCGTACACTGCATACTGGCTTAATAAGTGTCTGTGGCAGGAAACCTCAAGCCAGAACACACTGATGACATCAGCACGACTGGATATTTAAACCTCAGCCATGCCCCAGACCGGTGCCTCAGCAGCAAGTTCCCTGCAGCCTTGCAGTGTGTGCTGCGTCTCCAAATCCTGTCAGGCTTCAGTTTCTGTTCCAGCCTGCTTTGCCTTGTCCAGCCTGCCCTGCCTCATCCAGCCTGCCTTGCCCCAGCTCCAGTCTTACCTTGTTCCTGTCTCCTGCTTCCTGCCTTCTCCTGCCCTGGTTCCTCGTCTGCCTGATCTCCTAGTACTGATTTCAGTGATGGACCCTGACTATGCCTTGATCACTGCTTGCCCTGACCTTAGCCAGATCTAGACTCTGTCATTCTGATTACCCTTTGGAACATTTGTCTAAGTCCTGACAGCCCCTGGAACTCAAGGGCTCAACCTACGAGGAATGGGGCTGGTATAGATAAAAGTCGAGCTCAATCCCAGCCTAGGGTGTGTCCGCCAGCTGTCTTCATATGCTTAGTGAATTCACCTTCTAAGCTGCGTCAACCATGCCACAGCAGAAGGGCTCACTAGCATGGCAGTTTGCTGAGACCATGAGCTCAGTGGACTCGTCCCCTGCTCAGGCCATTGCCTAGGTTGCACTCCAGATGCAATGACAATGGGACCAGTTGAACTTCCTCACTGGCCTCCTCTAAAATTTAGCCCAGTGAGCTCAGCAGCAGCAGGAACTTCTTAATCAAGTAACCAGCCTGCTCCACGGCCTTGAAATCCGCAGTAATGCCATGAAGGTCCCACTAGCGGCACTAGTGCCTGCATCTGCCCCTGTGGCTCCTCCTACTGCCATACCTGTTTGTGTTCCAGGACCCATGCCACATCTCCTGCCACCTCCCAGGTATTGTGATGACCTCATGGGGTGCAGGGGTTTATCAATTTATGCAAAATACATTTTGAACTCCAGGTGGCCCAATTCTTGTCAGGTATATAACACAGAGAGTATATCATATTCCCCTACTAAACATAGAATACAGCATATACATGTAGGGGCATCATTAATCTAATTATACACATATCTTATACATATGATGTGTGTATGGCATGATGTATGAATGGGTGGGTGAGTATGTATGGGTGTGTGGTAACAGCAAGAGCTGCTTATAAGGTTTTGTGACATGTTTATATGGGAATATGATGATGATGTAAAGTTGTGGAATGTCTCTTTGATATGCCCATAGGTATTTGTTGCAGTTCTGGCCGCGAGCACTGTGGCCAGGCCCTTACCTCCGGGCTCCCAGACCTGCTCCCGCTTCCAGAGGCCTGGTTTGCGGCCTGTTTGGTGGCATCCCCGCTGGGGCCGCACCGCTGCGAGCTCTCCCATGGATGCCTTGCTCCTAGGCGCGCACGCATGCGCGCGCCACTTGGGCACTTTTCTAGGCTATTTCCCGCCAGTGGTGACTCGGCCCAACTCCTGACGTCAGACGCCAAGGCCTTGATAAACCGGCTGCGGTCATCCAGTCTTTGCCTTGCAACGGGTTAGCCTCTCGGTTTCCTGTTGCGCTGTGCACTGGAGTGACTCGCTTCGCTCCGTTCCTGCTTCAGTACCAGCTTGGTTCCAGCCTGCCTGCTACAGTTCCTACCTGCCTGGTTGGTTCCTCCTTGCTTGCTATTGTACCTGCTCGGTTCCAGCCTGCCTGCTACAGTTCCTGCCTGGTTCCAGTACCCGAATCCTGCCACAGTTCCTGCCTGGTTCCAGTACCCGAATCCTGCCACAGTTCCTGCCTGGTTCCAAAACCCGAGCCCAGTTACAGCATTACTACTGTCCTAGTCTGGTTCCAGTTACCTGTCCTGATCCACAACCCGCCTAATTCTCAGCGGCCGGGCCCCTATGGGCTCCTCCCGGGGTGGCTTCGGCTTCCAAGGGTGAAGCCACCTAAGTCCCAGCGGTTGGGCTCCTATGGGCTCCTCCCGGGGGAGTACCAGCTTCCAGGGTGAAGAGCATCTACATCCTGCCTGAACATCTGCCTCCCGGCCTGCTATTCATTAGAGACATTGACCATCTTTCCCAATCTCCAGCAGGTCGGCCCAAGGGTCCACTAAACAGAGACTCCCATAACAGGTATTAATCATGAATGTATATGGGATTTTGAATTGTACTTTGATAGGTATATGTATGAGGTATTGATGTATAAGATATGTGTATGATTAAATTAATGATGCCCAATTCTTGTCAGACCACACGAAGGTGACCTAAGTACTCTCCTTGCTGGATGACCCTGCCCTTGCCTGGATTTCTCCCTTGTGGGAACAAGATGACCCACTCCAGGGGAACCCGGACAATTTTTTGCAGCATTTCCTGCTCCACTCTTGTTCCTGTTCCAGCTTGCCTTACCTCATCCAGCCTACCCTGCCTCATGCAGCCTCTCTCGCCCCAGCTCCAGTCTTGCCTTGTTCCTTTTACTTTTGGGACATCTCTCCTTATTATTAAGACTTACAAATGCAATGAAAATAAATTCTAGCTACTGTTTTCGCCTTTTGTAAAATGCAGCTATCTATTTCTATGTTATTGTAGTTAATGTTATGTGTCTTATTTTTCTTTTTCCTTTGTATATTGTAAAAAGTTTGAAAATGTACAGATTTCTCTATTTCAAATAGGAAATTTCATATTTCTGGATGGAAAACAGCAAAATCACCACAATTAATAAGTCAGAAGGTTAGATGGTCTACAGTATTTGAGAAAGAAAAGACATATATGTCTGACAGTAACTGCAGTTTAGTTTGGAAGTTTATTACACTATTTAGTGGCTGTATGGAACTATTGCTTTGGTTTATAAAGAGAAAACCATGATGAAAATGTTATTTGGAAGACTAGAGATTTGTATATAGAGACATCTGGACTGCTTAATGCATCATTTCTCTTCTGTGACAGCTTTTGGGAGCAGAGCCAAACGTTTATAAGTGGGTGCTCCCAGTTGAGGAGAAGGACTGTAAGATAGTAACATATGGGGACATGTGTCTACTTAGCAAATAAAAAGCAAAGTTATTTTGCATCATGAATATAAATTCAGTGGGTCCTATTTCTAAATCAATTGTGTTGGGCTATAGATGCAAAATGGAAGAAAACCTAATAAAACAGGGCCAAGTGTCTTTTCCTGGGAGCTGATGATACCACCTGTTTACACTATAAATTAATAGTTGAATTTTCAAAGGAATTAAGGGCCAGATTTTATAAAATTGCGCGAGGGTGTACTTTTGTTCGCGCACCAGGCGCGAACAAAAGTATGCTGGATTTTATAAGATACGCGCATAGCTGCGCGTATCTTATAAAATCCAGGGTCGGCGCGCGCAAGGGGGTGCACATTTGTGCAACCTGCATGCACCGAGCCCGGCGCGCATTGCATGTTCCCTCCGAGGCCGCTCCGAAATCGGAGCGGCCTCGGAGGGAACTTTCCTTCGCCCTCCCCCCACCTTCCCCTCCCTTCCCCTACCTAACTCACCCCCCCCGGCCCTATCTAAACCCCCCCTACCTTTGTCGGCAAAGTTACGCCTGCTGGAAGCAGGCGTAACTTTGCGCGCGCCGGGCCGGCTGCCCCGCTCCGTGTTCCGGTCCAGGGGCTGGTCCGGAGGCCGTGGCCACACCCCCAGAATGCCCCTGGGCCGAAACCACGCCCGCGGGCCCGCCCCTGAAATGCTGCGTCACTCGCAGCCCGCCCCCGAAACGCCGCATCACTCATGGCACGCCCCCGACACGCCCCTCCATGCAAGCCCTGGGACTTACGCGCATCCCGGGGCTTGTGCGCGCTGCCAAGCCTAGGCAAAATAGGCTCGGCGCGCGCAGGGGGGGGGGTTTGGGGTAGGTTTTCGGGGGGGTACGCGCGTACCCCTTTGAAAATCTACCCCTAAGCGTATAAATGTAACATACTATTGTAGCAATTTTCAAAAGCCATTTACCCGTATTAAGTGTTCTTAACGTGGGTAAAACCTATTGAAGATTCAATCACATATATTGTAGCAATTCAAAGAAACTTTCTTACACGGGGAAAGTGCATTTCACATGTAAAACCCAGTTTTAAATGTTTAAACTGCTTTTGAAAATCAGTTCCATAGGTTTTGCGAAAGTGCAGCCAAAAATTAAGTATATTATTGGTCAAGACGGTGCCTGGAGGAAGTAGCACTTGGTGAAGCTCTTGTCCTTTTCACTGGATTGCTTTCCTTGTTTTGTTTGCATTATCTTTTTATCTATGGTGGGCAAGAAAAGGAAAGACTGCTTGAGAATGCACTCTGCAGTTCCTGGTCTAGCCGGGGCAAGGGGTCCGATTAATACCTTCATTAAATACCAAGGAAATGCCGCTAGGGAAAGGCCATTGGGAGGTGTTGAAGGGGAAGGTTTGGCGCCTTCTCTCCAGACCTTAGCATCACATTAAGTCTTCCAGTGAGAGAGCTCCTGGTGCAGCAGGCAAGAGTTTTGTGCAAGGCTCGCGGATAGGCACTGCTGATTGAGTTCATCTGCCCTGTTCCAGAGGCAGCGGGAACCACGGGACAGTTTCCTCAGTCTGCAGCATATTCTGTGGAAGTTAGTGCTGCCGGAGAAGCAAGGTCTGATTTGCAGGCAAGGTTTTCTAGGAATGGACTGAATTATAAACACAGGGACTATCAGCACACATCAAGGTGAGAAAGGTGTATTCCACTCAGCAAGGCCCATTGAGTTCACCTTAAAAGGAATCTGGGAGGCTATTTTTGGACTGGGACGACAATACAGGCTTTGGTGGCCAAAATACGGGCTCTGAGTGAGACTTTAGAGAAGATTCAGACGCAGATGAAGGAGGAAAGGAAAAAAATAGAACTGGTAGAGAAAAAAATGGTGCAGATGAGTACAGTGCAAGAAAATTAATTAAGGACAATTCTCATTTTTACTCCAAGGTAGAGAACTTGGAAAATCATAATTTGCATTTTATTAATTTTCCAAAAATGCCATTGGTGTCTTCCCTGGAGATACTCAAAAGATATCTGATAGTGATTCTGAAAGAGCCTGTAAAATCTGTTCTTCTTGTTTCACATAGGTTTTATTTTCCACCATTTACGAAAAAAGCCCGTAGCTATTCTTTCCCCTATATCTGAGGATAGTTTGAATCTGAAAATATTAGGGAAGCCTCAGGTGATGAGCTAATAGTGCCTGCAACTTTGATTATTTCCTTAGCCTTAGACCTGGTTAAGGACTGGCTATTAAAGATGTTTTTCAGACATAGTGAAGAGTTATTTCTAAACATGAAAGTTAAGAGTGTTTCTGTATGTCACTAAAACGACACAAAAGAAGCACTAACAATTGTTGTTGTTAAAACTACGGGTTCTTAGGTGCTTCCTTTTTTTCTAAAGTTTCCATGCAAGTATTTAGTAACGTATCAGAATGTCTCCTATATTTCCTATGAACCACGTCAACTGATACTGTTTGTGAGTGGTATAATTGTGCAAGATGAGCAGCCTAATACACCCTTATTTTAGGATATGTTGGGTTTTTGGCTTTCTTTAAGATTTAAGTGCTTCCTCTAGGCAGTGATTGCTGTTGTTATTGACAGGATTGTTTCCTCGCTTTTTTTTCTTTTAGATTGTGAATTGTCCTCCTACATATCTGAGGTGTTCATTGTATTGTGCATGGAATGGTTGAATGTTTCTTATTATTGCCTATGTTTATTTAAATATATACAGAATGTGTTCTTCTCAAGACTTAAATTTCTTGAAGTTGTATTTTCAAAATTAATAAATTATAAGTAAAAAAGTAAAGTATATTATTCTAAGAATAGAACTATGATAAACCTCTGTGCAGATCTAAAATAAATCTCATCTAGGTAATTGAGTGATAAGCAAAAGTAAAAAAAACAATAGGCAAAAGTAAAAAAAAAAAAAAATTCAAATTAAATGGATATGTAGGTCAAATGCAATACAGTAAAAGCAAAAAAAAAAAAATAAATCAAACTTATTTTACTTACACTCACTTTGGACAAGTAAATTAACCACTGTACTCCCTTTTCCAAGTTTCACTTTTCTAGCATAGGTTTGGCATTATTAAAAGGGGCAATATAAATGCAAACTTCACTGTAAAAGTGAGGATAGTGTAGAATGTTAAGCTGGGACCAGTGTCTTTACATGTAATGGTTTTTCATGTATAATTCCGTCATTTGTGAGGAATTTATTAGGAATGACATAAACCGACCATGACACAATCCTCTATTTGGATTAGATGCAGTCTTTTATTTAATGACTTGTTAATCAACCACAGTCAAAACTGAATCATATTAAGGCTCTGTACAACATACATAAAGCATTTATATTTTCTGTGCAATGCTCCCTAACAATATGAATGTACTCGTATATTCATCTGATTTCTCTTAATGAAGGTCAACTAAAGTTGACTTACTGTCAGCGCTTAGAAACTTCCATGGACAGATGAGCATAATTGGTTCACATACGCGCATCTCTTCTTTTTTTTTTTTTAATGGAAGTCAAAAATACTTCAGCATGCAGTCAAGAAAATTAACATGGCAACAACATTATAGAGCTGAGGCTGAGACTCAAAAAATGCAGGTGGTGCTGGCAAAGAAGGTCTGTAGGAATAGTGCTTGCAGTCAAGGACTGAGCCCACTCTTTAAGGTGAATTTTAAAAGAGATGTGTGCATATAAAATGGCAGATGCACGTGCAAGTAGCACTTATTCACACTGGGGCCATTTTATAAACCTCGCACGTACACGTGCAAGTACTGATGCGTGATTTTTTTTTACTAAAAAAGGGGGCAAATTTGGGAGGCAGGGCAGGGCTTTCTATGGCGGGGCCAACATACACGCATGTAAGTTGCAATTTTATATCCTGCAAACGCAGCACGTGTACAGCTCTTACCTGCGCACATTTACTTCTGCTATTTATAAGGTATAAGCCTGAATAAAACTGTTAAAAGCCAAACACGGGCTGCGTGAGGGGTCTGGGTAAACTGGGGGGAGCCATGGAGGGTCTTGATGACTTAGAGATAGATCGGGCAAACCGGTGGACTAACTGGTAAAACTGGTCATTTCCTTCACACGCACTTTATAAAATGAGCTCTCCTGCATGTGCAAAAACCCCACAATTCTTAAAGAAAATGCATGAATAGCAGTTGCTCGTGTAAATGCTTAAAATTAGGAACACACATATGCATGGACAGGTGTATTTTATATAATACGCTCGCATTTACGCGGACGATATAAGCTTCATGCGTACGTGGCTACATGCCCACATATGCATGCACGTGGGTGAGCGCGTGCTCCTTTAGAAGTTACCATTCCTCTGTTCTGGCCATCTGGATGTAAGGGTGCTGTGAGGATAAGCATTCTCAGTCCCAGGTAGAAGGAAGGTGTCTAATAATTATTGCTCTCCAATGATCCCTGCTGGCTGCAGCTTGAATCAGACATTCCTAAATGAAATCCTACTGTATTACGGCTCCTTGTGGCCTTTGTTCACCGCCCATGGTTAAATTAGGTTTGTTGCCATGATGAGGGACCTTTGGTACCAGGGTTCTTTCTGTGCCTTTGCTCATGGATGAATGGGGGAAGGGCAGAGCATGTGAAAATAAAGCCTTATTGCAAATGTTGTTGCTATAATTGTTCAGTTTTGAACTCTTCCTAATTTAGGGCAGAATGGGCAATGGAAACAAGCCACAGGTATGGATCATAAAGACTAGAGGATGTTCTGGATGGAAAACAGACAATTTTGAATTATATGGCTAAAAGTACAGCAGTAGGAAAATGTGGTCTTGAGGGTTGAGAGGACAGGCTGTTATGGGCTCACCAATACACGAACACTTGTCAGTGAAGAAGAGCCAAGCAGCCCAAATCTTCCATATTATCCGGAAGACTCCTGGGCTGTCTGATTACATTTTTACCTCTGGGTCCCCTTCTGCATCTGGAGAAACATCAGCACTACTGCTGTGGCTCAGAAGAGCAGCAGTTACTGTGCCTCAAAACAAGATGCAGGAAGGGACAACTGTATGGCAAAAAGCAAGAAAGCTGCATGCTTTTCCTGTCGCAGCCTCGCTTCCTCACGCCATACCATATTAAGACAGCTCAGATTTACAGCCATGACTTCAGATACTCTCTGAGGCTCTCTCCCCTCAGCCGTCTCGAGGGGAGAAAGAAATAGAAAGGAATAGAGGCATGAGATTTGAGAATGGTTAAAGACCCAGAGAAGGCAAAGGAGCAAGAGAATAAAGGGGGGAAATAGGGAGAAAGAGCATGGACTCTTGTTAGCTCAGTTTATGTGCTATTTGCAATCTAACAGGGTCATTTATCAAAACCTGATGTGGCCTTATCGCATGCATTAGGGCCTAATCATGTGCGATAACGCCCTACCGCACGCTATAATTGCTGTATCGTGGCGGTATTATTGAAATGAGGGGGAGGGGAGGAGTGTGGGCGGGGTTCGGGTGGGGTTATGGCCCGGCAGCGCTGCGGACGATAATGTTTTCCCACATTACCGCTGGCAGCACCGTGGGAAATAACTACATCTTTTCCACTGGCACTATGGGGGGGGGGGGGGGGAAGTATGTGGCCCGGCTGCAACCACGGCAGGCAAAAACACACCGCCGCGATGCGGCTGGCTGCACAATTTCGCCCCCCACCCCTATTTTTTTTACCGCAGCTCATCATTCTTCTATAAATATAGCAGAAAGATGAATCTAGCTGTAAATGCACTAAATGCAATTTTTGGCAATTTTTAGTAGGGTGTGTAGTGGGAACATTTTAGTTTAGTTTTTTTTATTTATTTCATTTATCCATAACAAAATAAACAAAATGAATCCCCCCCTCCCCTTCCTCCCCCCACACCAAAACAAAACAAAGGGAGGATAACCTTCAAACCTATTCATGTTAGTGGATTTGTGTGCATGGAGATTTAACCCAGTATTTTATCATCTGTACAGCAGATTGCTGCACAGTTTATAAAATACAGCATAGTTTAGCTTTAAAAGGAAGTGCACATGTTTCACAGTATGCACAAATATTAGAAATGCAATAAAAGTGCTTAGTTTCTCTACCTATTTTATAAACATATGTGCATATATTTTACGTGCGAAAAAAAAATATAACATGTACATGTAACAACCTGACTTATATAAGGAGGCAGGTATATTTTAAAATATCCATGTACTTGAAATCACCAGTTTGCTGATACCTTTTCCATTTTATTCAGACCATCTTCAGTTCATCTAGACCCTCTAGTACATCACCCAGACCTCCCCCCAGTTCACCCAGACTTCCCACCCAAAAACAGCAAATAGAGAAGTCCAATTTCACTTGCCCAAATCAATTAGAAGATGTAAAATTATGAGGATAAGTTGGCTAACTTATTCACATAAATCTCTTATAAACTAGCAACTTCCACGCGTTCCTCTTGATCCTGCCCTGGAATGCCCCTAGTCTGCCAATTTTTTCACCAGTAAATGTGCACATGAAATGAAACTACATACCTGTTTTTGATGTTAATAAAATAGTATAACAATGTATAGACCATTCATCTGGATCTACTAGTTTAAGACCCACCAAAAAACTTTTTTGTGCTGAAATCTAGAAACTATAAAACAGAAAATCTATAAAGAGGAGGCGTGTTGATGGTTCCATATAAAATAGCAAACCCTCACCGACTCAGGTTATAGGTTCAATGCTGTAAATATAATCATAAACTATCAACCACCGTCCTCCTACTGGTATTTTTCTTTTTTATATGTCAAAACTTTATCAATAATTATAAATATAATGTCTTTTATATCTGTGAATAAATTATCCTTTAACAACACTCCGTATGCGTTGGAAGCCAAAACTAAATCATTTATATTTCTATCTACATTGGCCTCAATGTCTTACTGTCCTGAGAACTTGTACAGATTCTCAGTCACAGCCAAAAGGACCAGAAGGGATCACCGTCAGCTGATGGCTCAGATCTTACATTTGATCTTAGCCAAAAGAGGCCAAGAAATTTACAGCACTCCACTATAACACCACTTCTTAATCTTTTGGCTAAGATTTGAGTGTTAAGTCTGTGCTAGGGGCTGAGGATAATCCCTGCTTGGCCTTTTGTCTGAGACTGAAAAGCTGTATGATATTGGGGAGGAGGGGTGGGGGGTTAACCCCTTCTACCTGACCACATTGGTGTCATGATGATGTTATGACCAATGCCAAAACAGAAAGGTTGTACCCCTTGCCTTAAAATAATACCTCACTAAAACAACTTGGCCTTAAGCTTGTGGCATCTGAAACAGTGAAATTACACGTACTTGTACCGTCAAGAAAAAACCAATTAAGCTCTTACAAGAATTAATTATGTTATCACCATGGGAACCAAGAACAAAATTTTTACATACCTCCCCATCAATTAACAATAATTACATTAAAAAAAGGTTGTCAACAACTGAAACTTAGTAAAATTCTTCAAAAATCTTATTTAATTACATTAGTCTCTTAACAGATATTTAATAAAACAGTGATACAGTTTAAATAAGATTTAAAACTATTCCGGGGCCTAAGAACTAAAACTTGTACAACCCTTTCTTTAGCCTGCATTTGGTAAACGTTTACGTGCACATTTTTACATATATGCACTAAAAATAGTCTTAATAACAGGTGAAGGTTAACAGTGTGCATGCTAACTCATGTCTAGAATGTGAACATGATGCTCTAAATTGTTTAATTGGTTCTACAATGTATCCTAGGATTATAAAATTTGGAAAATTATGACTTTGGATATCGTCCAGATCATTCTGAGTCATTGTCAACATTGGAACCTTTCAATCCTTCGACATTGAAACCTTCAAAATAAAACTTATACTTCAACTCATTCCTCAAATGAACCTTTGAAAGTTGCCTCCTACTTTTTGGCGTCATAATTGTGAGGCACGTTAAGGACATCTATAAGGATACCCTCTATTTACTTTCTCCCCTGGACAAAGTTTTGGAGGTCATTGCAAACGTGAAAGTTATAGAGGCTGAATAATGGGCTCTATCATCAATACTTCATATTAATCTAGTCCTTTGGTGCTGTGGATGATGTCATGGAAGGTTACCTTTTTAAGAGGTCTAGAAAGAAGGTGCTCCTTTTGATGCTATGTTTTGACAGTGTCCCCCTGGAAAGAAGTCTATATTAAGACGCTCCTAAAATGACCAGGACCCAAAAATATTGCTTGCGTAAAACCCTTATTTATATGCAGAAGTAAGTATATTTTAAAACATGTACGTGTAATTGAAATCACTAGTTTGCCTATACCTCCAACAGTTAACCCAGTTCTTCCCCATGTCATCAAGACCCTCATGGTTCATCACCCTGAACTCTCCCCAGTTCACCCAAACCTCCCATCCAACCAATAACAGATGATTCTATTATTAATTGTGGAAGATAATTAGCAGGTACAACTTGCACAAATAAGTTGCCAAATGTACTCATGTAATTCTCTTATAAAATAGCAACTTCTGCATGTAAGAACATAAGAACATAAGAACATGCCATACTGGGTCAGACCAAGGGTCCATCAAGCCCATATCCTGTTTCCAACAGTGGCCAATCCAAACCATAAGAACCTGGCAAGTACCCCAAAAACTAAGTCTATTCCATGTTACAGTTGCTAGTAATAGCAGTGGTTATTATCTAAGTCAACTTAATTAATAGCAGGTAATGGACTTCTCCTCCAAGAACTTATCCAATCCTTTCTTAAACACAGCTATACTAACTGCACTAACCACATCTTCTGGCAACAAATTCCAGAGTTTAATTGAGCGTTGAGTGAAAAAGAACTTTCTCTGATTAGTTTTAAATGTGCCACGTGCTAACTTCATGGAGTGCCCCCTAGTCTTTCTATTATCTGAAAGAGTAAAAAACCAATTCACATCTACCCATTCTAGACCTCTCATGATTTTAAACACCTCTATCATATCCCCCCTCAGATGTCTCTTCTCCAAGCTGAAAAGTCCTAACCTCTTTAGTCTTTCCTCATAGGGTAGCTGTTCCATTTCCCTTATCATTTTGGTTGCCCTTCTCTGTACCTTCTCCATCGCAATTATATCTTTTTTGAGATGCGGCGACCAGAATTGTACACAATATTCAAGGTGCGGTCTCACCATGGAGCGATACAGAGTCATTATGACATTTTCCGTTCTATTAACCATTCCCTTCCTAATAATTCCTAACATTCTATTTGCTTTTTTGACTGCTGCAGCGCGCGTAAGGCCCGGCCACGCGCATATACCCCGGGATTTACGTGCGTTGGGGTTTGAAAATCTACTCTAAAGGATCTTATATATAACTAAGGCACATGTAAGAAGTTTAGTACAAACACATACACAACCTATGGCCATTCTCCTGAAAGATGAATAACAATTAGAATGAACCAAAGGCCAGCACTGCCACTGCTGGAGGTCAGAGGGTGCTGCCACCACCCAAAGGATAAGAGGTATGCCCTCACTATCTGATAAAACTGTAACATTTTACACAATACTAAAATACAACAACAATCCCCAGGTTGGTTTTCTACAAAGAATAAAAGCCATTAGATTTTTGACGAGTCATATTGGGACATCCGCTGGCAGGGGGGACACTATTTAAAGCTGAATACATTATTGTCATCTGAGAAATCTTCCTCCTTAATACTTCCTCATTATTTCCTATCACATATCCTGTGAATGGAATTTCTCCTCATTACTGGCTGGGACACAGTATCTTATTTCACCAGCAGAGTAATATCCTGTAATTTAATAATGCATTAATGTGAGGGGTGTCAAATCCTGTGAGAGGATTCCACCTGTGAAAGAAATCAAAGTTAATCATGAGTAATTTAATAAATAAATCAAAGACTCATTTTATGAAGTTTTCACTTTTATAGAATTATGTAATGCAGAGTCAACATTAAAACATGTCACATCATAAATCAATAATAATTTTCATCAGAATCAACAGCTGTCCCTCCGGCAAGGAAATATTTAACAATAAACACCATTTAGGCTATCATTGTCCAGATATCGGAATGTCTTCGTGTCTTCTTGGCCTCTGGCCCAGGCCAGGTCAACAACTTGACAGAAGAATCTTTCTTAGTTTTAAACTGTCACCAATAAACAAAGCCAAATACTACCCTTTAAGAAAAAAATCTAAAAAACAAACTAGAAAGGGGGAATACTTTTAAAATGGCAAGATAGTATGTCTGGTGGTGTGAATACCTGGGTTAAAACTACTATTTTAAGGCTATAACCCAATAAATACACCAAATGAATCGTGGAAAACAATCCAGTAGTGATTCTTTGAAATTTCTTATTTTTTGTTGTTTATTTTTTATGCAATTAAAATATCTCTTATCAATGTCCATTTATTTTTCATTGCTTTTTATTACTTTTCATTAAGTGCCCTCTTTTTAACCATTCCAATAATAGGAGTAAAGCACAACTGAAACATTCAGGTGATGCCTTCGCCCTCACAGAGACAGGTCGGCGGTGTTTATGCTAATATTTTAAAATTAGCCTGACACTGACAGCGATTTGCCATTCTGTCTGCTTCAGGGGCAAGAGGGTACAATGAGACTACATAAAATATGAAATAACATTTGCTGAATAACAAAAATTAAACAGATAGGGGCGGATTTTCAAAGGGTTACGCGCGTAAATCCTCAGGATTTACGCGCGTAACTGCTCCTGCGCTCACAGAGCCTATTTTGCATAGGCCCGGCTATGTGTGCAAGCCCCGTGATGCGCGTATGACCCAGGGCTTTGTGAAAGGGGCGGGGCGGGACCGAGGTTTCCAGCACAGCGGCCGTGCCGGAGGATCGCATGCCAGCACTTGGCCAGCAGGCGTAAATAATACAACAAAGTTAGGGTGGGGATTTAGATAGGGCTGGGGGGCGGGTTAGATAGGGGAAGGGAGGGGAAGGTGGGGGGGGGGGGCGGAGGGAACAGGGAAAGCCATCGGGGCTCCCCTAGGGCTCTGCACGTGCAAGGTGCACAAGTGTGCACTCCCTTGTGCGCTCCGACCCCGGATTTTATAACATGCAAGCAGCTGCGCACGCATGTTATAAAATCGGGCGTACGTCTTAAAATCCGGCCCATAATTTCTGTCTTGCATGGAATCATCTAGGGTAAAAATGTACTTGTTGCTGAAAGCAGTGTTCATCATGGCCACCATTCCCAGAAGCTCCTAGCTATCTTCCTTTATTTAATTCAAACTTACCTCACCTTTACTGTGATGTGATAGGATGTCTTGTAAAACCTCTTGTGCATGACATTTGTAAATCTTACGAGATGTTCTCAAAGACGATAATACTGTGATTATAATAAAAGGGTATAGCAAAAGTATTTAGTGAAAAAGGTACACATTGCTGAATCATAATTGTTACAGTAATCACCACGGTTAAAAAAACCTAAAAATATCAAAAGAAGTGTGACCATTCTATTTCTTTGTTTAACCTGTGAGGGATTACTATATTCCATTTATAAATGAATTTCTGTTCCAACTTGTAGCAATCTCTGATTGAAATCTTCACCTCTTGGAGATGGTAAAATTCGAACCAAACTGTTTCCAGTTCTTGTTGTTCCTGGGCCTCCATCTGCTTGGCTCAGAAAAGTTTGCCGGAATCACTGCTAGTCCTGCCCATGGAGATATCTTTCTCGATGGCCTCCACCACTACCTTGAGGCTATCTCCACTTGGGAAAATCTGACCACACCCAGTTTCTAGCTTTGCTGAGCTAGCAGCAACAGGAATAACTAGCCCTCTAGAAGAGGAGGGCTTCTTGGCCACCATCACTCTATCTTTCTCGGCACTACCGCTGCTTTCATCCAACCCTACTAGAGAGGTCTGGTCTTCTCGTCGGTAGGTTACCAGCTGCCGAAAAGTGCTGGATGCGGAGGGACTGTCTTGGAACAGTCAATACAACAATAGCAGTGCATAAAGACAAGTTCTGGCTGTTTACCACTCTACAGTTGATGCAAAGGACACACACAATCCGGTGTAGTCGCTTGCGCAAGGCCAAAGAATTGGCCGGGCCCACATACAGGGATGACTGCCTCACTCACCCGCTATCCATCAACTGTCTGCACAGCGTCGGCTTCTTCAGTAGGAGATCTGGGTAGGCTGCCATCACTAGAGCTGGGAAGCTTAGTAGTTGATTTGTCGACCATGCTGTCTTTTACGTCTCTCATGTCGTCTAGCATAAGATGTCTAATTTTGTTACATAGCGTTCAATTGTAAGGTCTGTAGATGTTTAATAAATAAATAACAAGGATTGCGAAAAGGATGGATCACTCACTGCAGCTATCCTTGGATACTGGAATCACAGCCTTCGCTTGTAGATTTGCTTGGCACCGTTCCCATATCACACAGTCGTTCATGCTGAGGATGATGTTGCGAGCATGCCACCACATTTATGGTGTTTAATTCATTGATTATCACATATGCTATGTCACACATCTTTTGAAATTCATTGGCCAGATATTCTCTATACCAGAGGAATACTAATTGTCTCTAATGCCTCGGGACCGAATAATGGCATCTGGTATAGAGAATATCTGGCCGATGGCTCTAATTACAGTAGAATGAGATTTTCCCTGAAGAAGGCTTGTTAGCCGAAACATGGTCCATGTTGCATTAAATTATGAGACATTTGAACAACTCATTCGGCTAAGTATCTCTTTTTATATACAGTGAATTGCAAAAGATGTGGATGGACTTGCATGGTAGCTGCATATTTAATCTAAGAGAAAATAGGTGCCATAAATGTTAAAATTTTAAGAAGAAAAAAATTTCTAGAAGTAGAGTATGGGATTTTTTGATTAATAAAATTTTTTTGAAAATATATAAAATAAAAAAATCTGTAAGGAGACAGTAAATGATTATAGTAACAGTGATGAAAAGGCTGATACTGCCTGCGGCCCTTTGCGGGCGAGAGACAGTGGTTTACACTATAAGCACAGTCATTCTGATACTGTCTTCCTTATATTCAAAAATTGTTGGTAATAAGATAACTTTGAATATATTTTGTGAAAAATGTGTTTAAGAAGATTGTTGCCCTCTCATATGATACAGTTTTGTAGAGATATATCCATGCCAGAAATGATATTCAAAGGTGTTGATTCAGAAGAGCTGAAACAAATTTCAGTGAACTTGGAAAATGAATTAGAGCAAATTGATAAACTAAAAAGTAGCAAATCACCTGGACCAGATGGTACATATCCCAGAGTGCTGAAAGAACAGAGAAATGTAATTCAAGACCTTCTACTGGAAATTTGTAAACTATCAATAACATCATCTATGGTACCTGAAGACTGGTGGATTGACAATGTAATGCCAATTTTTAAAAAAGGGATCAAGGGTTGATCCAGGAAACTACAGACCAGAGAGTCTGATGTCTGTGCCTTGCAAAATGGTAGAAACTATCATGAAGAACAAAATTGCTGAACATGTAGATAAGCATAGTTTAATAGAAAAAAGCCAAAATGGATTTAGCCAAGGGAAGCCTTGCCTCACAAATTTGCTACATTTTATGAGTGCATAAATAAACATTTGGTTAATGGTGAGCCAGTTGATATAGAGTATCTGGATTTCCAGAAAGCATTTGACAAAGTCCCTCATAAGATACTTCTTAGGAAATTAAAAAGTCATGGGATAAGGGGTAGTGTCCTATTGTGGATTACTAACTGGTTAAAAGATAGAAAACAGAGAGTAGGGCTAAATAGTAAATTTTCCCAATGGAAAAAGGTGAATAGTGGAGTGTCCCAGGGGGAGCACTGAGAGGAGAGGATCACCTTGCTGGTGGCTGAAAGGAATCAGAAAGTTTTTTGCTTGGGACATTCTCTTTTTTAAAAGTATTGGGGCAAAGTTGGGAATATTATTTAGTGTGTTTTTCCTTTTAATAGTCAGTAAGGCAGCGACTAAACAAGTTAAACTGTTTGTATTTTTAAATAGTCAGTAAGGCAGCTAGTAAGCAGTAGTTAGTGTGTTTATTTTTAAAAGTCTGTAAGGCAGCTAGTAAGCAGAACTGAGTGTTTGTATTAAAAAAAAAAAAAAGTAGCCAGAAGCTAAAAATAAGCTAGGAGCAGTGTATACCTAAGTAAAAAGGTTGAAAAGTTCAGTTCAGTTAATCACCTTGGAAAGGTGTGGAGGTAGTGTTATTTGATTTGAATAGGGACCAACATTTGTTAATCAAGAGAGCAGTGAGCCACTCTGACTGACTAACTGAAGTTAGACTGTTTGGATTTCCCAACCCTCCCACCCGCCCCTAGTTCATCCTTTAATTTATAGGCAGGTGCCACTTTCACAAAAAAAACAAAAACAAAACCAAAAAAACAACAACAAAAACTTTATTGAGAGTTTGATCAGCCCCTTGTAGGCCACTACCAGACATATAGTGAATTCACTAATACATTTAAAGGACGTTAATTAGATACATTCCTACTCCCATAGCAACCTAAAATTTAACTAGGAACTGAACAAAACTGAGATGAAGGCAGCAGCCCAGCAGCAAGAGGGGGGCTTCCCAGTCTTTTGCATCGAGTCTCACATGTATGATTTTTTACCTGCCGGTGAGAAGTTGTACATGTGCATGTGATGCAAAGAACTCCTGGCTCTCAGAGAATGAGTCCGATCTCTGGAGGCTAGAGTGGCAGACCTGGAGGAGCGGAGGCAGACAGAGAGGTATATAGATGAGACCTTCAGGGACATAGTAGCCAAGTCCCAACTTCAGACTGGCAGCCCTGGTGCTGCCTTGGAGGAAGAAGGTCTCATGATTGGAGAACATCAACCTGGTGCAGCAGGAAAGGATCCTGTAGCAAGCACCTGCTCTACAGGTCCTTTCACACCGAGGATACCTCCCCAAGGCCTACTGCCCAGGAGGGAAGGGTTAGGTCGGCCGTCATAGTTGGTGATTCGATTATTAGGAATGTAGATAGCTGGGTGGCTGGTGGGCATGAGGATCGCCTGGTAACATGCCTACCTGGTGTGAAGGTGGTAGACCTAACGCCTCACCTAGATAGGATTTTAGACAGTGCTGGGGAGGAGCTGGCTGTCGTGCTACATGTGGGCACCAACGACATAGGAAAATGTGGGAGGGAGGTTCTGGAAGCCAAATTTAGGCTCTTAGGTAGAAAGCTTAAATCCAGAACCTCCAGGGTAGCATTCTCTGAAATGCTCCCTGTTCCATGCACAGGTCACCAGAGGCAGGCAGAGCTCCGGAGTCTCAATGTGTGGATGAGATGATGGTGCAAGGAAGAGGGATTCAGTATTATTAGGAACTGGGGAACCTTTTGGGGAAGGGGTAGTCTCTTCCAAAGGGATGGGCTCCACCTTAACCAGGGTGGAACCAGACTGCTGGCGCTAACCTTCATAAAGGAGATAGAGCAGCTTTTAAACTAGAACAAAGGGGAAAGCCGACAGTCGCTCAGCAGCACATGGTTCGGAGAGAGGTATCTTCAAAGAATACTAATGATGCATTAGAATTAGGGCATCCCGACAGTGAGGTTCCAATAATAAGAAAAGTAGTCCAAGTGCCTGTAACTAAAAACTCACCTGAGCTAAAACATTCTAACTTATTCCTATCAATTAAAAAGCTGAATGAAAATACAAACAAAAAACAAACTTTGAAATGTTTGTATGCTAATGCCAGAAGTCTAAGAAGTAAGATTGGAAGAATTAGAATGTATAGCAGTGAATGATGACATAGACTTAATTGGCATCTCAGAGACATGGTGGAAGGAGGACAACCAATGGGACAGTGCTATACCGCGGTACAAATTATATCGCAATGACAGAGAGGAGCACCCAGGAGGCGGTGTGGCGCTTTATGATGGGATAGCATAGAGTCCAACAGGATAAACATCCTGCATGAGACTAAATGCACAATTGAATCTTTATGGGTAGAAATCCCTTGTGTGTCGGGTAAGACTATAGTGATAGGAGTATACTACCGACCACCTGGTCAAGATGGTGAGACTGACAGTGAAATGCTAAGAGAAATTAGGGAAGCTAACCAAATTGGTAGTGCTGTAATAATGGGAGACTTCAATTACCCCAATATTGACTGGGTAAATGTATCATCAGGACACGCTAGAGAGATACAGTTCCTGGATGGAATAAATGATAGCTTTATGGAGCAATTGGTTCAGGAACCGACGAGAGAGGGAACAATTTTAGATCTAATTCTCAGTGGAGCACAGGATTTGGTGAAAGAGGTAACGGTGGTGGGGCCTTTTGGCAATAGTGGTCATAATATGATCAAATTTTAATTAATGACTGGAAGGGGACAGTAAGCAAATCCATGGCTCTCGTGCTAAACTTTCAAAAGGGAAACTTTGATAAAATAAGAAAAATAGTTAGAAAAAAACTGAAAGGAGCAGCTACAAAAGTAAAAAGTGTGCAAGAGACGTGGTCATTGTTAAAAAATACCATCCTAGAAGCGCAGTCCAGATGTATTCCACACATTAAGAAAGGTGGAAAGAAGGCAAAACGATTACTGGCATGGTTAAAAGGGGAGGTGAAAGAAGCTATTTTAGCCAAAAGATCTTCAATCAAAAATTGGAAGAAGAATCCAACAGAAGAAAATAGGATAATGCATAAACGTTGGCAAGTTAAATGTAAGACATTGATAAGACAGGCTAAGAGAGAATTTGAAAAGAAGTTGGCCGTAGAGGCAAAAACTCACAGTAAAAACTTTTTAAAATATATCCGAAGCAGAAAGCCTGTGAGGGAGTCCGATGGACCGTTAGATGATCGAGGGGTTAAAGGGACACTTAGAGAAGATAAGGCCATCGCGGAAAGATTAAATGATTTCTTTGCTTTGGCGTTTACTAAAGAGGATGTTGGGGTGGTACCCGTACTGGAGAAGGTTTTCATGGGTAATGATTCAGATGGACTGAACCAAATCACAGTGAACCTAGAAGATATGGTAGACCTGATTGACAAACTGAAGAGTAGTAAATCACCTGGACCGGATGGTATACACCCCAGAGTTCTGAAGGAACTAAAAAATGAAATTTCAGACCTATTAGTAAAAATTTGTAACCTATCATTAAAATCATCCATTGTACCTGAAGACTGGAGGATAGCTAATGTAACCCCAATATTTAAAAGGGGTTCCAGGGGTGATCTGGGAAACTACAGACTGGTTAGCCTGACTTCAGTGCCAGGAAAAATAGTGGAAAGTGTTCTAAACATCAAAATCACAGAACATATAGAAAGACATGGTTTAATGGAACAAAGTCACCATGGCTTTACCCAAGGCAAGTCTTGCCTCACAAATCTGCTTCACTTTTTTGAAGGAGTTAATAAACATGTGGATAAAGGTGAACCAGTAGATGTAGTGTACTTGGATTTTCAGAAGGCGTTTGACAAAGTTTCTCATGAGAGGCTTCTAGGAAAAGTAAAAAGTCATGGGATAGGTGGCGATGTCCTTTAGTGGATTACAAACTGGCTAAAAGACAGGAAACAGAGAGTAGGATTAAATGGACAATTTTCTCAGTAGAAGGGAGTGGGCAGTGGAGTGCCTCAGGGATCTGTATTGGGACCCCTAATTTTCAATATATTTATAAATGATCTGGAAAGAAATACGACGAGTGAGGTAATCAAATTTGCAGATGATACAAAATTGTTCAGAGTAGTTAAATCACAAGTAGATTGTGATAAATTGCAGGAAGACCTTGTGAGACTGGAAAATTGGGCATCGAAATGGCAGATGAAATATAATGGGGATGTGCAAGGTGATGCGTATAGGGAAAAATAACCCATGCTATAGTTACACAATGTTAGGTTCCATATTAGGTGCTACCACCCAAGAAAGAGATCTAGGTGTCATAGTGTATAACACATTGAAATCTTCGGTTCAGTGTGCTGCGGCAGTCAAAAAAGCAAACAGAATGTTGGGAATTATTAGAAAGGGAATGGTGAATAAAACGGAAAATGTCATAATGCCTCTGTATTGCTCCATGGTAAGACCGCACCTTAAATACTGTGTACAATTCTTGTCGCCACATCTCAAAAAAGATATAATTGCGATGGAGAAGGTACAGAAAAGGGTGACCAAAATGATAAGGGGAAATGGAACAGCTCCCCTATGAGGAAAGACTGAAGAGGTTAGGACTTTTCAGCTTGGAGAAGAGACGGCTGAGGGGGATATGTTATAGGTGTTTAAAATCATGAGAGGTCTAGAACGGGTAGATATGAATCGGTTATTTACTCTTTCAGATAATAGAAAGACTAGGGGACACTCCATGAAGTTAGCATGTGGCACATTTAAAACTAATCGGAAAAAGTTCTTTTTCACTCAACGCACAATTAAACTCTGGAATTTGTTGCCAGAGGATATGGTTAGTGCAGTTAGTATAGCTGTGTTTAAAAAAGGAATGGATAAGTTCTTGGAGGAGAAGTCCATTATCTGTTATTAAGTTGACTTAGTAAATAGCCATTGCTATTACTAGCAACAGTAGCATGGAATAGACTTCGTTTTTGGATACTTGCCAGGTTCTTATGGCCTGGATTGGAAACAGGATGCTGGGCTTGATAGACCCTTGCTCTGACCCAGTATGGCATGTTCTTATGTTCTTAACCTGCGGGGTACAAGGGTCGGTACAGGTGAAGTTCAAGCTCGCCTCTGTTCCCCGCCAATGGGGACCTGTGGGGCCCAACCTGGCCAGTGGGGACCTGTGGGGCCCAACCTTTCAGGTAGCATCAACCCTATCTCAGGCCAAGGGTCCACAATTCCTAACAACATCTTGGCATTTGGCAAATTCATGCATCATTCTGTATGGAGTCTCTGATTTCAAGATGAGTGCTTTTTTGAACTATAATTGCATTGTGAAATATCACAAGGTTTTAAATGCAGTATAAAAATATTAAAAAAATAGTGACAACAGACATATGATTACAAATAAGGCAGAAGATCCATAGATGTCTTGCACACATCTATTTTGGTGATGCCTTGTATGAAGGTCTAGGTGGAAGCAGTGTATCAAGTCTAACGAAGAGGGTTTTCTGTTATTACATTGTGTAAACTTCTCTCTTCCACTCTAGGGAATTTTTGTAGTGTAATAAATCAACATATAATAATGTGGAGACAAAACACCTTACAAAAGAAAAACTGATGCAAAATAGAATAGATAAGTTATTTGTTTGCTTCTTACATTTTTTCCCTCAGAAACTTGTTATTCCTTCTTATTTTATTGAATCAAGAGGAAGAACTTGTAAGTAAATAAATATTGATGGACATTTGGCAAAATCACCTTCCAGATAACCTCAATTGTACAATAAGTTTCAAAATGGCTGATGTTATAAGATGCCCAAGCAATAAGTAAGAGCATGGAATACCAGGTAAACACCCATTTTTATATTATTAATGAACTATGGCACATGATGAATTGATTCAGTTCTTTCACTTATTTATCTTACCATTTGGAGACTTCTACAACATGTATATCTTTTTTACATTATGTGACTATTCTGAAATTTTGCAATAAAAATAATATTCATGTTCTCAAGAAGTTTCATTTGTTAAGACAGTGTTTCTCAACTGGCATGCTGTGGCACACTAGTGTGTCTTGGGAAAGTTCTTCCTGTGCCACAATGCTGGCAGCCTCAGCATAATCCTCTTTCTGAGCCCATACTTGGACTCTGCTTGCTGCTCCAACCCCACCCTTCTGTCTTTGCAGTGACCAAGCAGCACTCGGGAAGACAGGAGCAGGGATCTAACAAAGCAGCCGTGAAGAGCAATAAAGAGACTACTCCCTGCTCCAGTCCTTAACCCCAGATGCTGGCTTTATTACAAAGCTCATCTCTGCTGTGCTGTGCTATGCCTGCTTCAGCTGTGAAGGGAGGAAAGAAGCACCCGGAACATCAGTCAGGTGAGAATGATTTGTAGAGAGGGGCCGGGGCAGGGCTGAATAATGAAAGGGGGTGAGGGGAGAGAGGATGAATGTTTGTGGGATAGCAGTGAGCAAGATGGAGAAAGTGAGCAAGATGTGAATGATTGCAGAGAACAGAAGATATTGATGCTATTGCTACTGGCCAAAGAAGGGGAGAGGATCAGGAGGGATAGGCCAGGCCAGCCCTATCAGGGGAAGGAAGGGATAGATTATACCAGGTATATGGGGGAATATGGAGAGGGGAGGCAAAACTTAGGTTAGAGGTCATGGATGGAAGAAAAGGGAGAGAGGACCAGGTTGAGGAAGAGGGAGGGAGAACATAGGAGGAGGAAGAGGCAGGTGAAGGGAGATTTAGAAAGTGAAAGGGAGGAGCAGGAGTGAAGGAGAAATAATCTAGGAAAGAGTGAGGGAGAGGAAGAAGAGAAGTACATGCATAAGTTAACTCATACTCATTACAACCATTAGGCCCTTGATAGAGAAGACATAACTTTGTGGGGGGTAAGTTTATGCACATACCAAGGCATTTACACAAGAACTTTCAAAGAAAACATATGTGGTTTAAAGTCTGCATATGTATATAGTTTAATATTGTAAACCACCCGCTGTTTTTATTTGAGGATGCAGTATATAAATCATTGTAAATAAATGTAAAAATTACTGAAGCTGTAAAAGTTACGTGCAGACTTTGCCGTCACCTGCACAAGCATAAAAGTACCATCCCTATATTTATTTATATGGTACCCTAATCTTAGCTGAGGAGGATTAGAGAAAGCAGAGTAACATGTGAATATTTGTAGCATAGTCTTTTCAACCATTTCAAACTTCTGCTCACACAGCCTCAGAAAAAACATTACAGGCACTGGAACCCACAACAAATGATAATCCACAGCAACAATGCTCAGAATAAAAGACATAATTCAGATTTATTGGATTGCAATAGCATGGAAGAAAATTGTTGTTGTTTTTTTCCTTTTTAAATTAGCTAAATGTAACTATCCACATGAACCTTCAGACAGGTAATTAGGTATCACACTGCAGGCAGAAATGATTGTGCAGAATGCAAGGATATATAATAAAATTACTTTCCAAAACAAATCTGTGCAACTTCCTTGAAAGAGCATCAGGGCTCATCATCCGGTGCTTGGCAAGGGAGCCCGACGCTCACAAAATATCACCATACTCAATTATAGTGTAAATAGAATTGGTTGACATTGGTGAACCAATTCTTATGTGCCTTTGGTGTTAATTTATTGTATTCACTGTATTTACTTCATAATCAAAATGATAATTACATAAAGCGCCTGTAACACCACAAGCAAAATGCCTGATCTTTATATGTGCCAAATCCAACCCACCCACTCTGCTAATCAAATTATAGTTACGTGCTAAGAAATTTTAAATAAAATTATATTTGTTGAGAGGTAATTACAATATTTGGGATTGAATTTTAATTGTGATTAAATTTAAATTATGTCTTGTAAATAGAAACATGATGGCAGAAAAAGACCATACAGCCTATCTAGTTTGCCCAGCCACACCAACTATTCAGCTTTTCAATCCCTACCACTCCGTCAGAGATCCTCTGTGCTTTTTATGTCTTCTTGAATTCAGATACTGTCCTTCTCTTTACCACCTCTAGAGGGAGGCTATTTCATGCATCTACTACCCTCACTGTAAAGAAATATTTCCTTAGATTACTCCTGAGTCTATCCCCTTTCACCTTCATTCCATGATTACTTGTTCTAGAGCCTCCTTTCTTTTGAAAAAGAGGTCCGTCTCCTCTGCATGGAAACCTTAGAGGTATTTAAATGTCTCTATCATATCTCCCCATCCCACATTTCCTGTAGGTTATACATGTTTAGATCTTTAAATCTGTCCCCAAATGCTTTAGAATGAAGACTACTGATCTCTAGAATTATATACAGTATTCCAAATGAGATCTCATCAGGGACTTATACAGGGACATTATCGCCTCCTTTTTTCTGTTGACTATTCTTCTCCCTATACACTTAAGCAACTTTCTGGCTTTTGCTGTTATCTTATCTACCTGTTGGATCATCAAGTATGATCACTCTCAGATTCTGCTCTTCTTTTGTGCTTAGAAGAATTTCATCCCCTATACTATACCTCTCCTTTGGGTTTGTGCAGCCCATATGATTAATTCTGTATTTTTATGCATTAGATTTTAGCAGCTAGGCGCTAGACCATTCCTTGAAATCCGCACAGCTGGCAGAATTTAACTTTGAAATATGTATTTATTTAAAATATTTATAGCTTACCCCTGCATAGTTCAGAATGTGATGCAAAAAACTGCTCATAATAAAAGCAGCATTTATACAATAAATACAACAAACAATACACCTATCAGTAATATAATACAGTAGCACTGCAAGGGATAATCAATATGTCTTTGTCCTGAGGAGGCTTAATTATGGAAACGTCATGTCTAGATACTACATATAGAGTAAGGAAGAGAGTTCCAAAGTAATGGTTTAGCCACAGAGAATGAACACTCCCATGTCTCATCTAGGTTTGCCAGCTTGAAAGAGGGGACATCTAAAAGGCCTTGACTGGTCAATCTCAATGTGCATGATGGGGTATAAATTTTGAGAGTGGATGAAATCCAAGGTGAATTGAGATTATTTAGTAGACTATGGATGATGACTGCCATTTTGAATTGTATGCACCATGAGACTGGGAGCCAGTGTAGTGTTCACAGAATTGAAGTTATATGCTCTCGGAGTGGTGTACTAGTTAATAGTCTGGCTGCGGAGTTTTGGATTAGTTGAAGAGGTCTGAGAGATGTTATAGGTAGTAGGGATGTGAATCGTTTTTGAACGATTAAAATTATCGTCAGATAATTTTAGAATCGTTCTAAATCGTTAGAGTGCACAATACAATACAAATGCCCCCGATTTATCGTCAGGGGCATTTGTATTGTATCGTTAAATAGGGCACGGGCATTATTTGGGGGAGGGCGGGAAAACCGGCACACCAAAACAACCCCTAAACCCACCCTGACCCTTTAAAACCAATTCCTTACCCTCCCGAACCCCCCCAAAATGTTAAGTTACCTGGTGGTCCAGTGGGGGGGGGGGGGGGGGGTTCCCGGCATGATCTCCCACTCTCGGGCCATCGGCGCCATTTTGGCTACCACTGATAAAAATGGCGCCGATGGCCCGATAAAAAAAAACCCACCCCGACCCTTTACAAATTACCCCTTTGCTTCTCCCACCCTCCCGACCCCCCCCAAAAACCTTTTACATGTACCTGGTGGTCTAGTGGGGGGTCCGGGAGCCATCCCTTCAATCATACCCTCGGTGCTGGTGCTGGAGTTTCAAAATGGCGCCGATCGCTTTTGACCTCACCATGTCACAGGGAGCGACGGTCGCTCCCTGTGACATAGTAAGGGCAAAGGCGATCGGCGCCATACTGGCAGTCGATCGTCTTTGCCCTCACTTTGTCCCAGGGAGCGACGGTCGCTCCCTGTGACACAGTAAGGGCAAAGGTGATCGGCGCCATACTGGCAGTAAGGGCAAAGACGATCGCCTTTGCCCTTACTATGTCACAGGGAGCGACCTTCGCTCCCTGTGACATAGTGAGGTCAAAGGCGATCGGCGCCATTTTGAAACTCCAGCACCGGCACCGAGGGTATGATTGAAGGGATGGCTCCCGGACCCCCCGCTAGACCACCAGGTACATGTAAAAGGTTTTTGTGGGGGTTGGGAGGGTGGGAGAAGCAAAGGGGTAATTTGTAAAGGGTCGGGGTGGGTTTTTTTTTATCGGGCCATCGGCGCCATTTTTATCAGTGGTAGCCAAAATGGCGCTGATGGCCCGAGAGCGGGAGATCGCGCCAGGACCCCCCCCCCCCCCCCACTGGACCACCAGGTAATTTAACATTTTGGGGGGGGGGTTTCGGGAGGGTGGGAGAGGAAAAGGGTCATTTGTAAAGGGTCGGGGTGGGGTTTTTTAAATCTGCTCAGGCCTCACTAAAAAATTAACAATGTGAATTGGAATCGGAACTGATTCCAATTCACATCTCTAACGATACGATTTTTTTCTCCCACCATCCGAACCTGATTGTTAAAACGATCGGGCACACGATTCACATCTCTAATAGGTAGACCATCATAAAGAATGTTAAATAGTCAAGGCTAGAAAATATCAAAGACTGGAGCACAATACAGAAATCATTAGGTTCTAATATAGGTTTTAAATTACGCAGTAACTAAGCTTACCAAACAAGGATTGTACTACAGCCTTAATTTGTGCTTGCATGCACAAAGATTGATCTAGAGTAATCCCCAAGTTTCTGACAGTGATCAAGATTCAGATCTGCTGATTGTTGAATTCTAATGTGACAGGTAAGTCAAAAGAGGGAAAATGAGAAAGAATAATTATTTCAGATTTACTGATGTTTAACACAAACTTATTGTGATGAAGCTAGTTTTGAATAGTGGATATTCATAAGCAGGCTCTGTTTTGTTAGAGACCAAGTGGGTTTGAGGGGAAAGATAAACTGAATGCCATCAGCAATCAATTTATAATGTAGCCCAAGACTTGCCAGCACCTGACAATGTGGCATTATATAGATGTGGTGTTAAAAAGCTGGCAAGGATAATGTAAATGCTATAGAAGATGAACCTGAAATGAAGGACAATGAAAAAGATTTCCTGAAAATCGAGACTGGTGAGGTTAGAAAATGGTTAATGCCAAAAGAAAAGTTTATTAAGAAGGTTCAAGCAGTAGAACAAAGAGTACTGGTAGTGAGTATAGTCCTGAATTTCTAGAAAAACGCCAAGAAGAAGATAGAGAATTGATTTTGAACATCATAATCTCTGTCGTCTTAGAAGAAAAGAATAGTCCAGATATTACAAGTTGGGATGAAAGCATAAAGAAATTGTGGAGACAGAGAGACGGGTTATTCATTAAAAAGAAACTGTTATATCAAAGAATAACTGATCCCAGAGACTAGTCTAAAATGTTTCAGTTTGTAGTCCTACAAAAAGAAGTATTTAGTACTAAACATGATAGAGGTGGGCATCTTGGAGGAGAAAGTACTTTGAAAAATTTAAGGAAACAGTATTTTTGGTCAACTGTGTCTTCTGATGTGCAAGAATGAATCTTGTAAAAGATGTGTTTTCACAAAAAATGTATTCTTAAGAGAGAGTGCTTATCTGAATTGTTTTGATGTCTCATATGTGTTAAAATTATTACTGATGGACTATACTATGCTAGAACCTGATTTGTCAGGAAGAGAAAATATTTTAATTCTTGCAGATATGTTCATTAGATATTCATTGGCGGTTCCCACAAGAAATCAGAGAGCAAAATCCTGCACTTGTCCTGCTCTCCGCGTGGTCCGTGACCAGCCTCTTCAGGTTGTGTAGGGCACACAGTGGGACAGGGTGGTCTGTGACCAGTCCTGTGGTGGACTGTGTAGGGCGCCCTGAGAGCCAGTGCCAATGTCCGAACCTTCCAAGCTTCTCGTCTCGTCCAGACTCTTCCAAGTTCTTCGTCTCATCTAGAGTCTTCCAAGTTCCTGGTCCACATCCAGAGTCTTCTCATCTCGTCTCGAGTCTCCTGTGTCACAAGGCCTCCATCTGCCCTCATCCTCAGTCCGGCCTGCTGCTTCTTGTCGATACCTAGCAGCAGGTCCGAAAGGGCTGGGAATGGTCGGAGGACTGTTCAACTACCAACATAGTATTTTTGGCTTTCCAGAAGCCTGCAGGTCTGGCAGAGGGTCAGACTTTGTCTTTGCCCATGCTGGGACATGCCTCGCCAACTCTCGGTGCTGTCTTGGATTCATCTGGGGTCGTGCCAAGGCCCAAGGGCACACAATCCCCTCAAGTTGGAATCGCTCTCCTAGCATTCCCGAAACATAACAGAATGCAAGGCCATGTGTCCGGTGAATGTGTTCCTGTGATGGACTTGCCTTGTTCCTAGCATTTTGCTTCAGTCTTCGTCTTTGTTCCTGGACTTGTATTTGAACCCAAAAAATTTCTTTTTGGTTCAGGACTTTTCCCATGACCTGCTGGAGGTGCCAGCTGTCTGGATTCCATGACCTGCAGGAGGCACCTGCGACCAGACATTTTTTTACACCTTTTTTCCAGGTTGGGGTTTTTACGACCTGCAGGAGGTGCCTGCACCCCACCTGGTTTGCTGGTTCTGGTTTCCCACCCTGGGTCCCTCCCAGGTCCTTCCTGAAGTTTCTTGTGATTTTTATCTGGTTTCTTGTGCTTCTTGTGGTTTTTTGTGCTTCTTGTGTGTGTTTGTGCTGTTTTCTTATCTCGTCTGTGCTGTTTTGTTTTTCGTTTGTGTTCCTTGGGGCTGTTTGTCTGTCACGTTTGTACTATTCTTTTTTACTTCTTTGTGCTGTCTTTTGTCTTTTTGGCTCTTTTGCGCTGTTTTTTGCCTTTTTGCGCTGTTTTTTGCCTTTTTGCACTGTTTTTTGCCTTTTGGCTCATCTGTGCTGTTTTTTGCCCTTTTTGGCTCTTTTGTGCTGTTTTTTGGCTTTTTGCTTGTTTGTGCTGTTTTTTGGCTTTTTGCCTCTTGTTTGTGCTGTTTTGCCTCTTGTTTGTGCTGTTTTGTTCATCTTGTTTGTGCTGTTTTGTTCATCTTGTTTGTGTTGTTTTGTTTGGCTTTGTTTCTTGTCGGCAGTTGCTAGTTCCTGTTTCCCTTCAGTCCCTGGAAATACCAGCTTCCATTTTTGGACCCTTGATTCCCCTCTAGCTGTTGATATTAGGCTTGGGGGGGGGGTCTTTGAGGAGGGGGTACTGTTGTGATTCTGCCCTCATGGGCAGCCTCTTACCTTCTCTCTGCCTGGAGGCCACATTTCCCGGTCTTCCTTGCGGCTGGAGCCGCTCCTCAGTCTGCCTTCTGCGGCTTGAGAGCTGCCGACAACGCTGGGCCTGTTCCTCGTCCCTGCCATACTCTTTGGCCTTAGCAGCAGCATGGCCGCTGGCCATGGTCCTGCACAACTTCCTGCTTTCTGTTCCTAAGGCACGGGCTGCGCCTCTTCACAAGATTTAAAGAGCCCGTGGCTGGATATGCCCCGGGCCCCACCTGATGACCATTTCCTATCTCAGCCCTATAAAAAGGCTTCTCCATCACTTCTGCCTTGCCTTGCATTGGAGTTCTTCACTCCTGGAAGTCTCGTCTTCCAGCGCTCCATCAGGTCTTCATTCTTCGTTGGAGCTCCATGTCTCGTCTTGCTTCCTGACTCTTCATGGTTTCCTGATGTTCCATATCTTCATCTTCCGAGGTTCCTAGTCCAGGCTTCCTGATGTTTCACCTCCTGATGTTCCTGGCTTCCTGATGTTCCACTTCCTGATGTTCCGAAGTTTCGCTCCTCCTTCATCTGTTTCGAATCCTCCAGATCCTCCAGCTCCTGTGGTTCTCCAGATGACACCTTGCCTCGTCATTGGAGTCTCCTCCCAGCTGGAATCCCTTCTTGTGCTTCTGAGTCCTCTTGACCCTCCAGCTCCTGTGGTTCTCTAGATGAAACCTAGCCTCTTCATTGGAGTTTCGTCTCAGCTAAATTCCCTTCCTGCGCTTGTCCTGCTCTCCGCGTGGTCCGTGACCAGCCTCTTCAGGTTGTGTAGGGTGTGCAGTGGGACAGGATGGTCCGTGACCAGTCCTGCAGGTGGACTGTGTAGGGTGCCCTGAGAGCCAGTGCCAATGTCCAAACCTTCCAAGCTTCTCATCTCATCCAGACTTCCAAGTTCCTCGTCTTGTCTAGAGTCTTCCAAGTTCCTGGTCCACATCCAGAGTCTTCTCGTCTCATCTTGAGTCTCCTGTGTCACAAGCCCTCCGTCTGCCCTCATCCTCAGTCCGGCCTGCTGCTTCTTGCCGATACCTAGCGGCAGGTCCGAAAGGGCTGGGAACGGTCGGAGGATTGTTCAACTACCAACAAAGTGTTGTTGGCATTCCAGAAGCATGCAGGTCCGGCAGAGGGTCAGACTTTGTCTTAGCCCATGCTGGGATATGCCTCGCCAACCCTCGGTGCTGTCTTGGATTCGTCTGGGGTCATGCCAAGGCCCAAAGGCACACAATCGCCTCAAGTTGGGATCACTCTCCTAGCGGTCCCATAACATAACAGAGAAGTTGAATAGTTAGATGACTGGATACTAGTTCATAAAAACTGAATGAGTAAAGCCCAAGAAATAGCTAGTGACATTTTTTGAAAAAGTGGAGAAATCCAAAAAAGTTATTATGATAGGAGATTTAAAGGAGCTCTGATATTTGTAGGTGATAGAGCACTTCTTAGATACCACAATTTTGCGAGAAGACACAGAATACAGGATGTGTGTGGAAAACATCCATGTGAATCACAACAATTTTTTATGTTCTTATTTATTTATTTATTTAAACCTTTTATATACCGGCATTAGTGTGCAAACATCATACTGGTTTACATTACAACTGAAAGATTGAAAATACAAAGAACAGGGGTGGGGGAGGGGGAGTAAGTAATTAAAGAGATACAGAAGTACAGAAAGTGCAAATAACAGTGGCAGTAAACATTAACAAAAAGCAGCTATATGCAGTGGTGAACTTATATACAGGGCATAATCATGGAATTATGAATAGAATATAAGAGTATAGGAAACGGACTGTTCTGCGTAAGCTTGTCGGAATAGCCAGGTCTTTAGTTTCTTTCTGAATTTAGAATAGCATGGTTCAAGTCTAAGTACTGTTGGGAGGGAGTTCCATTGCTTGGGGCCAGCTATGGAGATGGCGCGATCCCTAGTGGCGGAGAGGCGGGCTCTTTTAAGGGGCGGTATAGTTAGAGTTCCTTTACTGTTTGATCTGGTTGGTCGATCTGAGCGTGTGAGGCAGAAGGGCTCGTCAAGCCAGTTGGAATTGTAGGAGTGGATGAATTTGTGTATTATGGTTAGGGTTTTAAAGAGAATACGGTATGCAATGGGGAGCCAGTGGAGGTCTTTGAGTATAGGGGTGATGTGATCGGATTTGGTGTGTTTGTGATAACCCTGGCAACCGCATTTTGGAACATTTGTAGGGGTTTGATGGTGGAGGAGGGTAGTCCAAGGAAAAGGGCATTACAGTAATCAAGCTTTGAGGATAGGGTAGCTTGGATAACTGTCCGGAAGTCGTGATAGTGGAGGAGGGGTCTAAGTTTCTTAAGGACATTGAGCTTGAAAAAGCCCTCTTTGAGGATAAAACTGATATATTTTTTCAGATTCAGTTGTTGGTCTAGGGCTACACCAAGGTCTCTTACATGGGGTTGGGAGGATATGGTGTTGAAGGATGGGTCATTGGAGATCAGGGGTTTGGGGGGGTTGGTGCTGGGACAATAGGAGCAGCTCTGTTTTGGATGTGTTCAGTGCAAGATGGATGTTTGTGAGGAAGTCATTTATGGAGGTGAGACAAGTATTCCAATAAACCAATGCATCGGTCAGGGAGTTATGAATGGGGATGAGGATCTGAACATCATCCGCATAGAGGTAGAATTTGAGGCCGAGGTCTGTTAGAAGCTGACAGAGGGGGGAGAGGTAAATGTTGAATAAGGTGGAGGAGAGGGAGGAACCTTGTGGAACACCTTGGGCCAGGGAGTAGAGTGCGGATTCAGAATTTCCTATTTTGACTGCGAACTTCCTGTTGAATAGGTAAGATTTAAACCATAGCAGGGCTAAGCCCGATATGCCTATTTCAGCCAGCCATGTGAGGAGGTGATTGTGATTGATGGTGTCAAAGGCGGCTGAGATGTCGAGTAGGGCAAGAAGGTAGCAGTTGCCCTGATCCATGCCTCTGAGTAAGTGGTCTGAGAGGGAGAGGAGGAGTGTTTCAGTGTTGAGGTGTTTACGGAAACCGAACTGGGCAGGGTGTAGCAGGTTGTTGTGTTCAAGGTATTCTGTGAGTTGGAAATTCACTATCTTTTCCATGATCTTAGAGATGAAGGGAAGGTTAGAGATTGGGCGGAAGTTGGAGGGGTCCTTAGGGTCTAGAGAAGGTTTTTGAGGAGAGGTTTAACAATTGCTTGTTTGAGGGTATCTGGGACGTGGCCTGAGGAGAGGGAGGAGTTAATAATGTCAGCAATAGGTTTGGCAATGGAGCTTGGGATGGAGAGTAGGGATTTGGTGGGGATAGTGTCTGAGGGGTGGCTGGCAGGTCTGAGTTTTTTGAGAACTGATTCAACTTCCTTGGCGGAGGTTAGTTCAAGTGTTTCAAGGGTAGTAGTAGTGGGAGTAAGTTGGGGGGAGGAGGGTGGGTGGGCGGTGGGCGGAAGGTGATGGAATCTGAGGAGGATATTGGTAATTTTCGTGTGGAAGAATTGGGCGATTTCTTCACTTCTGGCGGAGGCTTCGTTGTCTGGGATGGGGGGATGAGAGGACTTGGTGAGGTTGGCTACATATGAGAAAAGTGCTTTAGGGTTATACATGTATTCATGGATTTTGGAAGCATAGAAGTCTTTTGGTGTTGAGGGTGGTTATTCTATATTGATGAAGTGCGGATTTATAGCTGGATGCGAGCTGAGGTGAGGGGACTTTGCGCCAGGTTCTTTCTCGCTGTCTAAGTTTATTTTTCAAGGCTCTCAGCTCCGCAGTGTACCAAGTATTAACTTGGTACACTGGTACAAAATATTAACTTTGTTTGAACCTTATATCTAGAATCTAATCTAAAATGGATGAGACTAAAGTAGTTTGTCTTGCTTTGATTATGCATGTTCAGCTTTGTATATTGCTTAATGCTACAGCATAGGTGATTATTAATAAGTGTTTTGATAAAGATACACAGAAATCAAATAAGATTGTATATTATCCCTGATAATGATAGAGCCTTGAATAAGGAAATTGTATATTCAAATGATATAGCAAATAATTGGCAAGAACAACATTAAGAAACACTTGATAAACCTAAATCAAATTCTGACCAAATCTTGCTGATTTAACATAATAAAGTAGTAAGTGCTTGGTGTTGTGGAAGATGAATAAAATACTAGTGAAATTGAAAGAGAAATAGAATCAGAATTACTTGACGAGGAATTGTTAGAAGAAATGTCATCATTTAGTTCTGAATTACCAAGAATTACAGTGTTAAAAAGAATGAATAAAAGGAGAATGTCCAGTTATATTAAAAAGTATTATTGGCAATAACAAAATGGTTACTCCATACTTTTGCTGTGTACTGGCTCCCATACGTCATCAATGATATAGACCTGAGTGGCATGTACCATTTTTTGTAATATAATCAGGTTTAACTTGCTTTATTTCATGATCCATTAGGTATAAAATAAGTAAAATAGAGATTGTGGGGCGGATTTTAAAAGCCCTGCTCGCGTAAATCCGCCCGGATTTACGCGAGCAGGGCCTTGCGCGCCGGCGCGCCTATTTTCCATAGGCCTGCCGGCGCGCGCAGAGCCCCGGGACTCGCGTAGATAGGGCTGGGGGGGTGGGTTAGGTAGAGGAAGGGAGGGGAAGGTGAGGGGAGGGCGAAAGAGAGTTCCCTCCGAGGCCGCTCCGATTTCGGAGCGGCCTCGGAGGGAACGGAGACAGGCTGTGCGGCTCGGCGCGCACCGGCTGCCCAAAATCGGCAGCCTTGCGTGCGCCGATCCTGGATTTTAGCAGATACGCGCGGCTACGTGTGTATCTACTAAAATCCGACTGATGCGCCAACAAAAGTACGCGAACGCGCATTTTTTAAAAATCTACCCCACACTGAATAGTGAATTTTGTGGGTGACATTCAACAAAATGGGGAGATAGGTAACAAAAAGGAAAAAAATAAAAAGAGCCCAAAGTGTTTTTTTTTTAATGCAGCCATGGCCCAGGCAAAGGAGCTATTAAATAAGCAGGCAAGAAGTCTAATTCTGTATCTTACTTTGGCAATACATATGAAATTGTCATGCTAATATGGTTATCTGAATCTGGGCTATGTTGCTAGGCAGACTTGTAAGGGATGCCTGTTTTGAGTGAGAGACAATTGATAGAGGATGTTTGGGGATCGAAGGATACAGTAACTCATTGAGGAAGCATCTTTCTGATACTCTACTTGTAAATGTTATTAAAACTAAGAATAGCATTCACATAATTGAATGACTGGAATGAAGAATAAACTGTGACTGTGGCAGGAGTGTGTAGTGACTGCTGGAAACTTTATAATTGTAAACAGTGCAAGATAAATGTCTGTTAAAACCTCTACATAAACTTGAGTTAAAACCTTTTATAATTAAAAAAGCAGAAATACACAGTAAAGGAGTGTAGTTATAATTAGATATTGGATCAGAATCACAAGATGTATACTAGCTTTAAAAGGATGAGAGAAATTCTCTGAATGCTTTGAAAATACTTGGAAAATTTTTGTGAACTCCTGGCTTGTTGAGGAAATGTTATTTTTCCCTAAAGCTGAGTTTGAAACCTGTACACTATCTGTTAGAACCCTAAACAATCAGATCACTGTAAGAGGACAGACACTGTTGATAGGTGTCAGTGTCACATAATGCTGTCTCACTGTCAGTGGAGCTCTGTGAGATTCCAAAGGGGCTTAAAGAGTTCTAATAAGTAAGGTTTGAAACATTTTTGAAGCAAATAGAGCTATTAAACTCCTGCAACTTATAATAAGAGCATAAAAATTATATGCCAAGCTGAAATAATAAAATACAAAAATAAATCTGATAAAATTGTTTCTAGCAAAATTAACCTGCACAGCCCTGAGAATAAAATTATACTGCAATAAAAGTAGACAGGGAAACATGTTTTTTATTCTTTATTTTTACACTAATTAGCACTACAGTTTTCCTAAGCTATCCAAATGAATTGAGGGTACATTCTGATATTTAATATACAGAAGGGGGGGGGGGGGGAATGCGAGAGAGTAGATAGATTTCTCTTTTTGATTTCTTCAAGTTAGAGTAGTAGGATCAGCTACCAGAAAGGGACTGCAGAGGAACAGAAGACCTGACAGAGAAAATTTGAGCAAAGCACGCCAACAGTTCTCTGCTCTAGAACTATGAGCTATATACTCACAAGATTTACACACATTTCACATTTTGGGTAATAATTAACTGTAATGTTTGACTATAGACAAAACATATAGTAGTATGTACACTAACAAAGTAACAAAAATAGGTACTTACTCGAAAAGAGAAATTTCAGAAGAACTGGATTTCTGAAAAACATAATAGAAAGAAAAATTTAAGAACCAACTTCTTTGTTTAGAAAGTGATATATTTATTTTCTACTGTTTTTCTGAACCCATACTTATCTGATGCAGTTGGGTTTAACAGTTTTTTGAAAACCTACAAAAAGAAGACATATTTAGTATAACATATAAATTGGAAGTTAGAAAGCTGACAAAAACAAATCCAAAATCAAAGAATGGAATATGAAAAAGGAAAAAAAATACTTGCCTATTAATACCTTTTATGTGCATTGCTATGAGGTTTGCCTTAAATGGATGTTTCTTTCTAAAAATCAAAAGCATAAATGTCATTAAAAATTATTTCATTAATATTTCTCATTCAATAAAATTCAGCAAATTCCTTTATAAGTGATTGTTATTATAGGAAACAAGGTATTATTCAAAAATCTCTTTATATTTTCATTTTAAATTTAAAAAGGTGCCAACCTTTCTTTCCTATCTCTGGAGAAACCCACTGTATAGTTAGCATCACTATACAGAAAGATGGTATTCTCCTTTGTATTCCCCACAGAATGGAAGTTATAATCATGGTGTTGCGGTCCCAACCGCCTCCCCCATGTTCGGGGTCGGGTCCGCTTACCTTTGTCTTGGTCCACGGAGGACCGCGCCGGACCCCCGGTCCAGCAGGCCACCAGGCCACTGCCTCGCCACGTGGAGAACGCCGTCCAGGCCGCAAGAAGCTCCGCCCCCCTTGTTGCCTCGCACGCGTGCGAGGAAGGCCCTTATGTGCGTCCAGCACCTGGAAGTTCAGGACGGCCCCTTTCTCTGACGTCACGCCCCAGACCACATTTAACTGGCGTCCAGTCTCCGACTAAACGCCTTGCAACAAGGTTCTCTGAATACTAGTTGCCTTCCGTTCCTGTACCTGCTTCAGTGACGTTCTCGTTTGACTTCCTGGTTTCCGACTCTGGTTTGCTTCAGTACTTTGCCTGTCTGCCTGCCTGCCTCGACCCCGGTTTGCTTCAGTACTCTGCCTGCCTGCCTGCCGCCTGCCTCGATCCCGGTTTGCTTCAGTACTCTACCAGCCTGCCTGCCGCCTGCCTTGATCCCGGTTCGTTCCAGTACCCTGCCTGCCTGCTGCCTGCCTCGATCCCGGTTTGCTTCAGTATTCAGCCTGCCTGCCGGCTGCCTGCCTCAATTACGGTTTGCCTCTGTTCCCGGCTTGCCTGCCAGCTGCTGGTCTAGACCCCGCCTTGCTACTGGACTCTCTCCTTTGGACTCCTGCCCTGACCTTGTCCACGGAGCCTTGGCCCAGTCTCTGATCAGTATCTGAACTTCCTCCTTGCAGCCTAATTCCCAAGGGCCTGGGTCCCTACGGGCTCCTCCCGGGGGGATTCCGGGTCCCGGGTGAAGTCCTACCTAGCCTCTGACTCCGCCTCCCGGCCTGCCAGTCTGTCAACCCTGGCAGCCCGGTGCAAGGGTCCACTAACTGACTAGCACTCCCCTTGAACGTTAACACATGGTATCTCATTTAACACTATGTAGGGGAAATTTACCTCTCCCACTCCTACCTTATGTTCTTCTTATATTCTTATATACCCTGCTGGAGAATTACACTAAGTTCTCTTAATACTCTCAGATGTAGCCCATCCGACTCTATTGCTTTATGTACTTTAAGGTTAGTTGACTCCTCATGGACACACTTTTCTGAAAATCAATTGAAGTTTATCTCACTTCCAATCCTATTTGGGTTCATTTTATGTGGTTCTGTTCTTGGCCGTTCTACAGTGAATACAAAATAGAAATCTTTGTTAAACATTTTCACTTTTTCCTTGACAGCCTCTCTATATTCCTCCTCTTTTGGATTTTTTTGGATTGGAACAATGTCCAATCACCTTTAAGAAGAGACTTAAGACTTTGTTGTTCGAACAAGCCTTCCCATAACTACTCACCTCAGCCTTGGTTCTTATCCGCATCATGTGTACACTATCCAACTTGAGGCCTTCACAGTCCTCCTCTATTTAATTTCCCTGCTGTTCGCCCAAGTTATACAAACCCAATTCTCTATACTTGCCTCACCCATTTTATGTTTTCCAGGTTATTTCTACCCTGTTCATTGTTTCATCCAGGTTATTCCACCCTGTTCATTGTAAAACAAGACTTTGTCTCTGTTATTGTTTGGCTGGTTGTAATGTAAACTGAAGTGATAATTAATCTTGTTAATTGAACCTCGGTATATAAAAGTAATAAATAAATAAATAAATAAATAAATAAATCTTTACCTCTGAGTCTCACAATGCCACTTTCACTTTTGCACTTCTTCTTATTACTAACATATAAAAAAAAAAAGTCTTGGTCCCTGTTTTACCATAATTTGCTATTTTTTCTTCCATTTGTATCTTTACATTCCTGATTACTTTCCCAGCTTCTCTTAGCTTTTCCAGATGATTGTTGCCTACTTCCTTTGTATGTGATTTCTTGTAGTTTATGAATCTTATCTTTTCAGTTACCTTTTCAGTGGACTCCTTTTCCTTTATCCAAAATCTCTCTGCTGTGTGCTATGTTTTTTTTTCTTTTATTTGTAATTGGTGAATAATTGGTACAACAAAGAAGGTTCTTATGTCTGTTCTAACTTTAAAATCCCTGCTGTGGGATGTACTGAAGTTAAAGCATTTTAATTGTGCAATTAAAATAATGTTTTTTTTTCTATACTTACAACCTCTCTCTTCATTTGAAAAAAGTAATATTTGCTTATGTATGTAGCATTCACAGTATATTGGGTATTATAAAAATAATTCACAACACTTAAAAGTACATAGGTACCACACAGAACAAAAGTGACTTCATGGCACTAGGAGAAAGGAAGAAAGTAGTTAGGTGCACAGGTGGTATTCTCCTCAGTCTACTCAGTCAAGGATGAAGGCCAAAGCAATGAAGATCACATATTGAAGATTAATGAATGGTTGCATAGATAAGAACATAAAATAGGGTCAGAACAAGGTCCGTCAAGTCGATCATCCTATCTATGTCCATGGCTAGACTGGGTCACGTGTACCTGGCAAATTTCAAAAAGTAGATCTATTTCTTTCTTTCTTTTTTTTTTATTTTTTATTTTTATTTAACAAATCAGCAGGCATTACAGAGTATCAAATTGCATAATATAGTTCATACATCACTTGTTACTCATTCCCAGAGATAACGATGGCTTTCCCTAGGTTACCTGGCTAATTGTTTATGGACTTTTCTTCCAGGAATGTGTCCAAATCTATTTAAACCCTGCCATGCTAGTCACCTTGACCATGTCCTCTGGAAAATATTCCACAGCTTGATAGTACACTGAGTGAAAAAAGTACTTTCTACAATTTATTTTAAATCTTATAGTTGCTATTTTCATAGATTGACCCCTTTTTTTTAGTACTATTTGAATAGGTAAATAGCCATTTTTTATTTACCTGTTCTACTCTGCTCATGATTTTATAAACTTCTATTATGTCCCTTTCTCAGCGATCCCTTTTCCAAGTTGAAAAAACCCTAGCCTATGTAGGCTCTAGGAAATTAGTCAAGTCAGGGAAGGCACAAATGGAAGAAAGAAATAGCTAATACAGTATGTATTAAATATGTTAGTGTAAGGAGACCCTGAAATCTGCCTCTTATTAGCAGTGGTTACCACTAGAGAAATGGCATTAGTGGCTTCAATAGGTCAGCTTGCCAGTAGTATGAGTCAGAAGTCTCCACCCAGACCCTGCGCTTGCAGTGTGATGCCAGTGTATTGTTAGTGTGTTAGTGCAGTGCATCATTCATTCCCCACTGGGAGGGGTTTCAGATCTAGCACAACTCCTGTGCCCATGTGACACAAGGGGGAGTTGAAAATCAGCCTTAGAACAGGGCTGAGGAAGCAGGTGTCTCTTCTTTTGGGTCTGTCCCTCCATTGGCTCAGGGCCTGAAGAAGTGATATCCTTTTGGGCAAGGAGTGTCTGAAAGGGGAAAGAAGGTCCAGAGCTCAGGAGGAGTGAAGTGCTGGGTCTCTAGATAGTTCAGAAAAGAAGTGATTTTTTTGTGTGTGTGTGTGAAGAACACCTGTATCTTATGAGCCCCAGAAAGGAAGGATTTCTCCAGAGGCAGAATGCAGTGGTGGTCAGTATTATCTTGGAAGGTTCCAGAGAGAAGTAACTTACCCAGGAAAATCTCCAAGCATGCTGACTAGATCTAGCAGCAAGAGACTCTAGTAGGAGATAAGAGAGAGATAAAGGAACAGGAAAGACGATCTAAACACTCAAAAGCTACTGGGAGGGCCCAGGGTGAAAGAGTACCTGCTCCATGGGCTGACCTGTATAGGGAAGGGGGGGGGGGTGCAGAGAAGAAGTGAAAAAGACAAAGATCTTGGGTGGGGGGTGGTGTTGTATTTTGAAATGTGTTTGCTGGCTTGTACTACCACAATTATAATTGTTTTGGACTTTGTTTTTCCTGCAATCAGTTCAGCAAAGCCTTTTTATTCTGGACAACAGAACTGGAGTGAAGAGTGTTTCTTTGGTGTGACTGCATTGGTGTGCAGAAGAGCTCAGAGAGAACAAAACCCTAAGGGGCTTGAAAAGAGTATTGTCTCTCGCCTGTGCATGAACCCTGGGGGATCATGGGGTCTTACCTGGTTCATAACCCTTCCCGTGGGCCTCCATGCCCAAGAGCTGACCAGCACAGAGGCTACATTAGTGACAGAGTGAAAGAAAGGTGGGAGGGGGGGGGGGGGGTTGTGAAAAATGTAGAGACCTACAATGAGAATTGCTTAATAAATATTTCTGCTCAATTTTCACTGAGGAATAGTTGGTTAGACTGACTTCAGTGTTGTCTGAATATATTAATGGAGTTGCCTCTAAAAACAGAGGATAGTGCAGTTTTTGGTATCCAGCAAATTACAAGATCTGAGGCAGCATGATTTTACCAGAGGCAGCTCTTGTCAGATGAATTTTAACAATTTCTTTGACTGGTTGACTAGAGAGTTAAATCAGGGGAGTGCACTAGAAGTAGTATACTTGGATTTCATCAAGACCTTTGACACTGTTCCACCTAGACGACTTCTAAACAGGGATGGTAACTCTGCACACATGTGCACGTTCATCGGCCCAGGGACAGGGCTATTTTATAACATTCGTGCATATATGAGCACATGGTATAAAATAACCTGACCACGTGCACATGTGCGGTCAATTTTAAGTGGGTGCGTGCCTGTGTGTGCAAGTGTCACTTTGACTGCATAAGTGGAGGGACTTTAATAGGCATGCACCAACACCATTGCCAGTTTTCCAATTTTGTTCCCAGTTCACTGAGTTAAGGGATAGTATGGGATTGTAAGCTTAGCCCCTGAAGGAGTATGTCAGGGGTTAACTCTAACTTCCCTTTTCCCGGGCCTGCACTGAAGGCAGCAGAATTGTGTAAACTCCAGCATGCCACTAACTGAGACAGGAAGTCTGAAAAAAACACTTGCACTAGACATGCCCGCCCCAGGAATAGATCTCAAACTGTAGCAACCCGAAACTGCTCTCTGCTTACTTCCTCTTGCACTTAGTCAGCTAGTTCAACACATCTTAAACTGCTTCAATGTCCAGTCTTATAACTTTTCCCCTCCCGGCCTGCCAGCTTACGTGTAGTCAGCATAAAGGCCAGGAAGGACATTTAGGGTATGACGCTGTAACATCCAATGAATGATGTATGTATTTGCAAGGACCCAATGATGTTATGACAAATCTGCATGCATGCTATGCTATGGAATGATGGACAATAAAAGAGGCCTCGGGGAAGGAGGAGGAGGAGAGGTGACCTTCCCGGGGACACGCTTCACCACGAATCCTGCCTGATGTGTCTTCATTGCAACAGGATAGGACTTCCAAACCTCCCTAGTTTAATAGCCTCCCATCTCCCCTGTTAGCCCTGACCTTTAAAAACCCGCTACTCTGCCTAGATTTTTTTGTTTTATAAATTACTTGTCATCCATAGCAGAAGTAAACTTACAGGGCAGGTGACCCATGCATGCGCCAGTGCGCATAAATATTTACACGCAAATTTAATGTGAAAATCCCGGTATGCCCATTTTCTGTCCCTTTTGGAAACTTTATTTGTGTGCACAGCGCATGTTCCTGCATATCTGAGCAGCTTTTCAAAATCCGCTTGGTGCACACTGGCCAGACATATTTCCACTTCCCTAATTGATGCGTGCATAGGGCTTTTAACATATACATAGTAACATAGTAATGATGGCAGAAAAAGACCAAATGGTCCATCCAGTCTGCCCAGCAAGCTTCCTATGGTAGTAAATGCTGCTCCGTGCAGGTTACTTCATGTTTCTGTAAAGGGTAGTAACTCTGTGCAGGTTACCCTGATGATTCTGTTTTCATGTAAAACTTGTTATTATAAATTACCCTTGCACCAGCCCTGGCTGCACTGGCTCCACAAGAGAAAGCAGGATTCCCATCTGGAGCTGGGTTAGTGGCTCTCCCTCGTCTTGGCCAGGGCTTAAGTTTTTCTTTTTATAAGCCCAGGGGAAAGCATAGATCACTTCTGGTCCCCTATCCCCTGGAGTAGATAGGCAGAGTCAAGCCTGGGGAACCATAAAAACAGCAGACTGTGTAGCATGCAGTCAATGGGAATGTGCACTGGAGTGGTGGGAGGGTGGCAGAGAAGTGGAGGCAAGAGACAGGCACAGGAAGGGAGAGAGTGAGCCAGGAGGAAGAACCTGTGCAGGGTTGGGGAGACTTCTGTCTGAGGTGACTGGACTGAGCTGTGAGAGGAGCAGTTAGCTGTGGAACCAGCAAGTCTCAGAGTGGGATTGGAAAGGGAGGAGGCTACTGCAGAATGAGGAAGGGCTGGCAGCAAGCAAGAACTTTTCACTGTGATGCGGTAGTGCTGGGGTTGGGGCATATGAGCACATAAGCAGCAGCACAACAGTAGCGTTTTAGAGAGAATGTGTGTCTAACAGCTAAGATTTAATGCTAAATAATGCAGGATCAATTATTTGGGTTTAAAAAATCCAAGGGAGCAGTACAGTATAGGGGATAAAGTTCTGTGCACAAACCAAGAGCGGGATTTGGGGATGGTCTTAAGATGGTCAAACACATAGATAAGATGATGGCAAGAACCAGAAAGATGTTTGGATGCATAGGAAGAAGAATTGCTAGCAGGAAAGAGAAAGTGATATTACATAAGTGTAATCTCTGATGAGCTCTCATTTGGAATACTGTGTATAATTCTGGAGACCACACCTCCAAAAAGATATAAAGCAGATGGAGACGGTTCAGAAGGCAACTAATAAAATGATCAACAGACTTCATCATAAACCATATGGAGCAGACAAAGATCTAAACTTGTATATCCTGGAGGAAAGAAAGGAAATGGGAGAAATAATAGAGACTATCTCCAAGGAATAAATGAACAGGAGGCAGACCTCTTCCAACAGAATGGAGTCTCTAAAGCAAGCGGTCATGGGATGAGTTTAAAAAGGGGGTAGACTCAGGAGTAATCTAAGGAAATGTTTCTTTACATAAATGGTGGTGGACATATGAATTAGTTTCCATATGAAGGTAGTGGAAACAAGGACTGTATCAGAATTTAAGAAAACATAGGATCAAATATAGTGGATCTGTGAGAGAGAGGAAGGGATTATAAAGCTGAGCAGATGTGGATGGGCCAAATGGTCTTTATTTGTTGTTATGTTCTACATTTCTATGTTTAAACACATGAAGAAAAATGAAATTTTGTTTGTGGCTTTGTGTTGTTTCATTTAGAAATGACATGAAATGGCATAAGAAATATTGTCAATATTTTTTATGTCATTTGAAATGACAGCATATCCCTGGCAAACATCTGCTTTTACTGTCAATGCTGTGTGCAGAGGGGAAAGCAACTGAACCTGAGCATGGAAGATTCATTTGAGGGGGGAAAAAGTGATTGCTGAATAGTTTGAAGTGCTGTGTTTTTGTGCTTCTAGCTTCCAGTTTTCCTTCTTCTTGCTTGATCTTTTTCTTTTGGGGTGCTTGTGAGAGGGGATGCCTGTGTCTGTTGGTTTCAATTTGTCTCAAGTTTTGCCAGCCTTCCTATCAGAAAGTTTGCAATAGAAGACTGATAGTGGGGAGCATGGAAGAGGATGAGACCTGATCTAGATGCATGGGTCTACTAGGACCCTGACTGTTGAGAGTTTGCATAGAGCTGAGGTGAAGATGAGGCACGTGATGGCCACAAAAAGCAGTTAAGTACAGGTCCTGCCATAGGGGAAGTAGTGAAGAGGACGGTGCAGCAGCAGAGTAACCAGCTCATGGATGTAGAGGAGGAAGGGCAGAGCCCAGTGTTAAGAGCCACAGGAAGGATGACAGCAGGAGAGAACAAGGAAGGAAAAAAGACCATGCAAGAATCTGGCAGGGAGGCAAGAAGGCCTCACCAGCATTCACCTGCAAAACAAGAACAGCATGAGGAGGATGAGCAGGCAGAACCAAGTGCCAGTGGAACAGAGCCAGGAGCACTCATGGGGAGCTGGGAGAACAAAATATCCTGGAATGTGTTCTAAACAATTACAGTATTGTAGAATATGGAGGCATAGAACACACTAGCGCATATTTCCCACAAGTATTCTGTTTGGAAAGCATTCAAGACAGAAGTACATGGCTGCAAAGCAGTTAGGGACCTTCATTTCAATTTTCATTTTATTTTTTTCTAGGAATTTCAATGTTAAAACAAACAAAAGAATCTGTGGAAAAAATGACTTTTCCACTCATCTTTTTGCCTGTTTGTTATGTCTTTTTTTTTTTCTTCACTGATTCTTTTTGTTATAACATTGAAATTCCCAGGGAAAATAAAAACTGAAAACAAAGGTCTGTAAAAGCAGTGCATCAAGGAAACTCTGGTGGCACAAACCTGACATTGTCTCAGGTTAGAGTCCCTGCAAATAACAAGTCATACTCTGTGATAATGTCTCAGCTGCAAGGACCTGGCTTACAATACTGCAGGTTATTTTTAAATATAAGTCAGATTACATTCCAGTCACTTACTGTTTGGGGCAAGACAATCCAGTCCATGGTCTAGGTGCAAAGTAGCTCTTCCTCTTGACAGATGTAACACACAGGTGGACAGTACTTCAATTTCTTCCATATTGCTCCCATTTTCCACAGATTTAAGAACTCATGGTCTTGACTGGGTCACTCAATTTTGGCCACAAACCTTCAATCCTTCAGTGTCACAGACTGGCCATCTGCATCTGAGGATCCATGGCAGAACAGGACAAAGGTCTTCTGCTTGGCCAGCCACCTCCCCTAGGGTTGAGCCCGCAGGCTCTGCTGGCCAGCAGGACTTTCTTAGCATGGTACATGGCAAGCCAGGGTCAGGGCTGGCAGAGGTTAGGCAAGTTCAGAGTCCAAGCAAAGGTCAGGGCAGGCAATCAGTCAGAGGGAGACTGACTGAGAGGTAAGGCAAGGCAGGAGCAAGGAGAGACAAGGCAGGAACAGGATAACACACCTAGGTAGGAACAGGGTAAAAGCGCACAAGTGGGAAAGGAGTAAACAGGGGTACAGACAGGATTCAGACAGACTAGGTAAGCCACTAGGATGCCTAGACAAGACAAGGAACAGAAAGGGGAAAGAAGTAGAAATAAGACAGAGCAGAAGCAGAAGTGGGTTCAGAGCAAGGAGAGCAAGGAGAGCTAGGCCACTGGAAGGGAACAGGACAGCTGCTGAGAGGCCCAGAGAGGACAGGGACAGCAAATCACAGCAAGGAATACACAGGCAGGCAAAGGACGCCCTGTATGCCAGGGGTCACCTTCCCAGCCTCAGGGAGCATTGCAGTTACTGTCCTGAGGTAGGGAAATAAATCTCCGGGGCTGTGATTTGGGGGCAGGATAACCCACAGGGCCAGTACCAGGCTGAGAACTCTCCACGTAAACAAACCACTCTCCAGACTCAAGATGTGCTCCAAATAATAAATAGTTTACTGCAGAGTCTTCAAGATCAAACATAATGACAGTGGCAGATCAAGTAGATACAGCAATCAAATGGAATCACAGTTCCAGAAATCTTAACTCCTCTACTTAAGCAACAGTTTCTTCTTAGAGCAACAGAATAGTCCTGGTTACTTTGTTTCTCTTCTCATTAGTCTTTATTAGGGATGTGAATCGTTTTAGGACGATTAAAATTATCGTCCGATAATTTTAATATCGTCTTAAACCGTTATGGAACACAATACAATAGAGATTCTAACGATTTATCGTTATAAATCGTTAGAATCGTGAGCCGGCACACTAAAACCCCCTAAAACCCACCCCCGACCCTTTAAATTAAATCCCCCACCCTCCCGAACCCCCCCCAAATGAGTTAAATAACCTGCGGGTCCAGCGGCGGTCCGGAACGGCAGCGGTCCGGAACGGGCTCCTGCTCCTGAATCTTGTTGTCTTCAGCCGGCGCCATTTTCCAAAATGGCGCCGAAAAATGGCGGCGGCCATAGACGAACACGATTGGACGGCAGGAGGTCCTTCCGGACCCCCGCTGGACTTTTGGCAAGTCTCGTGGGGGTCAGGAGGCCCCCCACAAGCTGGCCAAAAGTTCCTGGAGGTCCAGCGGGGGTCAGGGAGCAATTTCCCGCCGCGAATCGTTTTCGTACGGAAAATGGCGCCGGCAGGAGATCGACTGCAGGAGGTCGTTCAGCGAGGCGCCGGAACCCTCGCTGAACGACCTCCTGCAGTCGATCTCCTGCCGGCGCCATTTTCCGTACGAAAACGATTCGCGGCGGGAAATCGCTCCCTGACGGCAAAACGATTTGAGTGCAGGAGGTCGTTCCCGGACCCCCACTGGACATTTGGCAAGTCTTGTGGGGGTCAGGAGGCCCCCCGAATCTGGCCAAAAGTCCCTGGGGGTCTAGCGGGGGTCCGGGAGCGATCTCCTATGCTCCTGACTTCGGGGGACAAACAACGCAGCGGAGGCCCGAGAGTAAAAGATCACACCGGGATACCCCTCTGGACCCCAGGTAATTTAAGGCATTTTGGGGGGGTTCGGGAGGGTGGGGGATTTATTTTAAAGGGTCGGGGTGGGTTTTAGGGATGTTTTAGTTTGCCGGTTTTCCCGCCCTCCTCCGATTTACGATTTACACGATATTTAAAAAAACAAAACCACGACGATCCGATTCCCTCCCCCCCAGCCGAAATCGATCGTTAAGACGATCGATCACACGATTCACATCTCTAATACAGACTGCATTGAGGATTCCACGCGGCATACCCCAATCCTCAGGCCACTACCGCTTTCCGTCTGTGGGAGTCAATCTCCTTCTTGCTCTACAGAATACCTACATACCATCTACAAGATCCACTTCCTGGTTTCGACATTGCTTCCAGTTCTTCAACACCTATTGTACAGACACCCTCGGCATACCCCGCTCTGTGGGCCACTACCGGATCTTCTCTGCTGTGTCTCATTCTGGGTAATTCCCATTGCTCAGGACTATATGAACATTTTCCATTTCCTATGGAGACTAATCCTTCCTTCCTATTTAATAAAGTCTTCATTCCTAGCTGTGTCCACATCACTGAGACTGTGCCTGCTGATGGTGAAGCTCACAGGGCTCCTCTCTGTGGGTGGAGACATTGCTCATCTCAGCCCAGGGGTTCATATCCTTCCTTAAACATAACAGATTGCTAACTCCATGGATCCGGCTCAGCTCTCAGCCCTTCAGGCCATCCCTGGTCTGGTCCAGCATCTGGATGAACAGCAAAGGACATTGGAGACACTGGCTAATGCCTTTAACCAGCTCAGTTCTCGACTAACTCTACATCTATGCCTAACAAGGTTATCGCCTCTTCACCTACTGGATCCATAAGACTTTCAGTGCCTTTGCCTGCACCCACTCGTTTTACAGGAGATCCCCTATTATGCAGAGGCTTCCTGAACCAGTGCTGTATGCACTTCTCCTTCAGTCTACCTACTTTCCAGACGTAGTGTCCAAAACTACATATATCCTGTCTCTTTTAGATGGGAAAGTCCTGGCCTGGGCTTCACTTCTCTGGGAACGTAATGATCCTATTCTCACTGATTTGACGGAGTTTCTTACCCTATTTCGTTCAGTGTTTGATGACCCTGCTTGAAAGACCGTCACTGAATCTGCATTCCTACACCTTCAACAAGGTTCCAAACCATTGACTGACTATGTTATTGAGTTTAAAACCTTGTCTTCCGAGTTGCCTTGGGACCTGGATTGTCTACGGACTATTTTTCTGGAAGGTCTTAATTACCGCATTAAAGAATTAGCAGCCCGTGAGCTCCCTGATACTTTGGAATCTCTCATTGATCTTGCCGGACGAATTGATCGTCTACGTGAGCGCTCGCAAGAAATAAAGGGACCCAAGAAGATGACACCGGGAGTTCCACATTCCCATCCTACACTGGTTACACAGACCACTTCCATACCCAGTACCAAGGAGGAAGAACCCATGCAATTAGGCTGTAGCCATCTAACAGCCAAGGAGAGGCGTTACTATAAAAGGTTAGGCCTCTGTATGTACTGTGGACAACCTGGCCATGCAGTTCCCTCCTGCCCTATCTGTCCTGGAAACTCACAGACCTAGGATCCGCCGGAGGACTCCTCCTTGGTCTAACCTCTCCATCTCCTCCACTGACTCTTCCAGTCTCCATCATATTGAATACACTCAAATTCCACACTTTAGCTCTAGTGGACTCCGGTGCTGGGGGAAACTTCATACTTAGACAACTCAAAGAGCACCTACGAATTCCCACTGTCCGGACACCTACGCCACTGTTGCTGTCTTCTATACACGGCGAGCCACTTCCAAATGAGGTCACCTATTCTACTCAACCCATTCGTCTCCACACGGGGTCGCTCCACTCGGAGACCTGGTTTTGGATAAAGCTATTCACCCGGTTGTACTTGGAATACCTTGGTTACAGACACACTTATTCCAGTTTGACTGGAACACGTTGGAACTATCCCAATGGGGAAGAGACTGACACGGGAGATGTCTTCAAGAAGTCACCCCCATGCCATGCCTAACCACAACCACCTCACTTATGGGCCTACCTCAGCAATATTCATCCTACCAAGATGTATTCTGTAAAAAGGCTGATGATACTCTGCCACCTCACCGTGTTGCGTCCGTCGCTGCTCGACGCCCTCACTCCGCCCTTTTTACCTCTGTGGCGATTCCCTTCGGGTCTGATGGATGGTTAGCTGCCGCGGTGTCTTCTTGCCTTCTCCTCCAGCATCCCCGGACCGGCACGATGCTGCGGATCTGCCATGTTGCCTGATGACATAGGGCATGCGCGCGCGCTCCGATTGATGTACCAGCAAGGGCGCGAACCTTGGGGGCGTCCCCCTGAGATGACGTCATCCACTTCCAATCTAAAAGGTCTCAGTAATTGCTAACGGATCGCGTTAGCAAGGATACGGATATGGATTCGGATTCGCAAATGGGATTCATTCCAAGCTACTCTGCCTCCTTGGACTTACCAGGGGTACCCGCTCCTCGGGGGCCTCGTTCTCTTTTCTCTATTTCAGACAGCAGATAGGAACCGGTACTCGCTCCTCGAGGGCCCATGTTCCTGAACACTCTGAAGATTCTCTACTGCCTGGAAGCGATCACAGATACAGACATTTGTGAGTTACTATTTCAGATTGCAGATAGAACCGGTACTCGCTCCTCAAGGGCCCATGTTCCTGAACACTCTGAAGATTCTCTACTGCCTGGAAGCTATCGCAGATACAGACAATTGTGAGTTACCACTACTCTCTCAGAGCTTTCCCTGGAACCAGGTACTCGCTCCTCGAGGGCCTAACCCTTTCCAGCTACTGAGCCTCCTTAAGACCTTATGTGAGTTTTGTAGTCTAGTTCTGGCTATGAACACAGCATACCCTGTCTACTCACTATCTATAGTTTCTCTACAGCTCAGCAACCCTGGGATCACTGTTCCAGTTCCTGAGGGTCTTCAGTCCTGCCGGGCATATCAGCTCACTACTGGCACCTCTGGTGGTTCTACTAACCTGTCTAATAAAAGAACTATCTGTATCTGTCTCCATATCCAAGCCTAGCTGGTGGTCCCTCTCAGGTATCCTCCTGGGGGCGCAGTCATCTGCCATCGGCCCAAGGATCCACCTATCTACTTTCCTTTACAGCCAAGTGCCTTCTCCAAGCACTCCGCTGGTAACAGATTGCTTCACCTTCCCCTCAAGAGTCTTCAGCAACAGATTCATAACGGATTGCAACTCCGCAGTCTATATCTTTACAGTTTGCTAATTCCTCCCTCCTTAAGGATCGGGGCATATCAGATTGCTAACTCCTCATGGAGTCTCTAACAGATTGCTAACTCTTCCCCTTCTTGAGGAGTGGTTCACAACAAGATTGCCAACTCCTCCTTCTACAGGAGTCAATGCATAGCAAGATTGCTAACTCCCAGCTCTAACACAGAGCTTTCCTAGCACACCGGTCCTTTGATTGCGCCATTAATTTGGTACCTAATTCTGAACCTCCGAGGAAGGGTGTACCCACTTTCTCTGTCAGAGATTCAGGCTATGTCAGCCTATATTCAAGAGAACTTGGCGAAGGGCTTCATTAGGCCTTCTAAATCTCCAGCCAGGGCTGGTTTCTTTTTCGTGGGTAAGAAGGATGGGTCCCTTCGCCCATGTATAGACTACCCATTGCCACTGATCTCCGAATTCTTTGATCAGCTTCAAGAGTCCAAAATATTCACAAAGCTGGACCTCAGAGGGGCAAAGGGTGTGGGGCCTCTGGAAGCTGGAGCTGTGGAAGTCAATCCCTGGATCGCTTGCAGTGACCTCTGGACTCCTCTCCTGGGGGATGCTGGGAGCAGTATGCAGATGAGCCTTCTGGTCCTCCTCTACTGCAAAGGGTGTGGGGCCTCTGGAAGCTGGGGCTGTGGAAGTCAATCCCTGGATCGCTTGCAGTGACCTCTGGACTCTTCTCCAGGGGGATGGTGGGAGCAGTATGCAGATGAGCCTTCCAGTCCTCCTCTACTGCAAAGGGTGCATGGCCTCTGGAAGCTGGGGCTGTGGAAGTCAATCCCTGGATTGCTTGCGGTGACCTCTGGACTCCTCTCCCGGGGGATGCAGGGAGCAGTATGCAGATGAGCCTTCCGGTCTTCCTCTACTGCAAAGGGTGCGGGGCCTCTGGAAGCTGGGGCTATGGAAGTCAATCCCTGGATCACTTGCGGTGACCTCTGGACTCCTCTCCCAGGGGATGCTGGAAGCAGTATGCAGATGAGCCCTCCGGTCCTCCTCTACTGCAAAGGGTGTGGAGCCTCTGAAAGCTGGGGCTGTGGAAGTCAATCCCTGGATCACTTGCGGTGACCTCTGGACTCCTCTCCCAGACTGTTTTGTAAGCTTTGATTTTAAAGAAGTTGGACTACTGTAACTCTGCCTTTTGGGGCTTCCTGGTATTGGTCCTGAGTGCCTTTCAAATGGTCCAAAACTCAGCGACTAGAATTCTCATGGGCACTTCCCAAAACCAGCATATCACTCCTGTTTTTCAATCCATTGCCAGTTCAGTGGAGGATAACGTTTAAGATTCTTAAATTGATTCATAGGGCTCTTAACATTTTGTATAAGTTCACTACTTAAAATTTAAAGACTTTTGAAAAACCTATGGTCTGTTGGCAGATGTTTGCTTGAAGTCACCTCTACGAAAGTGATCCATTTAGCAGAATGTAGAGATGGAATTTTTGCAGTAGGAGCACTAGGAGGTGCAGTGATGTGGAACTCCTTACATGTGCTGTTAAGGCAGGAATCATGTCTTAAACCTTTGTAACCTCTGTTCTACTCAGGGTCACCTTCCCAGTCTTGGGTTGCATTGGAGTCACTCTTCCAAGGTGGGGGATCAAGTCTCTGGAGTCATGAGCTGGGAGTAGGAAACCTGCAGGGCAGTACTGGATAAAGGACACTCCACACACACACAAAAAAAACCAATGTCCAACCAAAAGTGGGCTCCATAATAAAAATAGTTTACTGTAGATTCTTAAAAAAAAAAAAAAGAAACATGTTGACAAATACCAAATGGTAAAGGTAATCAAAATTTTACATTTTTTAAAAATGTTTATTCATTAGAATATTTAGCTAATAAAGCATTGATAAAATTATCAATGAAAAAGCAGATACTCTATGCCCAATCCAGACAAAAATATTAGAAATAAAGGAAACACAACTAAACAAAAAAGCCCTTGGTGTAGCAAAGAACTAAGGCACACTAGACAGACCTTGAGAAAATCTGAAAAGCAATAGAGAAAATACCAATCTACGGAATCCCTTGAAAAAATACAAAGCCCTGTTAACAAAATACCAAGAACAAGTCAACAAAGAAAAAAAAGAATACTAAGCTAAACAGATTCATGGTGTTATATTTAACTTCAAATTACTCTTCAAACAACCACGACTTTTCTAATAACTCATGCAACAAAATATGCTATCTCACTGTTATAAAAAAAAATCAATACACTAAAATCACAATTCTCTACCTGCTCAGCAACAAAAGAACCTGAAGAAAAATTTGGACACATAAAATGGAGCTCATTTGACCCAGTATCTAAACTTGAAATAAACCAAATCATCACAAAAATGAAGCCTGCTACCCACCCACTGGACTCTATCCCTGCAAGTACCCTGAAAACAGTGAACAGCGTAATAACTACGATATTCACAACCATAATAAACCTCTTGCTAGCTGAGGGATTAATCTTTGATAAGGCAAAACAAACTGTGATTAAACTAATCCTAAAAAAGAAACTGGCAGGCTCGATGATTGGGACAATTATCGACCAGTTTCCAACCTGCCTCTCATTGCTAAAGTCCTAGAAAAAGCAGTGTTATCACAATTAGAAAACCACAAAGCAGACAACAATATACTATACCCAAACCAATTCGGATTCAGAAAAAATCACTCATCAGAAATCCTACTCATTTCCTTAGCTGACCCAGTACTACAAGGGTTTAATAACAATGAATCATATTTCTTGGTACTAATCGATCTAACAGCTGTATCTGACATAGTTGGGACCAGGGTTAAGTAAGTTAGCCATAAATATTAATATATTAAGCAGGCTAAGGTTTATGGCATGTTTGAAATCACCCTTGACACAGAAGTTTCTTTAGGATAAACTGGAGTTTAGTGGCCAGGATGTTAGAGACAGGAATTGTTATCTACTAAATGCTAAATCCTGCCAAATCTGATAAATAAAAGTCTAATTCTGAGGAGAACACTTTGTCTTTTTCCTGAACTTAGGATCGTGAAGTGAAGTGGGAGGGGAACTGGAAGTGTCCTGTAGCAGACAGATCCCTGCACCCCTAAACTTACTTATATTCCTTCTGGTACAGTTTGTCTTCCTAGTCCAAATAAGTTCTTACTCCAATTAAGCACAGGTTTCTTCAAATTTCCAAACCAGACTTTCCAACACGTTAGCTCTTTCTTCAGGCTTCCTGAGATTTTGGAAGAAAATCTCTGCCCCACTTCTTCTACTCCCTTCTGTAACACTGGAAGAGGTTTGTTTTTATTTTAGATATTGTTTTATATATTATCAAGTAAATAAAAAAAAACCCTGCATGCGCAAATATCAGGAGATACGCGTGTGGCTGGGCCGAGAATGTGCTGAGCGCATTTTTTAAATGGCCCCACCATGCACGTCCGGGAGCAACTTCCTGCACTCGGGCCGTATTGCAATACGAAAAGTAAATGAAAGTTCCTTATTTTGGATGATTTTGAATCCTCCCAAAATTTGTCCATGGCTTCCTGATATGTGGTTAACTGAGTAGAAAATGGGTCAACAGCTGATTAACCTCCTTATGATGCTCTGTAATAGACACATTAGCTGTTTCTATAATCAGCAGCATCAAATCGTATGAACACTTATTGCAATACGGCCGAGTGCAGGAGGTCGCTCCCGGACCCCCGCTGGACTTTTGGCAAGTCTTGTTGGGGTCAGGAGGCCCCTCCAAGCTGGCCAAAAGTCCCTGGGGGTCCAGCGGGGGTCCGGGAGCGATCTCCTGTGCTCGTGACGTCGGGGGACAGGAACCAAAATGGCGCCGGCGCTACTAACGCAGCCGTGGCCCGAGAGTGGAAGATCACACCGGGACCCCCCCCCCCCACTGGACCCCAAGTAATTTAAAACATTTTGGGGGGGTTCGGGAGGGTGGGGGATTTATTTTAAAGGGTCGGGGTGGGTTTTAGGGTTGTTTTAGTGTGCCGGTTTTCCCGCCCTCCCCCTTCCCCTCCCCCTCCCCCGATTTACGATTTTTGACGATAAATTGGGGGAATTCCTATTGTATCGCGCCTCTAATGATTTTTGACGATTTAAAATATATCGGACGATATTTTAAATCGTCAAAAAACGATTCACATCCCTACTAGTTAGACCGAGGGAGTTCCGTGGGTCATCAGAGGGAGTTCCTTGTGGAACTACAATCTGCATGTGGAAATACAATCTGCAAAATAAATGTGCTTCTCAATTAGTAAACTAAGGGCATGTACAGGAATCAGAGAGCAGTTACACACTCCCTCTTCATCAGGAGCCACCACTATAACAATTGGAGCATTAAATACTGCCTGGTGGAGCTCAGAAGTCCAGCACCTTCAGCTTCCTTTCCTCCTGTTCAGTGAGTGGTTCCCGAGCTAGCAGTTTATGGTGCAGTTTCTGGTGTTTGCCAATGCCCAGTTTGGGTAGGCCACGGTTCAGCCCCTCCAGCAGCACGCAGGCTTTGCACAAGGCCTGACTAGAGATGTATCCACAGCGGGAAACAAAATGTTTTAGTGGAGTTAGGGTGGGTTTAGGGGTCAGTGATGAGAGGGGGAAGGGAGGAAGGCTAAGTAGGGAGATAGGGAAGTTCCCTCCCAGTCCTCTCCTTAACTGGAGCAGACTGGGAAGGAACCTGGAATGGTCTACCCGCATCACCGCACATGTTTTATTTTTAAATCCCCCCTTGCACTCGTGAGACGCCACCCGCCCACACATGCGAGCCGATATAAAATTGGGTATACATGTGTGCACGGGTATCGTATTTTATAAATTGCACCCTGCAATGCGCATGTTATAAAATCGGCGCGTCCCTTAAAATATACCCCTATATATTTATGTTTTCCCTATGTATTCATGTTAGCTTAGTACAGGGATGAGCAAACTGGAAGGCAAGCCCTCAGGGGGGCTTGAACAATGCTGAAGGGGGGGGGGGGCACACTAGCTGCTCAATCACTGATTATAATAAAAAGCAATGGTTATGATAAATGCAATATAAGCAACAGCAATATTCTGATAAGTGCATTGCTAATATAAGATTACCTTTGAGAATGGTTTAAAAGAGAAAGATAGAAACAAAACAAAGAGAAAGTATTTATAAGGATAAGTCTTTGGTAGTTGCTTCTACAAGCAGTCAGGTGAGTTCCAGTTTCAAACATGGCCCCTTTCAAGCAAGTATGGCAACTCCAGTTATTATTGATCCTGCTGATAGTAGGGCTCAATGTCAGGGTCCGATAAGTAGAAAGTTTCTTCCATCTGTTCTGTATTTCTTTATGTCTGGCTTCCTTTTATATACTATCAGAGGGATCTTACTGGCACATGCAAGGTTCCTTCTTCATTGTCCATTACAACTGAGCCAATTCCAAAAGGACAGGGAGGGGGGAGGGGAGAGGAGGGCCGAGAGGCCACATGTCTTTGCTTTTATTAGACAAAATGTAGCTTTATACTAGTTCCTCATTCTCTGATAAAGACAGTCTTTCTGTTAGAAGCAGTAAACTAAGAGTGTTCAAAGCATTTACTTTTCTCTGGTCTGCAGGAAGTTATGCAAAGGAAAGGGGCTCTATAAGAAGGCACATACATCTAAAATAGTCATTTATGCTTAAACAATTCACTTAACTGTTTCTGATGTGTATTATAAACAAAAGCAGTCTTTTATATGCAACAATAATTATTTCTTCAATATATGTAAAGCAATGTTATGTATGCAATTATACTATTCTTTTTTAAGCATAGCAGATTCATATATACCACTTAACAGCATCCATTTTATGCAGGGTGCTAGCTACCATCCCTGTGCATCACTTCTAGGTATCTTGCAATCCACCGTCCCTAAATATTCTAACACATTTTCCCAAATCTACTTCTCTACACCAGAAATGTATTTAGGAATCAAGCCCCAAATCTCAGCCTGTTTGTCTGACATTGTCGCCTGGATGTCCTTCTATCACCATAAACTTAACATGGCCAAGCTAAAGTAAAATAGTAAATGATAGCAGATAAAGACCAAAATGGTCTATCCAGTCTGCCCAGTTGAGAGTCCTCCACTTTGGGTAGATGCATATATAAATTCCCGTATACAACCCAACACCATCACTCCCCTTCTCCATGTCTTTTACCTGTTTTCCCAACCCTTTTTCCACCTCTGCTCTCCACATCTGTTCCAATCATGCCCAAAATCTTCCATAGTGGTAGCCTCCTCCACCTCCAATAGTTGTCTATTTCAGGTCTTGCCATCTTCAGCTTTGCTTCTTACAAAACCAATATTTAAGTCAACTCACAGGCCCTCTTTCTTTGCCATATTACCAAGTTTAATATTAATCCCTACAGCCATTAGAGATGTGAATCGGAACCGGAATCAGTTTGGATTCTGGTTCCGATTCACATGTGGTTTTTTTTTCATCTGGCCCAATCGCGGTTTTGTTTATTGGCTGCGCCCGAGCCAATAAACAAAAAACCCACCCCGACCCTTTAAAACTAATACCTTAGCTTCCCCCACCCTCCCGACCCCCAAAAAAACTTTTTACAGGTACCGGTGGTCCAGTGGGGGTTCCTGGAGAGATCTCCTGCTCCCGGGCCATCGGCTGCCACTAATCAAAATGGCGCCGATGGCCCTTTGCCCTTACCATGTGACAGGGTATCCATGCCATTGGCCGGACCCTGTCACGTGGTAGGAGCACTGGATGGCCTGCGCCATATTGTGCTCCTACCATGTGACAGGGGCTGACCAATGGCACCGGAAGCCCCTGTGACATAGTAAGGGCAAAGGCTATCGGCGCCATTTTGATTGCTGGCAGCCAATGGCCCGAGTGCAGGAGATTGCTCCCGGACCCCCGCTGGACCACCAGGGGCTTTTGGCAAGTCTTGGGGGACCCTCCTGACCCCCACAAGACTTGCCAAAAGTCCAGCGGAGGTCCGGGAGCGACCTCCTGCACTCGGACCGTCGGCTGCCAGTATTTCTGACGATTTTGAAAATATCATCCAATATTTTTAATCATCCGAAGCCCGATTCACATCCCTAACCTCAGCTATCAAATTAAGTGATGCTGTTGTGAAGAAAAATACAGCTTCCCCTTTCACATTTAAGTTTGGGTTTTATCCATGGTGTTGCACCGGGAGGTGGACCCTTGGCCTAGTGCAGGATTGGTAGGCTCCCTGGTCGGACCCAGAGAGCGCCTGCCACCAGGAGGTGGAACACAAGAGGAGACAGAGGCTAGCTGGAGCTTCACCAATAGCAACCCGGGGTTCCCTCAGATTGAGCCCTTGGTTACCTGGGCCGCCTGGTCTTAGATGGGCCTGGCAGGATCTCCTTGAGAAAAAGTTCAGAGGTGTGAACACCACGATCAAGGATGCGTGGTCGATGCTCAGGCTAGAAGTCCGGGGTGCCAGAGAAGGCCAGAAGAGAGTCTCTGAATGTATGGAAAGAATCAAGGCCAGAGTCAAGGGAGTGTAGTCAGCCAAAGCAGGGGTCAATACCAGTGGTCAGTCCGTGGATAGTCAGCCAAAGCAGGGGTTAATACCAGTAGTCAGTCCATGGATAGTCAGCCAAAGCAGAGGTCAGGTTCCAGGCAGCAGTCAGACGTGGTCAGTGGTCAGGCAGAGGTCAGTTCCAGGCAGCGTGCAGAAGTGGTCAGTAAACAGGCAGAGGTCAAATCCAGGCAGCGATCACATAGTCAAGAACAGGCAGAGCTCAGTACCGAGAAGACAATCCGAGAGGTACTATCTGGGGAGACGAAGGAACAGGAGGATGCAGGAACAGAAGGACGCTGGAACAGAAGGATGCTGGAACAGGACTGGAACAAAGCTAGAATGAGAATTGAACAAATACTGGAAACGCAGAGGCAAACTAGAAATCACAGCATGATCGACCCGATTGCCAAGGCAAGGAAGTGCAGGGTCCCAATACAGATCCCTGAGGCTCTCCACTGCCCACTCCCTTCCACTGAGAAAATTGTTCATTTAATCCTACTCTGTTTCCTGTCTTTTAGCCAGTTTGCAATCCACGAAAGGTCTGAAATTTCATTTTTTCGTTCTTTTAGAACTCTGGGGTGTATACCATCCGGTCCAGGTGATTTACTACTCTTCAGTTTGTCAATCAGGTCTACCACATCTTCTAGGTTCACCGTGATTTGATTCAGTCCATCTGAATCATTGCCCATGAAAACCTTCTCTGATACGGGTATCTCTCCAACATCCTCTTCAGTAAACACCGAAGCAAAGAAATCATTTAATCTTTCTGCAATGGCCTTATCTTCTCTAAGTGCCCCTTTAACCCCTTGATCATCTAACGGTCCAACTGTTGCAGTTCTGGCTGCGAGCACTGCGGCCAGGCCCTTACCTCCGAGCTCCCGGACCTGCTCCCGCTTCCAGAGGCATGGTTTGTGGCCTGTTTGGCGGTGTTCCCGCTCGGGCTGCACCGCTGCGAGGTCTCCCATGGACGCCTGGCTCCTAGGCATGCGCGTGCGCGCCACTTGTGCGCTTTTCTAGGCCGTTTCCCGCCAGTGGTGACTCCGTCCAACTCCTGACTTCAGACGCCGCGGCCTTGGTAAGCCGGCCGCGGCCATCCAGTCTTTGCCTTGCAATGGGTTAGCCTCCCGGTTTCCTGTTGCGCTGTGCCCTGGAGTGACTCGCTTTGCTTCGTCGCTCCATTCCTGCTACAGTACCTGCCTGGTTCCTGCCTGCCTGCTACAGTACCTGCTTGGTTCCCACCTGCCTGCTACAGTACCTGGTTGGTTCCGTACCCAAATCCTGCTACAGTTCCTGCCTTGTTCCAGTACCCGAATCCTGCTTCAGTTCCTGCCTGGTTCCAGAACCCGAGCCCAGTTACAGTATTGCTACTGTCCTAGTTTGGTTCCAGTTACCTGTCCTGATCCACAACCCGCCTAAGTCCCAGCGGCTGGGCCCCTGGGACTTGGCCCAGGGGCCCAGCCGCAAGCCCCCCAGGGGGGCTTCGGCTTCCAAGGGTGAAGCCACCTAAGTCCCAGCGGTTGGGCTCCTACGGGCTCCTCCCTGGGGAGTACCAGCTTCCAGGGTGAAGAGCATCTACGTCCTGCCTGAACATCTGCCTCCCGGCCTGCTATTCATTAGAGACATTGACCACCTTTCCAAGTCTCCAGCAGGTCGGCCCAAGGGTCCACTAAACAGAGACTCCCATAACAGATTGCAAGGCCATGGACTCGGCGGATGTGCCTGTTCCCTTGGACCTGCCAGGGTTGGCCTAGCAGCTGCAGTATCAACAACAGTACCTCGAGGTCCTTACCGGTTCGGTAGGGGAGTTGTCAGCCCTGTTGGATGCCAGGGCCTCGTCTGCCCCAGAACCAGCACTCGAGGTCCAAGACTCGTCAGTGACCCAGCTGCCCGCACCCTCTCGTTACGCTGGGGATTTAAGGAACTGCCATGGCTTTTTGAACCAATGTTTTATACGGTTCTCCCTGTTGCCCCAGCAGTTTCCCTCGGATGCGGTGAAAGTGGCATATATCCTGTCCCTGCTTGATGGGAAAGCCTTAATCTGGGCTTCTTTCCTCTGGGAGAACAATGATTCTTCGCTAACAGACTTACAACAGTTCATCATGAACTTTCGCCAGGCCTTTCATGAGCCCGCCCGAGTAGCCACAGCTACGTTTGACCTGCTGCAACTTCGTCAGGGGGCTCGCTCCTTGGCAGATTATGCAATGGAGTTTCGGACTTTAGCCCAAGAAGTAGGCTGGCAAGATGGTAGTCTTTAGGCCATCTTCCTGGAAGGCCTCTCCGGACGCATAAAGGATGAATTTGCTGCTCGAGATCTGCCGGAGGACCTCAACGCCTTGATTGAGATGGCTGCCCGCATTGACCGCTGCCTACAACAACGGGCCAATGAGCAACGCTCCTTTCATCATAGTCCGGCTTGTGGGCCGAGACCTGTGCCCACGCCCAAGATTTCTCGTCCAGACGTTCCCACCTGCGAACCTATGCAGCTGGGACGGGCCCCGCTTTCTGCTGAAGAAAGGCAATGTTGCCGTTCGTTGAAGTTGTGCTTATATTGTGGCCAGAAGGGCCACTTCTTGGCACGCTGCCAGGAGCGTACGGAAAATGCCAAAGCCTAGGAGGTCGGGAGGAGCTCCTCCTAGGCTGTGCTACAGCTCTTCAATGTACTGTCCCTGTTACCTTGAAATATCCCGGAGGCTCCTTTGAGACGATGGCGTTCCTGGATTCCGGAGCCAGAGGTAATTTCATCCTGCAGGACTTAGTCTCCCAGTTGCGAATCCCTACACATAGATGGGAGGTCCTGTTACGAATTACCTCTATCCAGGGGACGCTTCTTCCAGGACCTGTCCAGATGTCCACAGCATCCATTACGGTCTGCACCGGGGCGATCTATTCGGAGGAGATAGCCTTCCTAATCTTTCATAATGGAAACTTTGATAAAATGAGAAAAATTGTTAGAAAAAAACTGAAAGGAGCAGCTACAAAAGTAAAAAATGTCCAAGAGGCGTGGTCATTGTTAAAAAATACCATTCTAGAAGCACAGTCTAGATGTATTCCACACATTAAGAAAGGTGGAAAGAAGGCAAAACGATTACCGACATGGTTAAAAGGGGAGGTGAAAGAAGCTATTTTAGCCAAAAGATCTTCATTCAAAAATTGGAAGAAGGATCCAACAGAAGAAAATAGGATAAAGCATAAACATTGGCAAGTTAAATGTAAGACATTGATAAGACAGGCTAAGAGAGAATTTGAAAAGAAGTTGGCTGTAGAGGCAAAAACTCACAGTAAAATCTTTTTTAAATATATCCGAAGCAGGAAGCCTGTGAGGGAGTCAGTTGGACTGTTAGATGATCGAGGGGTTAAAGGGGCACTTAGAGAAGATAAGGCCATCACAGAAAGATCAAATGATTTCTTTCCTTCGGTGTTTACTGAAGAGGATGTTGGGGAGGTACCCGTAATGGAGAAGGTTTTCATGGGTAATGATTCAGATGGACTGAATCAAATCATGGTGAACCTAGAAGATGTGGTAGGCCTGATTGACAAACTGAAGAGTAGTGAATCACCTGGACCAGATGGTATACACCCCAGAGTTCTGAAGGAACTAAAAAATGAAATTTCAGACCTATTTGTAAAAATTTGTAACCTATCATTAAAATCATCCATTGTACCTGAAGACTAGAAGATAGCAAATTGTAACCACAATATTTAAAAAGGGTTCCAGGGGCAATCCGGGAAACTACAGATCGGTTAGCCTGACTTCAGTGCCAGGAAAAATAGTGGAAAGTGTTCTAAACATCAAAATCACAGAACATATAGAAAGACATGGTTTAATGGAAAAAAGTCAGCATGGCTTTACCCAGGGCAAGTCTTGTCTTACAAATCTGCTTCACTTTTTTGAAGGAGTTAATAAACATGTGATAAAGGTGAACCGGTAGATGTAGTATACTTGGATTTTCAGAAGGCGTTTGACAAAGTTCCTCATGAGAGGCTTCTAGGAAAAGTAAAAAGTCATGGGATAGGTGGCGATGTCCTTTCGTGGATTGCAAACTGGCTAAAAGACAGGAAACAGAGAGTAGAATTAAATGGACAATTTTCTCAGTGGAAGAGAGTGGACAGTGGAGTGCCTCAGGGATCTGTATTGGGACCCTTACTTTTCAATATATTTATAAATGATCTGGAAAGAAATACGACGAGTGAGATAATCAAATTTGCAGATGACACAAAATTGTTCAGAGTAGACTCTGTATATAACAGAGTAGACTCTGTATATAACCTTCTCTTGTTTATTATTATTGTTTTTTACTCTCTCCCCGCTCCCATCCTATGTTACTCCCAGTTGAATCCCTCCTATTAATTTTATCTAGCCTTCGCTTTGTTACTGCATCCTTTTGTTCTCTGTTCTTTGTAAAGGCAACGCCTATATATATACTTTGGTTAGTAAGTTACATGTAAACCGGCACAATGTGCAAACGGTTGTCGGTATATAAAACTGTTCAAATAAATAAATAAATAGTTAAATCACAAGCAGATTATGATAAATTGCAGGAAGACCTTGTGAGACTGGAAAATTGGGCATTAAAATGGCACATAAAATTTAATGTGGATAAGTGCAAGGTGATGCATATAGGGAAAAATAACCCATGCTATAGTTACACAATGTTGGGTTCCATATTAGGTGCTACAACCCAAGAAAGAGATCTAGGCGTCATAGTGGATAACACATTGAAATCGTCGGTTCAGTGTACTGCGGTAGTCAAAAAAGCAAACAGAATGTTGGGAATTATTAGAAAGGGAATGGTGAATAAAACGGAAAATGTCATAATGCCTCTGTATCGCTCCATGGTGAGACCGCACCTTGAATACTGTGTACAATTCTGGTCGCCGCATCTCAAAAAAGATATAATTGCGATGGAGAAGGTACAGAGAAGGGCTACCAAAATGATAAGGGGAATGGAACAGCTCCCCTATGAGGAAAGACTAAAGAGGTTAGGACTTTTCAGCTTGGAGAAGAGACGGCTGAGGGGGGATATGATAGAGATGTTTAAAATTATGAGAGGTCTAGAACGGGTAGATGTGAATTGATTATTTACTCTTTTGGATAGTAGAAAGTAGATAGTAGAAAGATAGTAGAAAGACTAGGGGGTACTCCATGAAGTTGGCATGGGGCACATTTAAAACTAATCGGAGAAAGTTCTTTTTTACTCAACGCACAATTAAACTCTGGAATTTGTTGCCAAAGGATGTGGTTAGTGCAGTTAGTATAGCGGTGTTGAAAAAAGGATTGGATGAGTTCTTGGAGGAGAAGTCCATTACCTGCCATTAAGTTCACTTAGAGAATAGCCACTGCCATTAGCAATGGTAACATGGAATAGACTTAGTTTTTGGGTACTTGCCTGGTTCTTATGGCCTGGATTGACCACTGTTGGAAACAGGATGCTGGGCTTGATGGACCCTTGGTCTGACCCAGTATGGCATTTTCTTATGTTCTTATGTTCTTAGTGTTGGAGAAGGCTGTCCACCCTGTGGAGCTAGGGTTGCCGTGGTTACAGAAACACTCGCCGTGGTTACAGAAACAGTGGGATACGCTACAGATTGTCAAATGGAGTCCTCTTTGCCTTGCTAATTGTATGAAAGTGTCTAAGACTCCCGCACTTCCCTTGATGCACGCTGCCGTGGGTCCTCCTGCACCTTATGAGGACTTTACGGATGTATTCTCCAAGACCAAGGCAGAGATCCTTCCGCAGCATCGTCCATATGACTGTGCTATAGACTTGCTACCTGGTTCTATGCCCCCCCGAGGAAGGGTTTATCCCTTATCCATACCTGAGACCCGGGCCATGTCCGAGTACATTGCGGAGAATCTGGCCAAGGGCTTTATCTGCCCGTCCAAGTCGCCTGCAGGGGCAGGTTTCTTTTTTGTCAGCAAGAAAGATGGCTCACTGAGGCCGTGCATAGACCATCTGCTCCCGCTACCTGCTCCCGTTAATCCCGGAGCTCCTTGATCGGCTTCAAGGAGCGAAGATTTTCACAAAGTTGGACTTGCGAGGAGCGTACAATTTAGTCAGAATCCATCCCGGAGATGAGTGGAAAACCGCATTTAATACCCGAGACGGGCATTACGAGTACCTTGTGATGCCTTTCGGCTTATGTAATGCCCCAGCGGTGTTCCAGCACCTGATGAATGAGGTGTTGCGGGACCTTCTGAACACCTGCATAATTGTTTACCTCGACAATGTGTTAATCTACTCCCAGGATCTGTTGTCACACCGTCAGCATGTCCGTCAAGTGCTCCAGATACTTAGGGAGCATGGTCTGTACGCAAAGCTGGAAAAATGTAGCTTCTAGAAGACGTCCCTGCCATTCTTAGGCTATATAGTCTCTGCAGCTGGCTTTCGAATGGATCCTGAGAAAGTGGCAGCTATTAAGAATTGGCCCCAGCCAAGGGGTCTTAAAGCGTTGCAACGCTTCCTCGGCTTTTCCAATTTCTACCGTCACTTTATTCCCAATTACTCTCGTATTGTGGCACCGTTAACTGCTCTCACCCGAAAGGGGGCTAACGCGGTGGATTGGCCTGCTTCTGCCTGTCAAGCTTTTGAGGCCCACTTCAAATTGTGATACAATAGTGGATCTTCAAATTTGCTGAATGGACTCCTCAGGTCTTCCACAAGATGACTGAGAATAAAGTTGCCTCCTGCCCCTAAGTCCTTCAGGGCAGAGGTTTGAACCGTCACTGGTTCAGGGATCACAGAGACTGGACAAGAGAATGGAGGAGATATTGCTCTTTAGCCCAAGAACAATCAGACAGAAGAGAGTCTTCAGAGATTAGGAACAGAGGCCCTCGTGGAGCGAGTACCAGTTCCTATCTGTAATAGAACTCACAGTGTTCACGTCTGCGATCGCTTCCAGGCAGTAAGGAGTCTTCTGAGCATTCAGGGACGTAGGTCCTCGAGGAGCGAGTACCGGGTCCTGTCTTAACAATCTGAAATCAAGAAGAGAGAGCGGGGCCCCCGAGGAGCAGGTACTCCTAGGTAAGTTTGTGGAGGCAGAGCAGCAGAGAGAAGAATTTCCCCCTTGCTAACTCAATTCATAGTTGCAAGCAAAGACCTTTTAAGTTGGAAGCGGATGACGTTACTACGGGGGGGACGCCCCCGAGGTTCATACCCTTGCCGGTACAAACTCTGGAGCGCGCACGCGCACGCGCCCTTATGTCATCAGGAACATGGCGGATCCACAGGGTCAGGTCAGGCCAGCCCGGGGATTCCGGGGAGAAGTGGCGAGGAGAAGCCGTGGCAGCATCTGTCCATCAGACCCGAAGGGAGTCGCCACCAAGGTAGAGAGGGTGGAGCAAGGGCGAGAACAGGCATGAATGCAACAAGATCTGAGGTCCGTGGTGCAGGATACCCTGAGCTGAATAGGCCCTCGAGGAGCGAGTACCTAGGAGTGCCGAAGGTTCCTGAAAAGAAAGCAGACCAGAACCCCGAGGAGCGGGTGTCCTAAGATTAGGCAGAGTAACCCCGGAGGGTGAGTAGAAGCGAGAGACCCCCGAGGAACAGGTACCCAGAACTTCCGTAGTAGCGAGATACCCCGGAGGGCAGTGAGGAATCCAAGTGAGCAGCTTAGAAGCGGTCAGAGAAGCAGAACTGTAGTCCTTGCTAACTCATTCAATTGGAGCGGAGGTTTAAATACCTGGAGGTACTGACGTCATGCGGTGGGTCCGCCTTTGAGGTTCCCACCATGACATATTCATAAACGTAGGCAGCGTGCGTGCGCGTGTCCTAGGAGGCCTCAGGAAGAAGCATGGCGGACGGGGATGCCCATGCTGGTTCAGAGACGCTGAGGGTTTCGGCAAACAGCAGTGGAGGCAGCCATCCTTCCCATGGAGGAGGAAAAGGGTAAAAGAGAGGTGAGGCAGAGTTGTCCCAGCCGTCTGTGACCGACGGATGCAACACATATATGTAACATAGTAACATAACAATGATGGCATAAAAGGACCAAATGGTGCATCCAGTCTGCCCAGCAAGTTTTTTATGGTGCAGGTTACTCCCATGTTTCTCTTAAGGATAATCCGTGTAGTTACCCCCTCGCTCGCATCTGTGTGCCCTTTTGAAAGTTACCATCTTAAAGTTGAATTTTAAAAGCCTGGCATGCACATAAATTAAGGGTTGTGCACAGAAGTCAGGCTAAAACAAGCCAACCAAATTTTAATAGCCATACAAATGCACAAATATCTCGCACTGCAGACAGATCTCACTTGATATCAAAAAGGGGCATGGTCTGCGCATTTCAGGAGATAGCCAAGAGATGTAAGTGTAAATACTTATGCATCCTTGCTTGTCCCCAAGTCCACTGCCGTGTAAGTTTACTTCTGCTAGGAAGGAGGTATATGTTTAAAAAAAATTAAAACCAGCCATTTATGCTGGGTTTAAAGGGGTTGGGGTAACTGGGAGGAATGCAGGTTATCAAACCAGGGGGGGGGGGGGGGGGTTTGGAGGACCTAGCTGTTAATTGGACTAACTGGTGAAACTGGCAATGGCATGGATGCATGCCCACTATAAAATACCCTAACTTGTGGTAGAATCGTGATTTGCATGCCTAGGTGCGCACTCACTTAAAATTGGGCGCACATGTGTGCACAGCCAGGCTATTTTATAATGTGTATGCATATGTGTGCGCACATTATAAAATGGCCGTGTATCTGGGAACACGCTCACGCACATGTGCCAAAATTCATCCACGTGCCAGTTTGAAAGTTACTGTCCCTATGTCCATTGTTTATTACTGTTTCTAAGAAAAATAATCAACGGGGTTGATCTTTCAACAGTCTCGGCTAAGGACTCAGACTGTTCTAAAAAAGCAGAAAGATCAGCACCAACAGAACCTGCATGATTTTCAGCCATTGGAAATATACTTTTCTTAATTGGTAAAAAGTAACTTTAGTAAATTCAAGAATAATTTCCTTAGAAACTTTAAGAAACTCCAAGCAAAATTTTCTCAACATCTCTTTAGGAGAGATTAGTGGACAACGAGGAAAATTAAATTGCAGCAATTGGCTCCATTTTAGAACCATTGTTAAAGTTCAATAACATATTTCTTAGGCCCTTTGTTAAGAAAACTCCTTCTGTCTCGGGTTCACTCTGTCAGGTTGTACTGGATGAAGGAATCATTAACAAAGATTGCTCTTATAGGTCACTACCTCTCTCTAGGACACCATGTCATATAAGTATAACACATCATTGCCCCTAGGAGTTAATGTATTCATATGAGAGCAATAATTTTTTATAAGGACAGAGTTCAATAATCAGACAAAAGAATTTTCAGTAAAAGAATATGCTTATTTATTTAATATATTTGAGTAAATTGAACATGTCTTTTCTAAAATGGATATAGAAGAAAAAATGGTTAGCTTACCTATATAAGTTAATGCCAGTCTCGAACTACAATCCCATGTCTCTGCAGAGTTAAAGACAGAAGCCTCAAGCTCACAATTCTCATCATATTTATACTTTATTTGTTTATAAATTTATAGACTCATAAATTTTATAGACAAAGACTTATAGAATCACAAATTTTATCATCTATTTATGTTTAGCTAGCTGTATGCCCAGTCTTCCTGTTCAGCTATCTAGCTACATTGTAGTTATTTATTTATAGTTTATTTTACTAGCTTAAAGCTTCTAATAATTAAGTACTGACATAAACTTTAAAAACTTGTTGCTCTTCTTTTATGGCAAATCATAACAATTTAATGGCTTACAAAGAACTTTGTATTGAGCTGTTGTTTGGGAAGTCTTCTCACCCTTCCTCCACCACCCAGCCTTCTCAAACCTTCTCTTCATCCCAGACACTATAGAAAAACTTAGATGCTGGTCACGTATAGTTATGCATTAACGGGTAGATTTTAAAACCCGCTCGCATGCATCCATGTGCACGTGGCTCCCAGCACGTTAATGGAAGTACCAATTTTATAACATCCTCCCCAACCCCTAACCCCTTCCTATCTAGTCTAGTTTTTTTTCATTAATAACTTACTGCTCCTTTGGAGCAGAAGTAAGTTTCATGTGCTGGCCGGCTGCTGGTGTGTGCTTCCCTGGGACAGCATCTAATGGCGCCTTCCCGGACGGCCCCATCCCACCCAGACCCTGCCCCGCCCCTTATACTGAGCCCGGCACTTCCACATGGCTGGACTGTTTCCAAAATGCTACACACGTATCTCCCAGTATTTGCATGCGCCAGGCTTTTAAAATTTGGCCCTAAGGACCTTTCACTATCATTTCCAATGACAAACCTCTCCTACTGCAATAAACTAGTTCCATAATTCAAACCATGACTACAAAGTAACATCTCTAGCCAATTCCCTTATTAAGAGGAATCCCCCTCCATCTCCCAATAAATCCCATGTTTGACAAAATGTTAATCCAAGAAAAACTCAGGTCAGTGTTTGTTGCCATCGAGCCATTTCTCCTTTCCTTCCATGGCCCAACTTTAGGTAATGTTCAAGTAATGATTAGATATTGATCTAAATATGAACCAAGTTTCAAATAGAGCTTGTTATATTCATGTCTCAAGCATCCCCAAGTATTAAAGAGAAAATCCCAACTGACTCCACAATTCAGGGAGCTATTGTGCCCAGAGAGTCAAATATGAACTAAACAAATTGCCAGTATTCTCCATTATTCACCAAATATTTTTTTTTTAAAAAAAGGAAATGCAAACAGGTAAAATTACCATAAATATCTTCTTTCTTCAAATACAAAAGTTGAATAAAGTTCTTAAATATAATAATGTAAAAGGTAGCATTTTCATTTAGCTTAAACCAACCGCTGAGAATAGTTAAACTATAGAACCAAACATCTTTAAATTCCTTCTGTGTCATTGCAAATCATGCAGGCCTCAGCCATAGCTTCAACTCACTGCATACAATGTCAAGCATCCTTTCAGTTCATACTAACATATATCCATAATGTCTCACATTTTCCACACATTTAGAAGAAAGGCCTGTGCTGATTGCTGCTTCCCCTCATATAGGACTGTAAGCTTTGCTGGAAATTGCAATGTGACGCAGATCTTTTTCTCCACCAGTCTGGCAGGCACATTTGCTGAGTAATCTTGGAATATTAGTGTTATGCTCAGGCTTGTGGACCCTTGGGCCGATGGAAGGATAGAATACCTTGGAGGAAGATCCGTAGGTTCTCCCTTCGGGTGGCGAGGCAGGAACAGAAGAGGTGACCAGCTGACCCTTGGCACCGGAGACAGATGCGACTGTGAAGGCAGATGATGAGTCGAGACATCAAGGAAGGGAGGTGTGTCTTCGCCACTGGAAGTCCGCGGTTCCCCCAGGAAGAGCCCATAGGGACCTGGACCGCTTGGACTTAGGTGGACCTTTGAGAGGTCAAGGAACAGATGTACGGTGCAAGGGCTGTCTGGAGCTTCACCCCTGGAAGCCTGCGGTCCCCCCCGGGAGGAGCCCGTAGGGACCCGGGCCGCTGGGACTTAGGTGGGCCCTTGGAGACGATGGTCAGGAAGAGGTCCAAGGTCAAGTGCCAGAGGGTCGTTGCTTACCAGTCCGAGGTCACACACCGAGGGATCGCCACTTGCCAGTCCGAAGCCACACACCAGAGAATCACCGCTTGCCAGTCCGAAGTCAATACCAGGAATCACCGCTAGCCAATCCGAAGTCAATACCAGGAATCACCGCTAGCCGATCCAAGGTCCGGAACCAGGAATACCAAGACGAAATTGGAACAAGGAGTCAAGACGCTGGAACTCACCGAAGCAAGCAGACTCAAACAACTCTCACAGGAGACGTTGCCAAGTCAAGGAATGGTCAGAGGAAGTCTCCTTTTATACTTCCTCTGGCCCTGGAGATAGGAATCAGCTGCAGGCAATTAAAGGGACGAGGTCCCTTTAAATCTAGTGAAGGGGCGCGGCCTCGCACCTAAGGATGGTGGTGGCCATCTTGGATCCGGGCCGCAGAGGAGAGCAGCAGCGGCTGCGAGGGAGGAGCAGGGATGGCTCCGATCCCGGCGGCCAGCCCGAAGACCTGCGCCGCCGCGCGGGGGTGCCAATCTTGGCGCAGGGCAATCGGCCCCGACACTGCCGCTGGGCTGGTCAGGAGAAGAGGTAGGGGGTCGCGCCCGCGGACGGCTGCGGGCGCGGAACACAACAATTAGGACCTTATTACCTTTATAGTCAATGTCTCTTTTTTTCCTGTACTCTTGCATTATTTCAGCCTTATGGGCAAAGTTTAGCATTTTTGCAATTATTATTCTGGGTTTATTGGAATTCTTATTTATTTGTTCCAAACGATGTACCTTTTCAATTAATAGAGGGCCAAGAGGCACTCCAACCTGAATACATATTTCAACTTATTTATAAGTTCAATACCAGTTATTGTATCAGGAGGCCTAAAAATGAGAGATTGCTGCACCATGATCTATTTTCTAGATCATCTAGTTTTTCCTCATGTTTGCTTTCTAATCGTTTAAGCACAATGACTTCTTTTTCTAGCTGCTGAACTTGATCATCTACTCCAGAGATTTTAGCCTCTGCCTCTTGCATCTGTTTTTTAATATCTGCCAACTGTTCTCAGATCCCCTCAAACTTCTTGTATAGATTGTCGAATTTATTGTCAAGGGTAAGCACTACCGCCGTGGCAACTTCACTTACCAGGGGTCAGATGTTGGTGATGGTGGGTCATCCTCTTGCAGATCTGCCATCTTGGTCTGCTGCTCTCATTTTTTCTTTATCTTTCCTGGCTGATTCCATCAGGGAGGGACGGAGCTCTGCGCTCAGGCTTCCACTCTCATTGGTGGCAAAACAGCGCCCCCCCCCCCCCTGACCTTTTTTTAATGCATGGAATACATTTTATCTAGACTTCCAGGATGGTATTTTTAAGCAATGTTCACACCTCATGCAAACCTTTAACCTTGGCAACCACTCCTTTTAATTTTTTTAAACTAATTTCTCCCCTTTTAAAGTTAAATGCTACTGTGGCAGTTTTACTTTGTATCTGCCCTCTAGTGATTGTCAAATATTATAATATTATGATGATTATTGTCAAACGGATCTGCCACATTTACCTCTTGTACCAGGTCCTATGTTTTATTGAAAATTTGATCTACTCTGCCCCTTCTTTTGTTGATTTCATGATCAGCTGCTGCATGAATCGGTGATTGGCATCTAGGAACTTTACCTCCTTTGATTGGGATATGGCCATCTCTGGCTATAACCTTTTTAGGAAGGACAGAGTACAGAAAAGATAGAGTATGCAGCTCTTTATGTCAGAAACTATATCCAAGCAACTGAAATGCAAGGGACGTGGGTTAGGAAAGAAGCATTATGAGCTTTCCTAAAAAAAGAAGATGGTGCTTCAATTTACATTGGTGTGGTCTACAGGCTTTCAGTTCAGATGGAAGGGCTGGGCAGAAATCTGGTCAAAGTCAAAAGATGGGAAAGAAGGGACAAGTGTTTGGGTACTTGCCAGGTTCTTATGGCCTGGATTGGCCACTGTTGGAAACAGGATGCTGGGCTTGATGGACCCTTGGTCTGACCCAGTACGGCAATTTCTTATGTTCTTATGTTCTTATGTACGGCAATTTCTTATTTGAGATCCAGAAAAGGCCTTCTCCAATTCAGAGTAAGCTTAACTAAATGAAACAGCACTTTGTAGATGGGCTCAGCACCGATTTTAGTTCAAAGTTTAGAAAAAGGGAGTAGAAGGCCCCTAAGAAATCAGACCAGCATCCTTTCCCTTTCACTGCCTCATGTGACTCTTCAAAACGTAATTTATTTTAAGCTGTGAATCACATGCCATGTATGACACTAGGGATGGTAACTTTAAAACAAGCACGCGCATGCCCATATATGTGGGTGCAGTCACATAAATGCATTAATTCTATATCATCCGCACAACTGCATGCATATTATATAAAATATGCCTATTCACACATATGTGTGCTCCTAATTTTAAGTATTTGCACAAGAAATATTATTCATGCATTTTCCTTGGCACTCCGTGGCTTTTACACTTGCAAGTTAGCACATTTTATAATATGCAAGCGTGAAGGAAATGACCAGCTTTACCAATTAATCCACCAGTTTGCCTAGTCTATTCCTAGGTCATAAAGACACCTCTGGATATTCAGCCTGCAGTTTCCCCAGTTTCTCCTGACCCTTCACCCAGTCAGTATTTGTCTTTAAAGAGTTTTATTCTGATTTACATCTGATAAAAAACTGAAATAAATATGCGTAGGTAACAGCCATCTGCGCATTGCGTTCACAGGTTATAAAATCACAACTATGTGTGTAAATGTTGGCCCCACCCTGGAATGCTCCACATCCACCCAGCCTTTTTACATGAGAAAATTAATTTGCACACCAGTACTTGTGCATATATGAATGAGGTTTATAAAATATCACTTGTGTGAATATCTGCTATTTGTGCACGCATCTACTATTTTGTGCATGAGCATCTCTTTTTAAAATTCACCTTTAATGTTTCAAGTTGTATAAAACATATCTAGAGTAATAATTTTAACTTACTTTTAGTATAGAAATCGAATGGTTGTGAATAATCAAGCTCTGTGACCTTTATCCTTAACCTATCTCACTGCAACAAAATTAGATGCATATTGCTTTTAACTCCACTTTTGTGAGTGAATGAGTCAATTTGCTGCCTTCTTGGTAAATCAGATCCTGTGCAAACAGACAGGCTTCTAAATCTAAATGGCTTTTAGGTAGACTTCCATTCTTAAGCTACAGATAAAAGCTTTATCAAAACCTTAGCTTTTAGCACAATTTGCATATTTAATAATACATTGATCACAATTAAACTTGCATTATTGCACTTTATTTCAGAAACAGATGGGATGCATTATATGAAAAAACTAGGACATCTAATTTAAGCAGACACACTGATTGACTACTGATGAGTGATGAGTCAGAAAGCTTTATTACACATAAAGCAAGTTTAGCAAATCCTTTCTGCTTGTTTGCTCTTACTTGCTTTGCTAGCAATTCCATGCAGATGGTAAAATGAAAGTTCATTTAAAACAAAAGATCTAAATCAAAATTGTTCTTTATTTTGACAAAAAGTCTATCCATACACTGGAAACATACTGACATCAGGTGCTGACTGAAGACAGATGCTTTGCCTCAGACAAACTTTGTACATCTTTCTTTCATTTTGCATTTTTTCTGGATAGGCTAGTGAAGAAGTAATTTAGCTTTCTTTACCACCAGATGGCAGCAGATCCCAATATTCATTCTCCTCTCCACAGCTGTCCTGTTGTTCCATGGTGTTGCTTAGTCTAGGGTAAAATTGAATGTCAGCTTGTCCACTGCATATATTCTCTGCTGTCAGTAGTCTGTATTGCGCTGATCATAGGTGCTTATGTGAAAGAGTACTTGAATTTAACCGTCCCTTCTCATACACCACATAAAAATGCAATGTAAAATCTAAGTATAAGAGCAGTAAATCCTAGTACCAACAATGCATCATGTTGCAACAGAACCTCACTTAACTGAGAGTAGCAGGAGACATAGGAACATGGAATATGAGGGCAGGTAGGGTCTGCAAGAGCCATCTAGTTTCTCCATTCCTGATGCTACACTGCAGATCCTATCTGATCTCAGAAATTATCCTCACTTATTTCTATCTAAGGGTCTCTGTGCTCATTCAATCCTGTCTTGAATTGTGTTATTGTTTCAGCCACTACCACCTCCACTGGAAGGCAGTTCTATGCATTCATCACCTTTTCTTTGCAGAAATACTTTCTAATTATTTCTGAATACAACCCTTTTGAGTCTCATATCATGTGTTCTTTTTCTAGAACTTTCTTTCCACTGAAAAATGTTTATTTCTTATGCATTATTACCACAAAGGAATTTAAATCTATTTATTATATCCTGTCTCCCTTTTCTCATCTTCGGTATGCATATTTAGGTCTTTAAACTTGATTTCATAGAACTTATGGTGCAAACTTTTTGACATTGTGGTAGCCTTTATCTGGACTGTCAATATCATTCTATAGATACAGCCCCTACAATTGGCCAAATTAACAGGGGATCCCCAGAATTGGCCATTAACGGCTATTAATCAAGTTTACTTAGGGAATAGCCACTGCTATTAATTGCATCAGTAGCATGGGATCTTCTTAGTGTTTGGGTAATTTCCAGGTTCTTGTGGCCTGGTTTGGCCTCTGTTGGAAACAGGATGCTGGGCTTCATGGACCCTTGGTCTGACCCAGCATGGCAATTTCTTATGTTCTTATGTTCTTACTTGTTAAAAAACCCTTAAAAATAGTATTAAGAGTGGTGCGGGGAAAATGATTGAACAGTCCAGCGATGGTGTGCAACCGCATGCAGCATGGTTTGCTGATACCCCAGACTAACATCTTTAATTTTTTGTTGACTTTGCGTTTTGGATTAATTAATTAATTTGATTTAAGAATGGACAAATTTGTTTAATAGTATGAAGAAGAAAGAATGTACCGTACTTTGTAACAGATTAGAAATATGTTTATCCAGGGATAATTTACTATCCAATAGGATACTAAGATTACGAACAACCTTGGAAGGAGATAGAACTATGCTGCCCAACAATAGTGGATTTCGTAAACCATCCATAATACCTTAGGGTTTTTACCTTAAAGCACAGCTTATTTTCAGTTAACCAAATCTAAATTTTCTGAAAGCTTTGATTTATTGAAGCAATGTTGTTTGCCTTAATCCTGGGGAATAACTAATTGAATATTACCTGCATAGCAGAAAAATTTAAACCCCAGGTTAGTTTTAACAGCAATTAGTGGCTACATATAAAGGTTGAATGATGATGGTGATAATGTAGACCTTTAAAGCAGACCAGATCTGAGAGGTTGGATGGATGATTGAAAATCACCAAAAATAACTAATTGCTGTCGATCCTCTAAAAATGAATGAAACCAGTGTAAGATACTGCCCCCCACCCAACCCAAAAGGGCAAGATGTTGTAGTAAGGTAGCATGGTCCAAAGCAGGGCTTCCCAAACCTGTCCTGGGGACCACACAGCCAGTTGGGTTTTCAGAATATCCACCATAAATATGCATGAGATAAATTTGCATATACCGAGTCTCCTTGATATGCAAATGTATGAGTCCCCATGAATTGCAAATTTATCTCATGCATGTTCATGATGGATGTCCTGAAAACCCAACTGGTTAAGGGATCCCCAGGACAGGTTTGGGAAGCCATGATCTAAAATATCAAAGCTGGTGCTGAGATCCAAAAAGATTATGCTGAATTGTTCAAAAAGCAAATTATTTAAATATTCATGCAAAGCAACCAGCACTGCCTCTGTACTGTGGCTACAGCGAAAACCCAGTTTATTTTGTTCAATTATGAATGCTGCTATCTGAAGAATAATCTTAACCACAAGAATATTTGAGGCAGGACTTAAATTAGCTGAATTTTCAGGGGGCGAGGCCAGGTTTGTTCAATAAGAGGCAGATTAATACACCTTTCAAAGTGGAAGGGCACACTTCCTCATAAAAATATAAGAACATAAGAAATGTCATGCAGGGTCAGACCAAGGCCCATAGAGCTCAGTGTCCTGTTTCTGACAGTGGCCAGTCTGGGTCGCTAGTATCTGGCAAATCCCAAAACATAGATCTATTTCTTGTTACTCTCGCCAAGTAATAGAAACAACTTTCCCTAGTCTACCTGGCTAATAATGTTTCATGGACTTTTCTTCCAATTTTTTCATGTGCATAAATTGTGCTATTCGAACACAAAATGACGATAACGTTCAAAGAGGAGCGCGGGCACACAGGTGCGTGCTTTCATCAGCTTGCACCCAGAAATGCGGATATTTTATAACATATGTGCGTATATGTGTACATGCTATATAATAGCTTGGCCGCACACCCATGTGCACTCAATTTTAAGTGGGCACGTTCCTATGCACACAAATCCCACTTCTACTGCATGTGGGGGATTTAAAAAAGGGATGCACGCTGACGCCATTGCCACTAAAACAAGTTCGCTCCCAGTTCCCCCAGTTAAGAGATAGATCTTCCAAAACCACTAGTTTAATAGCCTTCCTTACCCCCTTGTTAGCCCTGACCCTTAAAACCCTGGTGATCTGCCTAGTTGTTTTTTGCTTTATAAATTACACATCCTCCATGGCAGAAGTAAAATTATGCAGCAGTGGATCCCAGTGCATGCTAGTACGTGAAAGTATTTAAAATCCTGGAACACCCACGCCCTGTGCAGACCATGCCCCGCCCCTTTTGAAAACTTCATTTGTGCACTCAGTGGGAGAGGCATGTGTATCTGGGCAGCTTTTAAAATCTGCTCAGTGTGCACGAGGCCAAAATATTTGTGCGTCCCCTGATTGATGCGTGCATCGGGCTTTTAAAATTCACCTTAATATGTTTTCTGTGCAGAAAATATTTTAGGCCTGATTTTAAAAAATCCAGCGCGTGTTAAAACCGGGAGATACGCGCGTGGTTGGGATGCACACACCGCAGGGATTTTCAAAGGCCCACGGCCATGAGTGTATCTCCTGTTACGCACCGAAGAACGGGTTAGAGAAAATGGGGTGGTCCAGAGTGGGGCATGGGTGGGACATGGGTAGGGCATGGGCGGGCCTGGACAACGCCATTAGGCAAGCTGTCCCGCTGAAGCATGAGCTGGCAGCCGGCCGGCCTGCGCAACCTGCTTCTGCTCCAGAGAGCAGGTAAGTATTAAAACAAAAAAAGCAAAGTTAGTTAGTGGGGCTTTATAGGTCGGGGCAGGAAGGGGAAAAGGGAGGCAGGTTAGCTAGGGGGTTTAGGAAGTTCCCTCCCAGTTCGCTCCATTTTTAGAGCAGACTGGGAAGGAATTGTGGAAAGGGCCTATTGCGTTGCCGCTCACATCTTATAAAATTTCCCCCCTTACGCACGTGCCGATATAAAGGTGAGCGTGCATGTGTGCGCGGATAGTAGATTTTATAAAATCTACTATCCTCAACGCATGCATGTTATAAAATTGGCGCATCCTTGTGGGTGCGCCAGGAACTGCGCGCACATGGATGCCCATGCCCGGCTTTGAAAGTTACCGTCTCTATGCACATACAGGGGCAGATTTTAAAAAAGTACGCGAGTGCGTACTTTTGTTTGCGCACCCGTCGCAAACAAGAGTACGCCGGATTTTAATAGATATGCACGTATCTTTTAAATCCAGGGTCGACGCGCGCAAGGCTGCGCAAAATCGGCAGCCTGTGCGCGCCGAGCCGCGCAGCCTGCCTCCGTTCCCAAGGCAGGCGAAACTCGCCCGGGAGCAGTTTCGGAGGCCTCGGCCACACCCATGAAACGCCCCCGGGCCGGAACCACGCCCACATCCCCGCCCCCGGAATGCCCCCGATGACACGCCACTGCGACACACACCCCGACATGTCCCCCAGGAAAGCCCCGGGACTTAAGCAAGTCCTGGGGCTTGCGCGCGCCGCCGAGCCTATGCAACATAGGCTCAGCGTGTACCCCTTTGAAAATCTGCCCCAAATTGTATTTTATGTGTGCTAAGTATAACTGTGCACATTTTTTAGTTAGTGTATTTTAAACTATCAATGTATTAGCAAAGCATTCACTTGCTGCATAGGGAATACATTTTTATTTTTTGCATGTGTGTTAAGAAACAGTGTGCTGAATTTCAGTGCACAGTTTAAACGCACAGATTATTACTTTGGCCATTCAGTGATGTATTAATTATTTGTAGTAGTAACCATTCAACTAATCTTTCCTGAGTTTCTTTTATCAAGCAAGTTTCTTTTATCAAGCAAGGTCCAGTAGCCAATAGGCATGAACATTTTTTAAATTATTATTTTTATAAGATTCTTATGCACTTGTGGTCTGAAATTAGTCATCTTATCATCCATATTTTTATTTGGAGGCCATCTTGATTTATTTGTGTTCTTAACTAATTTTTTTAGTGACACTTATTTTCTCACAATTTACTTTAGAGGCTGATGGATTGTCCATAGTGAATAAAGGTTTAGAGATGGTATTTACAATTGTTAATCCCTTTTTTTGTTCAGTTCTTTGCTATGCTTATCTGCTTTGTGTAATAATCCTTTTTTGAAGAGAATAATTTTTAAATACGGTATATATTTTTGTGAAACTTATGGCAAATGTGCTTATCAACTGGGTTCAAGCTTTTTTCCTACTTCCTTTCCAGTTTCCTTTTTTTAGATTTCATAGCCTGAAGATACAAAGTAAACCTAGCAAAAAACCAATTTGTTTTAAATCTCATCTCTTTAAGGGCCACTGATCTTTTAATCTCATTGTTCAAATGATTAATTAGTGCCTTTGCTTAAATCCTGAATATTCAGTATAGAATAATGTAGAAAACAGTCCGATGTTAGTTTTCTTTTAGGACAACATCACTTATTTTCTAGTTTTGCAAGACAAAGAGGAAGTACCCTGATCAGATGTGATTACCCCATGATTTCTCTCTTGATTGTTGCCCATCAGTATTTCACCTCCAACATGTACTGTCATCATAGATTTCTATGCTTCCAATGCATTATATTAAATCTTAGTTGCCAGTCCTCAAGCTTGTTAGATAGTGTTCATTCTTCTACATTATCTGGCATGTCCACATGGTTATTATAGATCTATCTATCATCTGCAAAAAGACAAATCGTTCCTATTAACCTGTATGCAATGTCACTTATAAAAATATTGAACACAAGTATTACCCTGGGATTGATGCCTGTGGCACTCACTGATAACTCCCCTTTCCTTGGTAAGTACTCCATTTTCTGGTTACCAGCATCTTCCTTATTTCCAGTTTGATGAAGAGAGATAATGTCTACCCACCTCTAGTCATCTGGAATTACTCCTCTCTGAAAGAATGAGTGACAAGGACTGCCAAAGGGGCTGCCAAAACCTCTCTAAGCTTAAGTTCTTCCATATTCTATGATGTATCCCATTTGATTCCACTGCTTTATCCAGTTTCAATTTTTCCAGTTCCATGCAAACCCTCTCCTCTGTCTATGGTCCTTCTTCAGCTCCTTCTTCAATGAACACGGAACAAAAATATTTGTTCAGTTTTTCAGCAATTTCCTTGTCAGCCTCCAAACATTCCACATATAAAAATCTTAAAACATCCATACAGGGAGGAGATACAAGATGGCATTTCAGTAACAATTTGAGGCTGCAGAGTTCCAGAGACACCGGCTCTCCTTACTATTGATTTATTTCATACCTTTTTATTGTGATGGTCAAAAGAAAAGGGAAAGCCTGGTGTACCCTTCTAAATCCTAGACTTCTATTACTCTTGGCCAAATGAATGTTTTTGTCACCACTGCAGTCCAGATGAAGTCCTCAGCTTCTGCAGTATCCTTGAATCTACTGGTAAGAGAAGACAATCTGCTAACAAATCTAGACAATGAGGTATCTTTAAACCTGGAGAATTGTGTCACACCCCTGGTGTTGCGCTGGTAGTGGACCCTTGGCCCGAGGTGGGGTTGACACTACCCATAGGGCAAGCCCCATGGGTCCCCACCATCGGGAGGTGGAGCTGACTAGGAGTCAGAGGTCGACTGGAGGTTCGTCAATACCAGCCCTCGTTCCCCGCAGGTTGAGCCTTTGGGTGCTGGGGCCGGCTGGTCTTAGGCAGGCCTCCATGTGACGACTCCCAGTAGATGAGAGGAATGGTAGCCAGGGACCAGCAGAGGTATCAAAGGACTGACATAGGTCCGGACGAGGCAGGGATCCAGAGACCCGGATGCCAAAGAGAAACAGAGTGGAGACAGGTGGTGCTCTGGTAGTAGAAGGCCAAGTCCAAGGAGATACCTTAGGTATAGTCTGAGACAGGCTGGTGTCAGGGCAGGCAGCTGAGTAAGGCAAGGTACAGAGTCAAACGGAACAAGGGTCAAGTCAAAGGTCCTGAGCATGGTCCAGATGTAGCAAGGGTCAAAGCCAGAGGTCAATCCTGAGCATGGTCCAACATAGCAAGGGTCAAAGCCAGAGGACAATCCTGAGCGTAGTCCAACGTAGCAAGCGTCAAAGCCAGAGGTCAATCCTGAGCATAGTCCAATGTAGGAAGGGTCAAAGCTGGAGATGAATCCTGAGCATGGTCCAAAGTAGCAAGGGTCAAAGCCAAAGGTCAGTCCAGCAAGACTAGGAAGGGACCTGGTACGGATCAGGAACAGGAACCAGGAACAGAGTCAGGATCAGGAACCAGGAATGAAGTCAGGATCAGGAACAGGAACGAAGAGCAACAAGCACACGAACAAACATGGAGACCTGTTGCCAAGGCAAGGAACTAGTGGCGGGCCTTGCCTTAAGTAGCAGGACCTGATGATGTCATCATCTGGGGCTGCGGACTAGTTTCCCACCACGGCCCCTTTAAAGGTTGAAGAGGTGCGCACGCTCACCTAAGCAAGGGTCTGCAGGAGGCTGGACAGTGGCGTCTCCCAGCGACCCACGCGGGGAGACTCACCAGGTGCTGGGGAGGTCTGCGGAGAAGCCAGGAACAGCCATGGAGGCAGCAGGGGCTCGGGAGCACAGGTGGCTGCCCACAGCCGTGAGTGGGGATGGACCGGGTCCGGGAGCAGTGCTGCGAAGGTGAGTAGGCCCGGACACCTGGAACCTGCTGCAAGTTATTCTAAAGCCCCTGGCACCCCAGTTGAAGGTGATGATGGAAGCAAGAGTGCACCAGGAGTGGAGACTCTAGTTGAGACATTCATGCAAGAATGGGAGCCATGGTTCCAGGCAGTGTTCTGAATTCATCCCAGAGAGGATGAATATAGCAGGATTGATCTTAAAAGTACCATATTTTCCAGTGTATAAGACGAGTTTTTAACCCCTGAAAATCTTCTCAAAAGTCGGGGGTCATCTTATATGCCGGGTGTCGTCTTATAGGGTGTATATTTGCCGGCGTATAGGTCGCACTTTTTTCCCCTGAAAATAGGTGAAAAATAAGGAGTGTGTCCTATGCGCCGGTAATCCAAATTTACAGCGTCTGGTGGATTCCCCACGCCCTCGCTCCCCGATTGGCCAATGCGCTCTTGCTCCCCGAGTCACTCACCCTCACCTCCGGACACCATAGAAATTGATTCTCCGTGCCCTCGCTCCTCGAGTCACTCCCCCCGGATGCTGTAAAATATTCATTCTCTGCTCCCCGATTGGCCGGTGCTGGGCAAAAGGGGCTTGCTTCGGCAAGCCCTTTAGCCCAGCACTGACCAATCGGGCAGCGTGTCTTCGCTCGAGTCACTCCCTCCCCCCCACCGGATGCTTTAAAAAAGTTCATTCTCCGCTCCCTCACTCCCCGATTGGCTGGAGCTGGGCAAAAGGGGCTTGCTTCGGCAATCGGGCAGCGCGCCTTCGCTCCTCGAGTCACTCCCTCCCCTCACCGGATGCTGTAAAAATGTTCATTATTTTCTACAATAAAAAAAATGTTCATTCTCCGTTCCCTCGCTCCCTGATTGGCCAATGCGCTCTTGCTCCCCGAGTCACTCACCCTCACCTCCGGATGCCGTAGAAATTGATTCTCCGCGCCCTCGCTCCTCAAGTCACTCCCCCCGGATGCTATAAAATGTTCATTCTCCTCTCCCTGATTGGCCGGTGCTAGACAAAAGGGGTTTGCTTTGGCAAGCCCCTTTTGCCCAGCACCGACCAATCGGGCAGCGTGCCTTCGCTCGAGTCACTCCCTCCCCCCCACTGGATGCTGTAAAAATGTTCATTCTCCGTTCCCTGCTCCCCGATTGGCCGGTGCTGGGCAAAAGGGGCAGTCTTATATGGCGAATATATCCCAAACTCTATATTTTAACTGGAAAAGTTGGGGGTCGTCTTATACGCCCAGTCGTCTTATACGCCGGAAAATACGGTACCTTTAGATTTTCTACAGCCCAGAAGAGAGATGAGATCTGAATGTTCATTTAAAAAAATGTTTATGCCATTACTAGTGAAGCCCAGAGTTTTTAATACCCTTGAGGAGAACTGGAAGTCTTGAAAAACTTCATCTTAGGGTAAATGTTTCAACTTATTTATTTGAGCCTTCACAGATCTCTATCTTTTTGTATGATAAGGTTCAATTACCTATTTCCTTAGCCCTGTTCCAGCTAGAAATGCTGATAATGATGTGTATATGAAATACTATTGTTCTTTGTTATTTGATTACTTTTGTTTTCATGGTATTTGCTAATTTCTTCAAAGAATAGAGACTTAGATCTCTTCCCTATTTGTGGACTTGATAGCAGAAGACTAAGTTGATTTTCTTTGCTTTTTTTTTTTTTCTTCCTTACTTTTTTGGGGACTGATGTAATAAGCAATGCATTAAAACTGTATGCTGAAAGTCAGTGCACAGTTTCTTTATGCACGTGCTGAAAAGAATTTTAACTCCTGATGCAATTAAGCTAATGGGATGCTAATGCATTGGGAGTTAAAAAAAAATGCACTGACTTGAAATCGTGCACACAAACCAGAGTCTGAATGTGTACTCATCTTTTTGCTTGGGCTGAGCGCACATTTTAACTGGGGAAAGGAGAGTTGTTTATGTACAGAAATTATGCTTGGTGAACAAATCATGTTTTCTGCGTCAAATAGGACTTGTGTGCAGAAATTATGCTTTGTGCACAAAAGGGGTGGAGAGTGGTTATGTGGAGTTGGAGCCCTTGTGCTTGGGAGCATATTTAAATGAGTGGAAGTGAGAAGGATGAGGCATCAGGCCATCAGCAAACTCTATGTGCTTCCTCTGCCCAAGTACAGATGTTCCTAATATCAGCTGAGAAACTCTGCATGATCCAGTAGGGATAGTGAGACTCGTGCACATTTTAATGAAACTGATAATGTATTATGCATTGAAAGGGGGGAGGGCCGAGCCAGCCTAAAATCCCAAATAAACACAGTTTATTCAGATTTTTGGAGATAAGCAGGTCCTTTTTCAAACACAAGATACAAATGCATGTAAGAAGGATCGTTTTCAAAGCTGTCTGAAGATTGTCCTCCCTCGATGCAATAAAAGTATCCACATTTAAAGGAGGTATTCCCATGGAAATGTGTTTCAGTCAGGGGAGGAAAATAAAATGCATATATTATATTTTCAGCTCTATGGGCCAGATTTTGTAATCTACGCGCGGGCGTAGATTTGTGCGCTCAACCCGGTGCACACAAATTTATGCCCGATTTTATAACATTCGTGCGCAGCCGTGCGCATGTTATAAAATCCGGGGTCGGCGCGCGCAAGGGGGTGCACACTTGTACACCTTGCGTGTGCCGAGCCCTAGGGGAGCCCCGATGGCTTTCCCAGTTCCCTCCGCCAACCCCCATCTTCCTCTCCCTTCCCCTATCTAACCCGCCCCCCAGCCCTATCTAAATCCCCCCTAACTTTGTTGTATTATTTACGCCCGCCTTCGGGCAGGCGTAGGTTGCGCGTGCCGGCCAAGTGCTGGCACGCGATCCCCGGGCCCAGCAGCAGTGGCGAGGCCTCTGGCCACGCCCCCACCCTGCCCCTCCCTGCCCACGCCCCACCCGTTTTTTCAAGCCCCAGGACATACGCGCATCCCGGGGCTCGACGCGTTGCCGAGCCTACGCAAAATAGGCTCGGCACACGCAAGAGGGGTTTTAAAGGGTTACGCACGTATATTACGCGCGTAACCCTTTTAAAATCCGTCCCTATGTGTGCCTTATTTTCCATGGAAAAAGTACCAGAGGAAAAGCAGGTGCAAGTGTCTGTGAATTTCGTGTACATGTAGCGAATTTCAAAGTGAAAGGAGGCATGGACTTCCTCTTTCACACTTGATACAAAGTCCATGTGTTAAAAGTACCCACTGATTTTGTCCCAATGTGGACAGTTTGAAAATTGCCTCTTTACTTGCCCAAGGTGGGCAAATACATTTTTTGCCAGAAATTTTCCTAAGATTGGAGCAGGTGCAAATCAAGCCTGACCCCTTTTTCGGGCCGATTCAGTAAAGTGCGCTGGGCTGTGCGCACTGTTCAACACGGGTTTGGCCACGTGATTTCGAGGGGTGTCTATTACCCCTTATACTGTAAGGGGTTTAGTGCTTCAAAAATGCACGGCCAAACCCCCTGAAAACTAATAGCGCCCATCACATGCAAATACATGTTGATGAGCCTATTAGTCATTCACCCAGGATTCAAAAAGTCAAATGTGTGGCCAATCTGCACATTTTATGCTCATAAATTAATTTATGAGCGTTAATTTATGAGCAGCCCGGAAAAGTGTCCCGAAAAGCAGAAAATACTGCTTTTTTGTACACCCCCGACTTAATGTCCTAGCAATATCAAGTCGGAGGAACCAAAAATGTAAAAAAATTAAAATTAAAATTAAAAAATGAAAAATAAATGCGCTGGCCAGTCTGTTTAGGAGAACGGAAGCTCAATTTAACCGGCGTCTGTTTTACTAACCGATCGCTGTCAATGGGTTTGGAAAACTGACGCTCGTAAAATTGAGCATCGGTTTCCTGCACCTGCTGACAGAGTTTCTCTCCTGGGCCAAGGAGGTGTTAGGGGCTCGTAATTGTCCCTAGCGCCTCCTTATAGCACGACCCCTCATTTACATTTAGGATCACGCGCCCAGGAGAGGTGGCTGGGCATGCGGCGGGAGAGCGGGCGCTCAACACAGAGCGCCCATTCTCCCGCAATCATTTCTGTATCGGCCTTTTTGTGACCTTGCTCCAGTTTACTCGGATGGTAATTGGGTAATAACATCAGTATTACTCTTTCTTCATGCCTTAAGAAGCCTGTAAGCAGACAACTAGATGTATTTTTTTAACATTGCATAGGGGTGTGCAGAGGAGAAACTTTGATTTCATTTCATTTTCTTTTGTTTTTTATTGGTCGATTTAGCATGCTTTACACAACCAAAAATAAAATAAATGCAAAGTCACTGCTTTTTGGCTTTCATTTTAGAAGTTAGTGGTTAGAGCAGTGAGCTAAGAGCTAGAAAAACCAACGTTCAAATCCCACTACTTGTGACCTTAGGTAAGTCATTTTACCTGCCATTACCTCATGTACAAACTTAGATTATGAGCCCTCTAGGGAAAGGGGACTATCTACCGTACCTGAATATAATCTGCTTTGAATATAAATCAATTAACAAAAAATTATTTTTATATTGTTTTTAAATGACAGCATGTCCCTAACATGCTGTGATGAAAAAAGCACATTTGCGTGCTCTCTGGAAAAAAAAGAACCCATATAAATATCCCGGGGGACAATTTTGAGTAGCTCACATTGCTGTAAGATGTGTGCACATTTGTTTGTATGTGCTTCCCTTGTGGCTGATTCTCAAAGAAAAGCTATCCAGGCAGTTTTCCCTTTGAAAATGTGCCTACAAGGTCTGCACATATGTCAGGGATAGAATAGCATGGGTACATTTCAAAATGCAACCGTACGTCACTGTTTACTCCCTCAGCCCAAACACACCCCTGGAAGTGCAGCTTTTGCGGCCAGTTAAAAGTAAACGTGCTGCGAAGCCTGACGTCTGCTTTTAGCCACCAAAAGTAGGACAAAGTTCCCAACAGGGGAAATGGAATCTCGTCAGGTAACTCTACTGTGTCCCAGATAAATCCCTCTGAAAATCATCCTCTGTATACACTATTTCAGTTCTACATTGCGAGCACAAGCAAATTCTTTTACATATTTTTTTTTATGAGATCGCTGAAGAGTGCTATTAATTGGTTTTGACCTGTGGATATAAAAATAGAAGCTAAGGAACTGTAATATCTATGTTTTTTCACTAATACTAATGACAATATGCCCTGTAAGTACTGTCTGTCCCCTATAGAACCATGTGCAGCAAAGGACATTGTATTAATAGTTAATAGCAAGTGAAGGAGGGGTTTCATTTTCAAAGAAATCTATGTGTGTGGCAAGCATTTTACGAGCGTTGATTGGCTTGTCTGAAAATTGTTCTTCTGCAAGACGTGGACTTTTAGCCACATTGGCAGGAAGAGACCCCAGGATGTGTTTGAAATGGGGAGGAACAGTGCATGCGTAGATGACGCTTTTAGATTTTTGGACACATTGGTCCAGCAAACATTCTAATCACAGAAGCAGGTGTAAGTGACAGCATGCCCTTTGTACCCTCGGTGAGTTTCACAGTGAGGGTTTGTGTGTACTTTGCTTTGAGAATTGGTGCAAAGCCACCTGAAGACTAGAAACATGTGCTCTTTGTCCTGGTGCAGACACTTTGAAAATTATCCACCATGTACACAGCACTGCACATAATGAGGTCAATTTTCAAAACAGCCTAGGCATGACAAAATGGATTGTCAATTAACTGCCCTGTCTGAAAATTGCCTTCCTCTGTCTGAATGAAAGCATGCGCAGGCTTCCACTACTCCAGGGAGTGCACTATTTCCTGTGGGGAAAAAAAGAGGCTTTCTCCTAGGTGTGTTCAGGTCAGGGGAGTTAAACAGCGCACAGAGTTTGCATTTTGACTAGCACACATGCTTTGTACCCTTCCTTGGTTGCTCACACAAAATAGCAAGTGTAAACAGCGTGGGTGCTTTTAGTGAGCTGAAAATTAGCATAAAGCATACACACTAAAGACTCTCACGAATTCTGCAACTTTGCGGGCCATTGGAAAGTGCCCCCAATAAGACAGCTCTTACAGAGTACTTAAGAAGTGCTGAAAATGTCAGCAGTTTGGAAAATCTCATTGATCTTCCCTAAAACAATAGCACTAGCCAAGGCGTGGTAGCCCATTCAGTTGGTGGCTGAAACCAAATCATTAAAATTTACTTTTTCCATTTCAGATTTGTATTTATTTCCCATTGCAATATTAGCCACTGAAGCATTTGAAGCTCTTCCTTCTCCATACCTCTTGCCTTGATGAGCCCAAGTAATTCAGGGGTAAGGGAAGGGAGGGGAAAGGCTACTGTGCTGACCTTCGTCAAAACTGCATGCATGCACCCCACTGATCCATAGATAGTAGGGATAGATACAGTGGAAACAACGGAAAAGTGGACATACGGAAAGGTGTCTGTAAAACTAGGGAGCATAATCATAGCAAAGGTGCATACTTTTTATTTCAGGAATGTGTGGAAATGTAAAACATAAAATATAACAAAAAGGAAAGAAGAGCTAGGAGTAATACTAAAAGAGGAAGCAAAAAAAAAAACCCCATACTAGGAGGCAAAATGACATTTTGAGTGATCAGGGTAGCAATGCAACTTTTCCTAATCATAGTCACTAACAATTGGATGTTAGGGAGCTGATATAATTAACCATCTGGATGAAAAAGGGACTTTTTGTCTTGATTTTAATGTTTGATCCCAAGACCAGAAAAGAAATTCTTTGTTAAAAACTGTTGGCTGGGCACAGAGCCAGAGTTTCAGTTACAGAGTATGCAATTACCAAATATTACCTCCATTGTTTTTGCAGTTGGATTAAATACGCAGAGGCACTTAAAAGGTCATTTAGCAGCCTTGCTAACTAGAACAGCTTACTATATAACATGACATCTTTTGTCACCTTTTGTGAGTGGTGAAAATCCCCCTGCAGGCGCTGTTTTGTTTGGATTGAGATGGCATGCCGTTGATGGCTGTGACCTTCATGGTGGCTTAGATCCCTGGCTGGCACTGATTTTTGATTTAGTGCCGATCTGCTGCGCTTGTCACAGGCTGCAAGGTGCTTTCCATGCACTAATGGAACAGCTCAAGGTTAGAGGGCCCTGTAAATGTCTGTCTCTCACCAACAATGTGCAAAATAGAGAGCTCAGATTCCCATATGTGAGTGACAGACACAGAGGGCAAGAAGCTGCCACATGAAATACAGATCAGAGGTTTTATACAGACACTATGGCTGGGGAAATATTTAAGAGCCTGTACAAGGTGCAAATTTTCCATCATTCCATATGTAGCTGTTTATGTTTCTCTGGGGATAAAACCGAATGCCTACCCTTATGATGATATGTCAACCAATTCAACAAATCTGTTGATCGGTGGCAAGTGAAACAACAGTACAATGAGGTTTTCACCAGAACTTGACTATTTGGAAATCTTACAATTTAATGGAGGTAGAAGTGTTTTGGATTTAATCTGAAATCCATCTGAACTAGGCAGAGGGATTCAGATGATCAGAGCTGCACTGGGACAGGTAGAAAGTCAGTTTGGATAAATCCAGAGCCATTCGTGAATTGACTCAGATAAATCTGGGCCATTTCCCCTCATAAATTGGATAAATGTGAGTCAGTCACAGCTCATCTCTGATTTCCATGTTCACCTGATGTTGGGATGTGAATATTCATTCTTTTGGTCAAAGATTGCTCTCTTTTTGAATATTTAAAATCGTTCAAATCTTTCAATAGTCACATATATCCAAACCAATCCAAATGAATTTAGATATTTCCCTCAAAATTTACAAATACAGATATAGGCCAGATCAAAGCTGAGTCTGATTTTCGGAATAAATTCAAATCAGATGTTCACAAGTGTGAACTTGGATTTGAATCAGATTGGATAAGTTTTGTCTATCCTTGCTAAAATTGCAAAGTAACTGTTATGAAATGGAGGAGAAGGAAAGAAGTAGCAGTATTGGGTTTACTTTTATATTGTTGGTTGTCTTTGCATAATTGCCATGTGACCTTCTGGTAAGCATACTAGCTGCCCCATGAGGAAAGAAAGAAATGCAATTAGAGATCAAACTTGTGTTTTGACACATCCTTAGTTAAAAACCAGGAAAAATACTTACAGTAGGGAAAATTCTGCAGGGCTTGCTGTACTGAATTTTTCAATTAAAAAGGTACTGTATAAGCTGTGGTGGCCTTTGGAAAATTAAAGTCAGAAAGAACAAAATTAGATTTGTCATAATGTCTGTTTTATAGATTTCAGATATTTGCTAAAAGCACACTTTGTAAGTGGTAATGTAGAGGACAGAGTATGTATGAATTGGATGTTTAAACAAGACATATGCAATACTTATTTAATGTTTAAGCTGTTCACATGTAGAATTACCCACTATAGAACAGATAGATACATCAATAGAGAGACTTTAAGGATAAACAAAGATATAAGTGAATAAATGGATGATAACTGATAAGAGATACTACTTTACGTAGAGAGAAGGATAGGTAGATGAACAAGGTTAGGAATGAAGAAGTTAGCTAAAGGCTGAAGGTGAGTGAGCTTTCAGAGAAGATGAGGGAAAGAAAGCTGATTTGGATATATGGAAAAAAAAAGTGATGACAAGTGTACTAGCAGGAAAGTACTAGAAATACAGGTGAAGGAGTTAACCCAGAGAAAGATGAAAAAAAATTGTGGCTCAAAATTCAACAGGATCTTAAAGCTTGCATCTCAAGCAAGAGAACTGCGTGCTTAACCAGGTAACAAAACGAAGGGTGACTAGGACCTTGACGCCACATAAAAGAGCAACACGCACAGGAGAAGAAGAACAAGGTGGTGGCTAGGGAGAAAGAAAGAGGGACAAGTTGAGAGACAGATTGATATTTTTTTGTTCTTACATTTTTATACCTTTACAAAATGATAAACAAGTTCAGACATTTCTATATATTATAATTTGAAATCGACAGTATAGTCTTAGAAGGAGTTAAGTGCTGATCTTTTTTCTCTCTCGGAAGGCCTTCTCTAGCAGTACTCTTTTTAGGCACAGGGCAGTTTTTTTTTGGAAAGTGAGATATTAAGTAGAAAATTGTTCAGCACTTTTGTCACCACGTGGTTTTGCCCCAGCCCCAGTTTTGCCTGTATCATCCCACGAGCCATTTCGAAAAATGGTTGGTTTCGTTTTCCTTGCAGAAGACAGCTTCATGAACATGGCAAAGGGAGTAGCAATTCCTTTGGGAGGATAATCAAGTGCATGGAGGCCTGTAGTGTAGGCTCAGATTTGTAACACAATGATCAGTAATTGTAGGCTATTAAAGATGTAGTAGCCTAAACCCTACATTCCTTGAGTGCCTTAGGTACATATGACATGCCTTATATCTGGGGAGAGATTATTAGCAGCAGTACATTCAAGAAGAATTAGTGGACCAGCTTTTTTTCTTGTTTGATGCTAACATGTTATATCAAAGGATTGCAGTGTTCAGTGCCATTGTGATTCTTTAGTACTACCCAATGCATTAGTATTTATGTGACATAAGCCCCCTCCCCAGATGCTACTAGATAACATTGCATTGATCTACTGCTCTTTAACCAGCTTGAAGTTGCACCTTTACTAAGAATCTGCTTGAATGTTGTATTATGTAAACAACAAAAGCAGTGAAGTCACAACGGAGTTGTTGTTTCTAGAACATGAGTGATCACGAGTGAAGGAAAAGAACTTCAGTCTGGTCCTTATCATCATCACTAATATTCTACAGATACCGATTTAACATAGAACATTACACCTGCAGAAGAGAAATGTCTGCAGGTATTAATCAAATGAGCTTGTGGATCCCTGTGGATCTTTCCTCCGTACCTCTCACTTATGATAATGTGGGCATTTTCTGCTGCTTTCCCAAGTTTACTTTTATCCAAATATATAATTTAATTTTGTTTTATATACTGAGTCAGTCATATGCTAGCAATTTCTTATCAAAGAGTTCTAACCTGAAATTAATATTAAATTGCAATGAAAAGACAATTGAAGTTTGTCCCATGTTATATATATTATATAGAAAAATTTGGGACAACAGCCAGTCCCACCTGTAGCTGGGTCCAGTTTACTTCCCATTGCTCAGAAGAATAGAAAAAGAACTTCTAAGCTGGGGATTGATTGCACTAATTTACATTCGTTTTTTTATTTTCTCCCTCCCACCAAACTTTCTTCCCCTCTTCCCTCTGGTTTTTGTTTCTGTAAATAGCACTTTCGTCCTCTTGGTACCTTGACCCATAAGCATGGGGTCATCTTTGATGCCTCTCTCTCTCCCTCTCTATGTACATCCAAAAGACTGCTAAGTAAGTATGTTGTTTCTTCCTCTATAACAGCGCTAAAATCTGTCCCTTTCTGTCTAAGCATGCTAGCGAAATGCTCACCCACTCTCTTATCACCTCCTGCTTAGACTATTGCAACATTCTCTTTATATGCCTCTTCCTATACCATCTTTCTCTATTACAATCTACTCAAAATTTGGCTCATTGATTCATCTTCTTTTAATTTTGCTATAACCATGTAATCCTTCTTCTCAGGTCGCTATCTTGGATCCCCATATGCATTCAGCCAAATTTTAAACCCCCCGTGTGCATAAAAAACGGGGGATACACACGTGGCCGGGCCTTGCACACGTCGCGCGCATCTTCAAAGGGGCCCAGCCACGCACGTAACCCCTGTTATGTGCTGAAGTGCCGGGCCCAGTTAAAGGGGCGGAAAGGGGGGCGGGGCTGCAGTCACTGGTACAGTGGCCATTTGCCGCTTTGCCGGCAGGCCGCCGGCGCACGCAAGTTACTACTGCTCCGGACGAGCAGCAACTTGAAAACAAACAAAAAAAAAAGGTAAGGCAGGATAGGTTTAGGAGCAGGGAGGAGAAGGGAAGGGGAAGGGATGTTAGGGTAAGGGGTAGAGAAGTTCCCTCCCAGTCCGCTCCTTAATCCTTAATATGTGCACTCGGCCCGCTGATTTTATAACTAGTGCGCGCATGTTATAAAATCAGCGTGTCCATGTGTGCATGCCGGGAAGCACGCGCACATGTATTAAAATCTACTCCATACAGTTCAAGCTTCTCTTTCTTACCTATAAATACATTCACGCTGCAGATCCTCATTACTTCTCTTCTCTTCTCCTTTCTCTCCCTACACTCTTCCTCATTAAGTCCTTTCATTGGGCAAGTTGGTCTTATCTGGGTCCTTCTTCTCCTCTTTCCACCTTGATGCAACATATGCCTGAAAAAGAGCTGCCTGAATCAGCGCATCATGCTTCCTCTCTGGCCACATTTAAATCTAGTTTTAAAACTTACTTTTTTGAGACCACTTTCAAAACATAACCATTTCTCTACAATAAATATGTAACCCCACCCCGCGGGCCTGAACTGCATGGGTGGTGGCCATAAAATAATTTGTAAACTCTTTGGGGCAGGAACCCTAGCTAGCTCTTTTTTGTGCCCCTTTCCCCAGGGTGTGGATCCTTTTGGTTGGGGGGGGGGGGAAAGATTTACTTTCAGGGCCCAGTGCAGAGGTGACTTCCTCCTTACTGAAATTTCCCTGGGAGAGGGATGATCTCGTCACTGTGTGCTATATGCAAAAAAAACCACACAGGATGCATTGGGTTAGTGTCCAAAATAAAACTTTACTGTTCAGAAGTTAGGTGAATAATGGCACAATAAATATGAATCCAGCAGCGCGGACTTTCTTTCTTTGGTTAAATCTTTATACTCTGTGCAGGAATCTTTTAAACAGGCAAGGGAGCCTTCTACCCTCCTGGATTACGGTAAAGTGGTGTTCCCAGTGGGCAGGGTAACTCTAAGATGGTCGGGAAACTGGGAGAATGGACATGCAAATGGAAAATGAAATTTAATGTAGACAAATGCAAAATGTTGCACTTAGGGAAGAGAAACCCAAATTATAGCTACATAATGCAAGGTTCCACATTAGGAGTCACCACTCAGGAAAAGGATCTAGGTGTCATCATTGAAAATACATTGAAATATTCTGCTCAGTGTACAGCAGCAGCAGCAGCAGCCAAGAAAGCAAATAGAATGCTAGAGATTATTAGGAAAGGAATGGAGAATAAAACAGACAATATCATAATGCCTCTGTACCGCTCCACGGTGCGACCTCATCTTAAGTATTGTGTTCAGTTCTGGGTCATCATATCTCAAGAAAGATATAGCAGAATTAGAAAAGGTACAGAGAAAGGCGACCAAGATGATAAAGGGATAGAACAATTCCCCTATAAATAAAGGCTAAAGAAGTTGGGACTCTTCAGCTTGGAGATGAGATGACTAAGGGAAGATGTGATAGAGGTCTATAAAATAATGAGTGGAATGAAACAAGTAAATATTAATCAGTTGTTTACTCTTTTGAAAAGTACAAAGATGAGGGGACACACAATAAAGTTACTAGGTAATACATTTAAAACTAATAAGAGAAAATATTTTTTTACTCGAAGCATATGTAAGCTCTGGAATTCATTGCCAGAGGATGTGGTGAAAGCTGTTAATATAGCTGCAATTAAAAAAATCTGGACAAGTTCCTGGAGGAAACGTCAACAATTATTAAGGGAGAGTTGCAGAAATCCAATGCTTATTATTGAGATAAGCAGCTTGGAATTTATCTACCCTTGGAATCCTACCAGATTCTTGTAATTTGACTTGGCCACTGTTGGAAACAGGATACTGGGTTTGATAGACCCTTGGTCTGATCCAGTATGGCAAGCTTTATGTTCTTATGGTAGTAGTAGTCACATCTCCTTGGCTTTTTCCTCTGCCTGGCCTGCCACAATGCATTACTGTAGTGAGGTATTGGAAGAGATTAGTGGGAAAAGATAGACTACTTGAGGAAGAGAAGGAAGAGACTGATGGGGAGAATTGAACAGACTGTTCAATTCCACAAAGTTCCTCATGAGAGGCTTCTAGGAAAAGTAAAAAGTCATGGGATAGGTGGTGATGTCCTTTCGTGGATTGCAAACTGGCTAAAAGACAGGAAACAGAGAGTAGGATTAAATGGACAATTTTCTCAGTGGAAGGGAGTGGGCAGTGGAGTGCCTCAGGCATCTGTATTGGGACCCTTACTTTTCAATATATTTATAAATGATCTGGAAAGAAATATGACAAGTGAGGTAATCAAATTTGCAGATGATACAAAATTGTTCAGAGTAGTTAAATTGCAAGCAGATTGTGATAAATTGCAGGAAGACCTTGTAAGACTGGAAAATTGGGCATCAAAATGGCAGATGAAATTTAATGTGGATAAGTGCAAGGTGATGCATATAGGCAAAAATAACCCATGCTATAGTTACACAATGTTAGGTTCCATATTAGGTGCTACAACCCAAGAAAGAGATCTTGGCGTCATAGTGGATAACACATTGAAATCGTCGGTTCAGTGTGCTACGGCAGTCAAAAAGGCAAACAGAATGTTGGGAATTATTAGAAAGGGAATGGTGAATAAAACGGAAAATGTCATAATGACTCTGTATCGCTCCATGGTGAGACCGCACCTTGAATACTGTGTACAATTCTGGTCGTCGCATCTCAAAAAAGATATAATTGCGATGGAGAAGGTCCGGAGAAAGGCTACCAAAATGATAAGGGGAATGGAACAGCTCCCTTATGAGGAAAGACTAAAGAGGTTAGGACTTTTCAACTTGGAGAAGAGATGGCTGAGGGGGGATATGATAGAGGTGTTTAAAATCATGAGAGGTCTAGAACGGGTAGATGTGAATCAGTTATTTACTCTTTCGGATAATAGAAAGACTAAGGGGCACTCCATGAAGTTAGCATGTGGCACATTTAAATCTAATTGGAGAAAGTTCTTTTTTACTCAACGCACAATTAAACTCTGGAATTTGTTGCCAGAGGATGTGGTTAGTGCAGTTAGTATAGCTGTGTTTAAAAAAGGATTGGATAAGTTCTTGGAGGAGAAGTCCATTACCTGCTATTAATTAAGTTGACTTAGAAAATAGCCACTGCTATTACTAGCAACAGTAACATGGAAAAGACTTAGTTTTTGAGTACTTGCCAGGTTCTTATGGCCTGGATTGGCCACTGATGGAGACAGGATGCTGGGCTTGATGGACCCTTGGTCTGACCCAGTATGGCATGTTCTTATGTTCTTATGACTGCATGACAGTTGAAATTTAGAAGTAAGGTGAGTATTACTGTGTGTAAATTGTGTATCTGTTCAGAGTAACAGAGTTACTGCTGCTCTGTTGTCATCAAACAGGCAGAAGTAAGAGATTGTTAGGTCCATATTCAGACATAGCTGGCTAATAGGGTCATTTTCCAACTCGCGTTACGGCATTTTCGCATGTGTTTAGGTGTTTTATGCTAAGTTTTAAAAGGGGAAGGATTGGGGTGGAGTTGGGGGTTTTGTAAAGGTGGGTTGGTTTTGCATTAGTGTTAAGCTGTGTGATGTGTCCATAACAGAAGTTGCTATTTTTTCATAAATTCTGTTTTGGGCTGGTGGGTAGGAGAGAGAGAGGGAGGGAGAGAACCTCTAAGGATGGCACCATAGCAACCAGCTATTTATGCTACTATAGGAGGCCCACCTAGTAACTCGAGGTGAGGTTTAGGTAGTAGTGTAGGGGTTAGGGGCCACATTTACATGCAGAGTGAGACGTACGAACAGAACAGTACACTCTTGTGAAGATTTGATGTCCTTCAGAGTGAGGAAACTCAGACAATGATGAGATTTGTACAATGTTCTCTTAACCTAGCTTGATGGACTCTCTACCTGGGTAACATCAAGTTAGGTTGAGAGAACATTGTACAAATCTGATCATTGTCTGAGTTTCCTCATACCGCAGGACATCAAATCTTCACAAGAGTGAACTGTTCTGTTCGTACGTCTCACTCTGTATGTAAGAGTGGCCCCTAATCCCTACACTACTACCTAAACCTCATCTTGAGTTACTAGGGGGCCTCCTATATTAGCATAAATAGCTAACTATTACAAGGGTCTTGTAGATCAGTGGTCCTCAACCCTGTCCTAGGGGCCCACCAGCCAGTTGGGTTTTCAGGATATCCACAATGAATAGGCATGAGAGAAAGTTTGCATGTTATGGAGGCAGTGCAAGCATATTCATTGTGGATATCCAGAAAATCCGACTGGCTGGTGGGCCCCCAGGACAGGGTTGGGGTCCACTGTTGTAGAAAGATAGATAGATAGATAGTCAGTAAGTCAGTCAGTCTCTCTTCCCCCTCCCCCCAGGAGTGAAATGAGCACTTTGCATGAAGGTAGGAAAATGCAAACTTTGTGGTAATACCATACAAAGTGCTAAAATAATACATATTGCAATAAAAGGCTATTTCCATAAAAGATGCCCATTTTTATATCACATACAATATTTATTGCTTTTTGATAAATCTAGGCCTAAATTTGAATATCACTACTTATCTGGTTAAGAGGGTCATTTATCAAATTGTGTTAGGGCGTTATGGCCCTAATGCCCACGATAATGTCCTAACGCATGTGATAAATAATGCATTGCAAATTGTGTATGCAAATTTTTCATTTGTATACGAGCGGGAGGGGTTTGGGAGGAGTTTGGGAGGAGTAAATGGAAATGAGGGTCAGTTAGCATGGCGTGCGATAGAGTATCTCACAACAATGAAAGTTTTAATACCGGAAATAACTATACCTTTTTTCTGTGCATTGAGCCAGTATTAGCAGTGCTTTTTAGACCAAAAATGTTTTTATCACAAATTGTGGTTTGGGAAGCGAGAGGGGGGGGGGGGGGGGGGGGGGAGAGAGAGAGAGAGCAAGCCTCTATGGAGGCTCACTTATATCTGACTTTTATACCACTGTAAGAGGAGGCTTTATGAACTTGGGGTGAGGTTTAGGGGTTGAGTTGGGTTATGGGGGGCAGTTTTACATGCACAGTCATATGTACAATCAGCACAGTTATCATTAGTGAAGATTTAATGTGATTTGAAGGGATGAAAGGTGAAGGAAGAGTAGATTTGTACCAGGTTTCTATACCTTGCTTGATGCACTCTCTATCTAGCTGCAATCAAGCTAGGTAGAGAGAACATAGAACAAATCTACTCTTCTTTCACATTTCATCACTCCAAATCACATTAAATCTTCACTGATGGTAACTGTGTTGTTCATACGTATGACTGTGCATGTAAAACTGTCCCCCAAATCCCAACTCACCCCCCCCCCCCAAATCTCACCCCCTCTTACAGTGGTATAAATAGTTAACTGTTTGGTGATCCTCTACAGAGGCTCTCTCTCTCTCTCTCTCTCTCCCTCCCTCCCTCCCCAGCTTGCAATGTGAAAATATAATGCTAAATTTAACATGCGGTACCAGGGAAATTATGCTAACCACACACCTTTTTTATCACAGCCGCTATTTTTGCGATATATATAGCAAAATGATGAATCTACGCCTAAGTTAGGGGGTCATTTTCAAAAGCGATCGCATGCAAAAAGGGGGCGGAGTTGGGGCGGAGTCGGCACTGGAATAGGAGGAGTCGGGGCGGCACCGGGCCGACTTTGCAGATACATCGCTGGCGGCGAAAGGTAAGGACCCTTATCGCCGCCAGTTTCATGCTGAATAACTACACCTTTTATGGTTTAGTTTTTTGCTGCGAAAGCCGGAAGCCAGCGCACCACAGTGGTGTGATGGCTGCCGGCTTTTGCAGGCTCGTCCCCTGCCCTCCATTACTGCCGGATTTTCTAAGGTCTTAGCCAGAGAAGTAGCTCCTCTAAGGTCTTAGCCAGAGAAGTAGCTCCTCCCAGTTACACTCCTGAAATGCCTCTTTTTCATTCTGCTAGATTTTAGTCAGCTAATGACTTATCTGGCTAAACTCTAGCTGGATAAGAGGCTGAGTATACCAAACCTTGCCATTTAGATGGATAACTTGAAGTTATTAGTCTAAATGGTTGTTGAAAATCTACCTCAGTGTAAAAAATCTTCAGAGGGATAGCCGTTTTAGTCTAGTGTAGCATGCATCTGGCGAAGTAGACACTGTCCTCAAAAACTCATGCTTCAATAAATTGGTTAGTCTATAAGATGCCACCCAACTCCTGTCATTTTTTTGCTACCTCAGTGTGTCTCTCTGTGTGCAGTGCATCTGTGCACTGCAGACTGCAAAGGGAGATTTATTTTAACAGCAGTAGTGCCTCTGACCAGTGACCACTGCACTGACCAGAGGAGAGAAGAAAAACTGCATGAGTGATGGAGAGAAGGCACTGGAGGGAAGAATGGAAAAAATGCATGAAGGAGAGGAGAGGAAGAAAATCTTAAGGAATGAATAGGAGACTGCAGGGAAGGAGAGAAGAGAGAGACTGACTGAAGGGAGAGAAAGTAAAAGGCATAAACAATAAGACAAAATAGAAAAGGGTGACAAAGTACTGAAATTAAGAAAAGACAAATAGAAAATATCCAGTTAAACACAATATAGAAAGCTATATATTTATTCATTTTTTTAAAGAACATATTGAAAATTTGATAGGTTTTTGATGAATTTCACCTTGTCGAAAGCTAAGTAATGTGCATGCAATATGCAAATGTATACAAACATATTGCAGCATCACTAAAGTAACACAAAAATGGTGCCATCGAATTTTCTAATCCTCACCACAGAATCTACTCCTAGCAGCTACAGGAGACTGGGGTGCCTTGATCATTAGTCACTCTCTGCAGGAGGATTACAGGGCAGCTTTTATTTCTGTGTTAAATACTTTAACACTTTTTGGATTCTTACTCTGGGTTCTCTAATCTATTCACCACACAATCCATGTAAAATATTAATGAAATAATATTAAAAGAAAAATGTTCTTACAATACTGTAACATTTTAATGCCTCATTAAAATCATTAGCAATGCTAACATTTAAGAACTTACTTCATCTTTCACAGAACCTAAAAATAAATCATAATAAAATGCACGTTAATGTAAAATCTAGAGAAATTATTTATACTTTGTTAGTATTCAGACTTCAAGTGCTCTACAGATGACATATTAAAGGTCGTAATATTAAACACTTGGAGCTATTTCTAGCTTTGGAGATGCATCTTGCATATTATTACATTATAATATTTGTTAAATATGTTGAATAGTATTTCTGTGTGTGTGTGCGTGTTGGGGGGGGGTGTTATATTTATGAGAAAAATATATGGCTTGCCTATCAGGGCAACCGTGTGTTCAGGGAACTCTAGTTGCAAACAATGACATGCTTCACTGACCTGAATGACTTACAAAAGCCATTTATATTCAGTACTCTCATTTACCCTATCTTTAAAAATGAGCAAGAGACATATATTAATAGCAAGAGACTGGTAGGATGATTGCATCACTACCTGTCTCCAGACTTATTGTAACACTTCATTCTCCATCAGCTGAACTGACATGGGAATGTAAATGTCGTATATAACAATTATATACAGCTCGATTTTTCCAAATTCATGAGCTGTGTGAATAGCCAAATATCTGAAACACTGTCAGAGGAGGTGGACAGTGGAGGTAAGGCATGTGTGGGAAACTGTTGGTGGTGGAAAGTGGAGTGGTAGTGTGGGGGCATAGGGGGAACAGAAGAGAGAAAGAAGAGAGAAGGAAAAATAAAAGGTCTAACGAAGAACTTGGGTGCAGAGAAAGGCATGAGACATGGAGGCAGAGGAGAGTCACTTTATCTCTCTTTGGCTTGGAGACCCAGTTAATAGTGAGGTATTTGTCTTAATCTGGCTTTCTCTTTCAATAAATTAAAAAGCAGAATAATATTTGAATTTTGGAAATCATTTTGAAACTGGGTCAAATTGTAATTGAACTGATTGGTAGCATGCTTGAATGTTTGAAAATTACTGCAGGAAAACAAACTGGAGTCTATGTTTTGTGATAACTTTCATTGGACAAACAAGAAAGATGTTGTAGTACATAGTTTTCAAGACCTCACAGGTCCTGTCTTAAGATTTAGTATTTATTCGGTATTTATAAACCACTTACACTGATGCCCTAGACGGTGTTAAAAATATACACATACAATAATTAAAATTACAGACAAACTAAATCTACATCAAATATTTGCTGGGCAAAAATAACAAATTAATTTGCTTTGCTATGACTCAAAATTGTATGGAGCAAGGTAGAAATCTTTAGCAACATTTTAAATGGCTTGGGACAGCCTACCATACGAAGTTCATAAGGGAGTGAATTTCACAAGTTTGGTGCGGCCACAGAGACTGCACATTCTCTGGTTTCTGCGAGCCTGGCTTGGTGATGTGTAGGGATTTCAAGTAATCCTTTTTAAGATGCGACTACAAGGTTGAAAGAAACAAGTTATAGCTAGAAAATGTTAGGACCAACAGGGATCCGAGAACTCCTTTCTACAGGTTAAAAAGCTGTGGTGCCACAAGCTAAGAAAGTTCCAAGACAACTTGTTCTTGCTGCCAAAAACTACATTTTAAGGTTGAGGAACAACCTGATGGTGGAAAGGGAGCTCCAGCCATCAATCAAAAAGCAACATCTAGTAGCCATACGCAGGATCTCCATTGCCACAATACAGAGGGAGCTGCAGCCTCATACCTATGGCTGAGGATATTAGTAAATATCTCTAATCTGAAATCCTTTTTACCATTGAGAGCTACTATGGTCCTATTCCAGAAAAACAGAGCAATAAGTGAGAGCAGAGAATAGCTAATTACCAAGAGTAGGCTTTTATTATCTTTCTTACATAAGACTTCCAAACTAAGGGGGTCATTTATCAAACTGCTATATGGCGTTTTCGCTGCTTTAAGGCATTTTCGCATGCAAAAATGCCATAACGCATAGTGCGATGCAAATTAGAAAAAGGGAAGGAATTTGGGGCGTATTCTAACTAAATCATTTTCATTTGCAATAGGGCTTTATCGCACTTTGTGATGTTTTTGCAAATGCCGATTTTAGTAGTGTTAAGCTCCTGGAGAGCCAGCCTAGCTATCTGGGCCCTACAATCACTGGGGGGGGGGGGGGGGGGGGGAGAGGGAGGGAGAGAGAGAGAGAGAGAGAGAGAGAGAGAGAGAGAGAGCCTAGCTATAATGCCCTCATACTAGGTAAGTATGTATACCTCTATATGAGGTCTACCTAGTCACGTGAGGTGAGGTTTAGGTATTAGTGTAGGGGTTAGTGGCTACTTTGACATTCAAAGTGAGACGTACGAACAGAACAGTGCTCTCTTGTGAAGATTTGATGACCCTCGGAGTGAGGAAACTCACTCAAAAGATGAGATTTCTGCAATGTTCTCTCAACCTAGCTTGATAGACTCTCTACCTGGGTAACATCAAGCTAGGTTGAGAGAACATTGCACAAATCTCATCTTTGTGTGAGTTTCCTCACTCCGAAGGTCATCAAATCTTCACAAGAGAGCACTGTTCTGTTTATACGTCTCACTTTGAATTCAAAGTGGCCCCTAACCCCTACACTAATACCTAAACCTCACCTCAAGCGACTAGGAAGGCCTTATATAGAGGTATACATACTTACCTAGTATGATGGCATTATGGCTAGGCGCTCTCTCTCTCTCTCTTTCTTTCTTTCTCCCTCCCTTCCCCCCCCAGTGGTTGTAGGGCCCTGATAGCTAGGCTGGCTCTCCAGCAGCTTAAAAATGGTCCCCCCCAGTGGTTGTATGTAGGAAATATAACAATTCTGGTACTTATCGCTAATACCTATGCAAAGCACTTTGTGATTAACTGCCTATTACCATAAAACATGCCCCTTTTCCTATCACATGCGATATTTAGTGCATTTTGATAAATCCAGGCCTAAACTCCCATGGAGCCTAAAGCAATACTCCTGAATACTTTGTCATTGACACCAGACATTTTGCATGTGACTGCTCAAATGGCCAGCTCTCTGACACTTTGACCAATGTGTGATAACTTCTGGATCTTTTTTCAGCTAGTTAGAACATTAGACTTTTATTTTGCTTTTGTTTGTTCTCTTATATTTAATACCCAATTTTATATCAGATGTTTTCTAGTCTTTTCAGTTAGATATATTGTATTTATAAAGTGATGTTTATTAGTGTGAGGGAGTCTATAGGAAACTCCCTCAGACTATCTTAAGAGTCCAGGCATAGCTGTCTTGCCTGCTCCTCCATAAGATCCAGACCCACAAGGAATCCAGGGTGAAGGGAGGAGCCCCTCACCAGAGTTTAAGAACTCAGGGCCTAGAAGGCTTAGAGAGGCCCCAGGGAGCAGCAGGAAGCAGCCTAGGCCAAGACCTGCTATGTTTGATGGCTGTGTGCTACCTGAGCTTTAAGGTGAGCGGCATCATTTGTTTGATTTTTGCTTTTCACTGTAAATAAATTGCACATAAGGAAACAGCCAGAATCTGCCTCCTTTTTCCTTCTGGCTGTTTCTCAAGCTGCTATCGCCCAAGTTCCCAGAATTAAGGCAAGATTCATTAAGGCTTTTCTCCCATTTTGTGTCTATGGGAAAAACTCATAGGGGTTGATTTTAAAAGCAGCACGCATGCGTCCATGTGCACGTGGTTCCTGGTACGTGCACATGGATGTGCCGCTTTTATAACATGTGTGCGCCGGGGCACGCATGTTATAAAATCCAATGGCTGCACACACATGCGCGCTGGATTTTAAAATACGCGCACACATGTGTGGGTGGTGCGTGGGGGGGGGGGGGATTTTTGCAAAATATACGTAGCGATGCAATTGGGCCACCCCCAATTGGAGCGGACTGGGCCGCTCCTTAATTGGAGCGGACTGGGAGGGAACTTCCCTACCCCCCTACCTAACCTTCCTCCCTCTTCCCCTCTCCTCCCCACCCTCGAAACCTAACCTAACTATCCCCAAATGTTTTATTTACTCTGGGGCAGAAGTAATCTCCACGCGCCGGCCAGCTGCTGGCGCATACTTCTCCAGGACAGCATTGAATGGCACAGTCCCAGCCTGCCTTCCGCCCCACCCCACCCCACCCCTCCCTGTCCAGACCCTACCCCCAGCCTGTCCCTTTGGAGATACCCGGCACTTTGGCATGTATTGGGGTTTATGCGCATATCCGGGCCTGTTGTAAAATGTGCACAAGGCCAGGGCACGCACGTAAACCCCGAAATTTACACACGTAGCCAATTTAAAATGTACTTGTTAGTGAATCAGGTACTTAGTGACTGGTGTTTGTACAGCTGTGAGAATTTCATCTATTGCCTACTTTTTCATTATCTATGTCCCTTCTTTGAGTATATTTTTCTCTTTTATGGTTAGTATTTTGGTGAACATCATATCATTTCTTGTGCCCCTTCAGAATGACTCCCTCTTGTCTCTCTTGAAGTGCTTTGTACAAAATGTATTGTGATCTTATGTCTTAGTTGCTGAGCCAGTGTGAGTTCATGCAGTTGTTTCTTTGTTTTAAGCAATCTCAAAGGCTGTCTAAGGTCAGAGGCTTTCTGAGAAATTTTCCCACACAGCCTCACTTCTCAGGTTTGTTCTATAAAGCTGTCCATATAACTGCAAAACTGTCAAGATGTTAACAGAGCCCAGGAAATTGACAATAAATAAACAATAGCTGAGCTGAATTCAGAGGGGATATAAAATAGAGAAAAAAAAAAGTCCCGGGCTGTTGTGAAAAATCCCAGGCTCATGGAGCCATAGGCTAGGGATGTACATTCATTTGAAACAAATGGGTAATCTGAAACAAATAATGGCATCTTTGTTTTGTTTCATTGAAAACAAAATAAACGGTCAGTGGCCTCAAATAAAAAAAAATTAATTTTCATTTATTTTCAGATCCCTTTCAAGTCTATGAGGCAAGAAAAACTGTAGGTTTTTATCCTATTCAAGGCAAGCCAGTAAAACCATTGAAGCTAGACTGACTGGAGCCAGGGTGGGAAGGTACAATGGAGGGAGCAGGTCAAGCATTTTTTCATCCAGCTGATCATAGCTGACACCTACATGGAATGGCAATGAGCTCCTAATTTATTTCAATATGAAACTGAAACAACCTTTGAGCGATCACCATTTTCTTAGCTCATTTTTCTTCTGGATCTCAGACAGAGAGGTCATATGTCTAAAATTCTCTGAGCCAAAGAAAAAGAAGAAAAATATTTAGAATGGAAAGAAGGGAATACCTAAAATTATGGTATGCTGTGTTGTTTCCTCTTGTTACACAGCTTTTCTATGAATAAGTTTTGTATATTCAGTGTTACAGAGTTAATGCTATGTTATATCTTTGAATAGGCAGAAGTGAGAGCCAGTGTATCTCTTTCTGTGTGCAGTGAATGAACAGAGAAAGATTTATTTTAGCAGCTACAATGTCTCTAACCAGTGACTACTGCACTTTCCAGATGGAATACTAACCTGTTTTTTTATTTATTTTCTTTACTTTCTTTCATTTGAAAAATATTCAGATTACAATGTGTATGTTGCGATTCTGGGTCGCCCCCGGAATCGCCACTCACCTTGTCGCGTGTCCGCACGGGCCCCGCGCTCCCCGGGCCTCCGGGGAGCTCTGCCGCCGCAGGCCCGGCGTCTCCCCACCTCGCCCGGGCCTGCAGCTCCTTCTGCTCCTGCCTCTTCGCCGCGCCGGAGCAGCCGGCGTCTCTCGGCGGTAGGCCCCGCCCCCTAGATGCACGCGCGCATCTCAGCTCAAAACTTAAAGGGGCCAGCGCGGGAAACTTTGGGGACGCCCCCTGATGACATCAGACGCTGCAGGGTACTTAAGCCCTTCAGCTGGACTAGGACCTTTGCCTTGCAACGAGGTTACCAGGGGTTCCCTGTCTCTAGTTGCTGCATTCCAGTACTTTCTTGACTTCCTGTGCTTCCTGATCCTGGACTGGCTTACGGTGACTCTCGGCTTCTGACCCTGGACTGGCTTTCGACGATTCCTGGCTTCTGACCCCGGTGCGGCTTACGGTGTTCCCTCTGGCTCTGGACCTCGGACTGGCTTACGATGACTCCCGGCTCTCGGACCTTGGTTTGGCTTACAGCGATCCTTTGGCTTCTGATCCCGGACTGGCAAGCGACGATTCTCTGGTACACGACCCCGGACTGGTGAGCGACAACCTTGGACTCCGTCCGACTCCGCCCCCGCTGGCTCTCCTAAGTCCCAGCGGCCGGGTCCCTACGGGCTCCTCCTGGGGGGACGCCGGCTTCCAGGGTGAATCGCCTAAGGCCCAGCGGCCGAACTCCTACGAGCTCCTCTCGGGGGAGGCTCGGCTTCCAGGGCGAAGATCTTCTCACCTTTGTACCAGCTCCACCGTTTCATCCTTCCTTGCCACGGCCCTTGGTCGCATAGGGCTTTCCGGGATCTCCCTCCAGCCACTCACAACTCCGTCCTTGCTGCCTTCCGATCGGGACCTCCGTTGTCACCTCACTCAGCGGCTCATCCCTTCCTGGGATACATTGTCACCTCTACCGGTTTCCGCATGGATCCTGATAAAGTTGCTGCCATCCGGAACTGGCCACAACCGGTGGGAGTAAAGGCAATCCAGCGTTTCTTAGGCTTTGCCAACTTTTACCGCCACTTTATCCCGCATTACTCCTCCTTGGTGGCACCATTAACAGCCCTCACACGCAAGGGTGCAGACGCACGAAGGTGGCCATCAACTGCCGTACAGGCTTTCCAGGATCTTAAGGAGGCTTTCCTCCAGGACACCTGCCTCCGACACCCGGATCCCCTACGTCCGTTCATTGTGGAGGTGGATGCCTCCAGCTTAGCCGTGGGAGCCGTCCTGTCCCAGGTCTCCAAGGACGGGAAAACCCGGCCATGCTCCTACTTCTCCCGGAAGTTTTCGCCTGCTGAAAGAAACTACGGCATCGGAGACAAGGAGCTATTGGCCATTAAGTTGGCCTTTGAAGCATGGCGTCAGTGGCTGGAGGGGGCCCAACATCCCATCGTGGTTTATACAGACCACAAAAACCTCGAATACTTGTCCCATGCGCAAAGGCTCAACCCCAGACAGGCACGTTGGTCCCTCTTTTTTGGTCGGTTCGACTTCATCCTTCGGTACCGACCGGCGGCCAAGAATACCAGGGCGGATGCCCTCTCTCGTACGACGGAGGTTGAAGACGTCCCCGAAACCCCTCAGTACATTTTGGATCCAGCCAAGGTCCAACTGGCAGCCACTGAACTCGCTCCTGCGGGGAGGACGGTAGTTCCGGTCCGTGCAAGACGGAGGGTCCTAGCATGGGCCCACGACTCCTTGACGGGTGGTCATCCCGGGATCGCTCGAACTCTTCAGTTGCTGACGGAGTTCTACTGGTGGCCACGGGTTAAGGAGGACGTTCGTCTATACGTACAATCCTGTCCTATATGTGCACAGCAGAAGCCCCCGCCTGGGCGTCCTTGGGGACTTCTCCAGCCACTCCCTGTACCATCGGAGCCCTGGACCCACATCTCCACGGACTTCATCGTAGAGTTGCTTCCGTCTCAAGGGAAGACTGTGGTTTGGGTCACTATTGACCGCTTCTCGAAGATGGCCCATTTTGTACCTCTTGCCAAGTTGCCTACGGCCCCTGAGTTGGCTGAACTATTCATTCAGCATATCTTCCGGCTACATGGCTTGCCGCAACATATTGCCTCGGACCGAGGGCCTCAGTTCACGGTGAAATACTGGCGGGCGCTCTGCAAGAAATTTAGGGTTCAGCTAGATTTAACCACGGTATTTCACCCCCAGGCCAACGGCCAGTTGAACGCACGAACCGTACCCTGAAGACGTTCCTCCGGGCTTTTGTCCGGGAGCAGCAGGACAACTGGGTCTCTCTTCTTCCCTGGGCCGAGTTCTCCTACAATCGCCATCGTCACTCTGCCACGCTACAATCCCCCTTCCACTTGGTTTATGGGAGGGTTCCCAAACCTCCTTTACCTCTACCAGTAACTACCTCCTCACCGGCAGCGCAACTGACGGCCAGGCAGATTCACCAGCTGTGGCACGCCACACAGGAAAAGCTCCATCGCACGGCCGCCCAGTTCAAGGCATACGCAGACAAGTCTCGGCGACCCGCTCCAGTATTTCTGCCCGGTTCCAGGGTTTGGCTCTCTACCAAGAACATCCAGCTCAGGATTCCCTCCATGAGGCTAGCTCCTCGCTACATCGGGCCCTTCCGGGTAGCCGAACGGGTTGGCACGGTTTCCTACCGCTTACGTCTTCCATCTACCCTTCGGATACACGACGTCTTCCACGTTTCTCTCCTCAAGCCAGTGGTCCTCTCCCGCTTTCGACCTCTGCTGCCGGAGCCTTCCGAAGTTGCTTCTGATCCTGGGACCACGTACACGGTGAAAGAGGTCTTGGACGTTCGGTTCCGTCGTCATCGCTGGGAGTATCTTCTCTCCTGGGAGGGATACGGTCCTGAAGAGAACTCGTGGGAGCCCTCTGCCCACATTCTGGATAAGGATCTCCTTCATCAATTTCATATGGCACATCCGGATAAGCCGCGGCCCCCCGGGAGGGGGCGTAGGAGGGGGGGTACTGTTGCGATTCCGGGTCGCCCCCGGAATCGCCACCCACCTTGTCGCATGTCCGCACGGGCCCCGCGCTCCCCGGGCCTCCGGGGAGCTCTGCCGCCGCAGGCCCGGCGTCTCCCCACCTTGCCCGGGCCTGCAGCTCCTTCTGCTCCTGCCTCTTCGCCGCGCCGGAGCAGCCGGCGTCTCTCGGCGGTAGGCCCCGCCCCCTAGACGCACGCGCACGTCTCAGCTCAAAACTTAAAGGGGCCAGCGCGGGAAACTTCGGGGACGCCCCCTGATGACATCAGACGCTGCAGGGTACTTAAGCCCTTCAGCTGGACTAGGAACTTTGCCTTGCAATGAGGTTACCAGGGGTTCCCTGTCTCTAGTTGCTGCGTTCCAGTACTTTCTTGACTTCCTGTGCTTCCTGATCCTGGACTGGCTTACGGTGACTCTCGGCTTCTGACCCTGGACTGGCTTTCGACGATTCCTGGCTTCTGACCCCGGTGCGGCTTACGGTGTTCCCTCTGGCTCTGGACCTCGGACTGGCTTACGACGACTCCCGGCTCTCGGACCTTGGTTTGGCTTACAGCGATCCTTTGGCTTCTGATCCCGGACTGGCAAGCGACGATTCTCTGGTACACGACCCCGGACTGGTGAGCGACAACCTTGGACTCCGTCCGACTCCGCCCCCGCGGGCTCTCCTAAGTCCCAGCGGCCGGGTCCCTACGGGCTCCTCCTGGGGGGACGCCGGCTTCCAGGGTGAATCGCCTAAGGCCCAGCGGCCGAACTCCTACGAGCTCCTCTCGGGGGAGGCTCGGCTTCCAGGGCGAAGATCTTCTCACCTTTGTACCAGCTCCACCGTTTCATCCTTCCTTGCCACGGCCCTTGGTCGCATAGGGCTTTCCAGGATCTCCCTCCAGCCACTCACAACTCCGTCCTTGCCGCCTTCCGATCGGGACCTCCGTTGTCACCTCACTCAGTGGCTCACCATCTGGTTCCGATCGGTCCAAGGGTCCACGAACCTAACAGTGTATGTAATTCTTTTTCCATAAGCTATGTCATCTGTGGAAGTCAGTTCATATAGGCAGTAAGCTAGCAGATAGATAGTGTGTGGCATGCTTTTTAGCAACAGGGTATGTGTGCTATTTGTTGTGTTTTCTCTCCCACTTCCCACTGTCCACAGAACATTAGTATTGGTGGTATGTGTGAGTACTGAGCACTAGTAGAAAATTATACTGCATTTATTGTAAGACTAAAACTTCCTAGAAATTTCTAGTGATTTTGTGACTATTTCAGATTCCATCATGCAATAGGGAGCAAGAGGTAGATGCACTAGTAGCAATAACAATGGAAATGGGAGAGCTTTCTCTGCAAAGGGACATAGGGCAAGCATGAATACTATCAATATTGATAGTACTGAAATAACCAGGACTCCCCTGCCCAAACTAAAGAAAGATTGTTTGAGTAGTGGAAGCTAGAGAGAGTCAGGCAAAAAGAAGCTTAAACTGGAAGAGTTTTGCTGCCTGCTTCCATTGCCAGCTCTGTTTCTATTGTGCAGGGACAGATGAAGGTTGAGTCAATGGAAGGTGGCATCAGCAGTGGAGGGGCAGGGCATCCCAATGCAGCAGAGCACTGCTGAATAGTGAGTAAGAAAGGGCTAATGCAGATGAATAATGTGAGATCTTCTCAGAATCGGTGGAAATAGAACTTCTAGTGGTTTGGGAAGCCTAGTTGGTAGCATGTTATCCTCTAATAAGCAGCTACAGGAGGCAAAAAAGTGATACTGCCAGGGCAAAGAGAACCCCCCACTCCCAGGAAGAGCAAGTAGTGGAGAGCATGAAAGATGCTCCTAGATTTTTACATCACTATCCGCCTTCAACCTCAGCCCCAGCATCAGAACAAAAGCATCCAGAGAGGGAGAGGAGATCCTGCAAGACATCAGAGCTGTAGAGGCACTTTACAGTTAGGGAGCACCAGCATTTTGCTTTATGCATTCGCTGTTGTAAGGCCATCAGTAGATGAAAGATACTGGTCTATCTTATAAAGAGTGGCATACAGCATCACTTAAAAAAAGAACATCTATTAGCACTGTTTTCAAGGGAGATCACTAACATTAGGCTGGGCAACTGATCTACCACCCAAAGCAGCAGCAGGAAAACCATGGAAAAGGGGAAATCAGCCTTCCAAGATGACCTTCCCCCCCAAAATCTCTTCCTCCATAAAGTGACAGGCAAGCAGCCCCCAAACCCATAGCAGTATAAGCCACCTTGGAGCAGAAGGGGTGTTTTACCACATTATCGTCCAAAAGTAAGAGACAGGCAACATCAAAGATGGTGACTTAGTGCAAGAGGTAAATGATTACCCTGGAAGACCAACTCTTACAGCTCATGGAGCATGGAATTTAAATGGCTGCTGTACCTTTTAACCCCCAGTTACAAAGGGCCCTGCAGAACAATACTCACTAGACAGGTTATCCCCACCCTGAACACTCAGTGCCATTATTGCAAGCAGGTACATCTGGCCAAGGTGAAGAGGAGCATCCATTTCACAAGTGACAACTAGACCAACCAAAATGCCACACATGCCTCTCTTTCCCCGATGGCACACGGATGGTCAAGGCAGTAGCAGGCAGCAGCTCTAGTGAGGGAGGACAGAAGGGTATAGATGGGTTGTGCTGCACACCCACATAATGGATATCAACAATACCTCAGCCCATATTTTAGGAGCAATAAGAAGATGATGGAGGGCTGGCAAGTAGAGTGGCATGACAGGACTGTTGTTCCTAGGGTTGTGCAACAAAAATTGTTTTGTTTTGGATTAATTTTTATTTTGGTGTGCGTGGGGAAGAGGATTCATTTTTTTATTTCATTTTCATGGTTTTTTTTGGTTTGGTTCATGTGTCGTGAGGTCATCCCCATAGTTAAAATCTTGGATGAGAAATTAGAGGGTTTCTATCAGTAACATGGACTGGCATCAGAGGTATTGCTTTTCATGGATTCCTTGCAGCAGCAGGTACAAGACAGGCTCAGATCCTTCACTAAGCAGGATCCTTATATGCTAGCCATGCTGTGTGGCCCATAGGAGAAAGGGAGTATGGCCTTCTGGTCCAATTGTCTAATTCACTGGAAAGAGATGCTGATGGCTAGGGTCTGGGAACAGGGGCACCAGAGGCAGAAGAACAATGGGGATGCAGCACAGGAAAGAATTGGCACTCCACACAGTATTGTCAGCATGAGCAGCATCCCGTCAGCTACAATTTCCTACACCACCTGTATCCAATCACCGCCCCAACCCCCCACCTTGGCCACTGCAGAACAGGATTTTCAGAAACAGGCCATGGCTACAGCAGTTGGCAGCAGAGAAGATTATCCTCCCCCAGCAAAGGAGACCCCAGGACAAATTTCAGTCACACGCTGTCTCACAGAGCGTACTGAGAACATGGCCACAGATCCATTGACATATAGGCCCACAAGGCCATGGTCTGACCAGACCTTGCTAAAGTGACCTTGCATTTCCTCTCCTGCTCACCAACCAGTGCATCTAGTGAATGGGTATGTTCAATAGCTAGGGCATCATAAATCCACATCTTTCACAGCTCTTGACAGAGTTGATGGAAAGGTTGATCTTTCTTAAAATAAACTTCCCTCTGTTGTGTTTCCTGGAATTTCCATGTGAGTAGCTACAAGCATTGCTGTCAAAGCATTACTTAAACAGCAATACTAGTCACTTAAGTGACCAGCATAGATTTCAAAGCTATGCTAGATGTGCTGGGAGTTGGGCACTTTTTCCAAGATCCTAGCAGCATTTGAAGGTATGGAGAGGTTCGGGTAAAGTGGGAGGATGCAGGGTGAGTTGACCCAAGGAAGTGAGAGAGGGACGGGAATAAGATTGGATTGCCAGGATAGACTTATTTTCAAAATTTCATGATTTTAAGGTTGTGGGAATTTGGGGGGAGGGAAGAGGAGGGGTGGGTTTTTGGGATTATAGACCCTCAACCTTTTGACTTGTTGGGGAAGGCTTAAGGGGGAGGGAAGTTCATCCAACTAGGGAATGTGTATTTCACAGGAGTAGGGGAAGGACTGGGCCAGCAGGCCTGCATTGCTGCCTTTTTTTTTTTTTAAACACTGCATTGGCTCTTAACTGTCTATATTCAGGGCGTCAACCCATTAGTCTCCATAAGGCTCTCACCATCTGGCACTTAAGCTACAGTCTCTCCATTTCCTCTAATCCTTGCCTCCCATTTTGATCTACCACCATATCACTCCAGCAAACCCGTCACCCTCATACCTTCTGTATGTCATTCCCCCCAGCCCCACCCACTTATATTACAAGCTCTAGTCTTTGTAGCAGGGGCTGTCATACTTATTGTATGGCTTAGTTGATCATTGATTGTGCTTTTGTATTTTTATTACTTCTGTTTACATTTTCCATCCATCTTAATTGCTAACAGTGTCCACTGGATCTCTAACTGCTATGAGTACCTATGAGGGATTTTATATTTTATGTGGCAGAAGAAAGTAACTGACCCTGAGAACCTCAACAAACCTAGTAATTAGAACAAGATCAAATCTCCACTGCTCATGTTATACATATTTGAATGTAACGAAATGCATGTTATATAAAAATAATTGTATTTATAATAGCAAGGCATTGGTGTACATCTCTGCTCACCTTACCACATGTTTCTGCACATGTCTTGGATATTTGGGGCCCCATTTAAATTTCCCATTGGTGGAAAGGAAGATGTTCCTTTCATGGCAATTTTTAATGGTAAATATTGACACAATCAACTTAGTATTGCATTATTAAATATATTTTATTTTTGTAAGCATTCTGAAAAATTAAATACTGATGTCAAGTAAAGGTATAAGCTACAGTCCCAAAGTATCCTCTGATCATGAGCTATTTACAATTTTCCCATTTCAATTTTTCATCAGTAGGGGTTATGCATATAAGTGGTGCATTTTAATTTGCTGCTAACGTATTTAACACACTGTGGTAAGCAGCAGCCTCTGGGAATGATAAAGTCATTTGTTACTAAATTCAGCTACTTCAGCCTAAACCATTCATGCTCTTTTTAAAGAGCAAATTAATTGTTGAAATCTAATAAACTACGAAAGAAATACGGTCGACAAAGGGTGAAATATGAGCAACGATGGTAAGTTTGGAATTTACCCTATTTATCTTGAATGTTAGCTCCCATGACCCACTAAAATTCAGTTCACAGTGTTTTATGAAAAATAATGGCTGAAATTGAATGTCTTAATTTACATTTAATGCAATTAAGAATGGTTTAAATTATGACTGATGAACAGCACACGCAGATGTCAGTCAGTTTCATCAGAATAAATTGAAGGCAGTGTCAATGAATGCTCCACTGATGAATACCACTTTACACAAAATTTAAAAAAATAAAGCAATATAATCCTTAGCTAATTGCAAAATGTTCTGGAATTCCTTTTCATTTTTGAGAACAGAAAAAATATAACCACTCTGAGGCACTGTAGAGAATGAGCAGTGATTTATTTTCACAATTATAATAGGCATTGTAGGTATGTGGCATAAAACATCATGCAAAGGGGCCAAGATGATGGCTGCAATGGGGCTTGCACTGATTTGAGCTGTTACCTGAACAGATTTTTGTTTCAATGTACCTAGCTCTCCTTTCCAGGGGGAAATGGGCATATTGGGGGATTGGGTATCCCACAGTGGGCCAGTCGCTCTGGTCACATGGTTTCCTCTCACCAGCTCCTGTTCATATCACCTGCCCCTACCTGCTGGCAGCCAAAGAAAAGAACAGGGGCCTCGGCAGACTCCATCGTGCTGCAGCCCGAGGAAAGGCTCAAAGGGGCCACAGTGGAGACCATCCCACTGCAGCACGAAGAAAGGAAGAGGCCCTGAGAGTGTGACTGTGAATGCAAGTGAGAGCAAGAAAGCCTGTGTGCATGTGTGTATTAGGGATGTGCATCCGTTTTCCACGGATTTGTAATCCGCAACTTATTTTTTGCTATCTGTTAAATACGTGGGGAGGCGAAACGCATCGCGACTCCCCACGTATTAAACAGATTTCTGTTTTATTCGGCCTAAATAAAAATTTAAACCCCCCACCCTCCTGACCCCCCCCAAGACTTACCAAAACTCCCTGGTGGTCCAGCGGTGGGGTCCGGGAACTCACTCACACCCTTGGTGCTAGTTTCATCATGGCGCCGATAGCCTTTGTCACAGGGGCTACCGGTGCCATTGGTCAGCCCCTGTCACATGGCCATCGGCGCCATCTTGTGCTCCTACCATGTGACAGGGGCTGACCAATGGCACCGGTAGGCCCTGTGACATAGTATGGGCAAAGGCTATCGGCACCATTTTGAGTCCTGGCATCGGACGGCAGGTCGCTCCGGGACCCCCATTGGACCCACAGGGACTTTTGGCCAGCTTGGGGGGGCCTCCTGACCCCCACAAGACTTGCCAAAAGTCCAGCGGGGGTCCGGGAGCGACCTCCTTGCACGCCGGCCGTCTGATGCCAATACTCAAAATGACGCCGATCGCCTTTGCCCTCACTATGACACACATAGTGAGGGCAAAGGCGATCGGCGCCATTTTGAGTATTGGTATCGGATGGCGATTTTGAGTCTCAAAATGGCGCCGATCGCCGTCATAGTGAGGGCAAAGGCGATCGGCGCCATTTTGAGTATTGGCATCGGACGGCGATTTTGAGTCTCAAATGGCGCCGATCGCCTTTGCCCTCACTATGACACACATAGTGAGGGCAAAGGCGATCGGCGCCATTTTGAGTATTGGTATCGGATGGCGATTTTGAGTCTCAAAATGGCGCCGATCGCCGTCATAGTGAGGGCAAAGGCGATCGGCGCCATTTTGAGTATTGGCATCGGACGGCGATTTCGAGTCTCAAAATGGCGCCGATCGCCTTTGCCCTCACTATGTGTGTCATAGTGAGGGCAAAGGCGATCGGCGCCATTTTGAGTATTGGCATCGGACGGCCGGCGTTCAAGGAGGTCCCTCCCGGACCCACGCTGGACTTTTGGCAAGTCTTGTGGGGGTCAGGAGGCCCCCCCAAGCTGGCCAAAAGTCCCTGTGGGTCCAACGGGGGTCCCGGAGCGACCTGCCATCCGATGCCAGGACTCAAAATGGCGCCGATAGCTTTTGCCCATACTATGTCACAGGGGCTACCAGTGCCATTGGTCAGCCCCTGTCACATGGTAGGAGCACAAGATGGCACCGAAGACCATGTGACAGGGGCTGACAATGGCACCGGTAGCCCCTGTGACAAAGGCTATCGGCGCCATGATGAAACTAGCACCGAGGGTGTGAGTGAGTTCCCGGATCCCACCGCTGGACCACCAGGGAGTTTTGGTAAGTCTTGGGGGGGTCAGGAGGGTGGGGGGTTGTAGTTAATTTTAATTTTAGCTGGGACAATAATTAAACTCGCTGTAGTAACGCATTTATAGATCGACAACTTATGGAATTCTCCATACTTCCGCATGAAACAGAATTGACCCCCCACGAATAAGTATCATGTATGCAACGAAAACTTTTCCCCTGCGCATCCCTAGTGTGTATATGTGAGGGAGAAAGGGAGTATGTGAGAACATGGGTGTGTGAGAGAGAGTGAGAGCCTATATGTGTGTGTGTGAGAGAGAAAATATGAGTGGGTGTGTGAGTGAGAGAATATGAGTAGGTGTGTGGGTGTGTGTGTACATAAGAGCATGGGTATTTTTGTATGTGTAGGTGGCTCTGCGAGAGCAAGGGGGTGTATGTGTGTGTGTGTGTTTGACATAGGAGAAGGGTTTGTGTGCTCTCCTCCCCTCCCCTCTCCACCCCTCCTCACTAATCTACAGCAATTGCAGGGTGACTGGAAATCAAAAGTTCACAGGAATGGAGAGCGAGGGATTTTAATTTTCTTATTAATTTTAATTATGGCCTGTAATTTGATGTGTCTGCTGATCTGAAATATTGGTGTTTTGTTAATTTTTAAAAATTGTTAGGCGTATTTAACTATTGGATATTATTCAATTCATCAACTGTTTAGACATACTTATTCTTTTAATTAGTATAGTTTTACTATTATGACTGATGTTTTATATTTCTTAATTTTATAGTTTGATGCTTTATGAGGAATGGTGCTTTTTGGTTTTTCCATTGTTGCACAGCATACAGAATCTGGCTTGTGGTTTCCAGTTCAGTTTTTGTCTGTAGGTTTCTGTTTATAATTTATGGTCACTTTATTCTATATTGGTGAAGGTCTGTCTTTGTTTTGCATATATGACTGAGGTGAAGCATTCTGCTGCCGTATAGTTTCTATGTAGGGATCTATAGCAGCCTGGCTTCTTCTGTTTTCCTAACAGGAGGTGTATTAGTATTTTAGGGTCAGTGTAATATTTGAGGTGTTGCCTTTTCATTGGTAGGGTTGATACTGTTTGAGAACTGACAGTTAGTGCTGTTTGTGTATGGGAGGCTTTCTATATTGTAATTGAAATAGTGTATTTATGGCTTTCTAAGGACGAAGCCCACAGCCAACATGCCTTGCAATAGGCCTAATGCTATATGGATTCCAAGTATAAGAACATAAGATATACAATACTGGATCAGACCAAATGTCCATCAAGCTCAGCATCCTTTTTCCAACACTGGCCAATCTAAGTCACCTAAACATTAAATTGATCTCTAGGAACTTATCCAAACCTTTTTTAAACCCAGTTACACTAACTGCTGTAACCACATCCTCTGGCAATGAATTCCAGAGCTTAACTATGTGCTAAGTGAAAAAGAATTTTCTTCGATTTCTTTTAAATGAGCTATTTGTAACTTCAGGAGTGCCTCCTAGTCCTTCTATTATCTGAGAAAGAAAATAGCCGATTTACATTAACCTATTCAAGTCCTTTCATGATTTTGTAGACCTTTCTCATATCCCTCTTCAGTCTTTTCTTCCCCTAGCTGAACAGCCTTAACCTCTTTAGCCTTTCCTCATAGGTGAGCTGTTCCATGCTCCTAATCATTTTTTGTTTTTTTGCTGGTTTTATGGTGGGCACGACAGCAGTACATGTAAATGTAATATAAATATTATTTTAAATGATATTTTAACTCTAGAAGACTGTACTTTGAAAGTCCTTTATTATGTAAAATCTATTATAAATGAGGTCATCAGCTTTTTCTGATGCTGGGATTAAGCCCCTCTGTTCAAACTACTGGTGACTGTGAACACTGTTTCAGTGGCGTAGCGAGGGGTGGGCGGGGTGGGTGGCCGCCCCGGGTGCCGGGTCTAAGGGGGCACCAAAAAGCTATTTAAATAAAAAAAGAAATCGGGCGTGGGAGTTTTTTGCCGGTCCGCGGCGCCGCCAAGCACCGGCAGGTGTGTCGCGCGCTCCCGGTCTCTCCCGCTGCCGTTGCCGCCGGGCTGTCTGCACGTTCAAGCTCAGTGGGAACGGCAGCGATGCTAGAAGAAGCTGTGGCACCTGTGGCTGGCCTTTTCTTCTTCCCACGCCTGCCCCCACCCCTCCCGTGACCCGGAACAGGAAGTGATACGCGGTGCGTGGGAAGGAGAAAGAGCCGTGCCGCGTGATAAAGTAGCAGCGGCGGCTACAGCATCGGTCCCCGAGCAATTGAAGCAGTCGGTAATCAAGAAAGGAGTCAGCAGCATGAGCCTCCCGCGGCCGATGGGATTCTTCTTTCTTGGCCTGCGGGGGCTGCTGCAGCTCCCATTTGTGCTCCGGGGGAGGGGAGAGGAAGTGAGTGAGAGAAAGAGAGAGAAGCAGCCAGCCAGCCTGTGTGTGATTGACTGGTCAGAGAGCTGATGTGTGTGTGTATGTGAGAGACAATGAAAGTGATTGCTCAGGGAGATGACTGATGTGTATGTGAGAGTGTGAGACATTAGTCAGGGAGGTGACTGATGTGTGTGTTTGTGTGTGTGTGTGTGTGTGTGTGTGAGAGAGAAAAAGCATGGAAGTGAGAAGTCTGGGTATGTGGGAAAGCATGGGCGTAAGAAGCCTGGTGTTGTGGGGGTGAAAAAAAGCATGGGAGTGAGAAACCTGGGTGAGTGTGCATGCATGAGAGAGAGAGACTGCTTGGTAAGGTGACGGTGTGTGTGAGAGAAAAAGACTGGTGTGTGTGAATGTGAGAGAATGTGATTCAGGGAATGAGAAGCCTGTGCACGTGGAGAGTGAGCATGGAAATGAGAGAGACTGGTGTGTGTGTGTAACAGAGAGAAAGTGATTATGGGAATGAGAAGCCTGTGCACGTGAAGAGTGAGCATGGGAGTGAGAAACCTGGGTGTGTGTGAGACACATCATGGGAGGGAGAAGCCTGTATATCTGAAAGAGAACATGGGAGTGAGAGACTGGTGAGTGAGTGTGTGTGTGTGTGTGTGTGTGTGTGAGAGAGAGACATAGAAAGTGATTATGAGAGTGAGAAGCCCATATATGTAAGTAGAACACGGGAGTGGGAAGCCTGTGTATGTGTGTATGGCATGAGAGAAACTGTTCAGGAAGGTGACTGGTGTGTGTGTGCCAAAGACTGTTTGGGAGATGATTGGTGTGTGAGAGACAGAAATTGGTCATGGGGGCATGACTGGTATGGTGTGTGTGTGAGAGACATGGGCACTAAGGAAGAGGACCATAAGTATAGAGCTTAGCTTCTACTGCTGCTTCTGGTGTGTGCCACGGCCTGCAGGGAAGGGGAGTAGGAGAGCTGCTGGAGGGGGTAAGTAAAGGTAGCTTTTTAAGTTTATTTTTCTTGATTGACTGCCATTTTAATTGTGTGATGTCTGCTTTTTTGAAATATTTTATTGGTGTTTGGAGAATGTTTAATAGTTTTTATGAGTTTTTAATTGTTGGATGTTATTCTGTTCATAGTTTATGTGCATTACTACAGATCCTGGGAGTATGTTAAACCTGTAATAGTAAACTATAATACTATTGGGGGTACCTGGTCAGCAAGGCTAGGTCTGCTTGTACCCGGTGGCTTGCTGGGATTTGTAGTTCTTGTTTTCTCGGCGATAAGCAGAACCAGGCCTTAACGTTGAGACTGTGGGTTCGTAGCCCCACCAGGTCAGTAAGACCATGGATTGTAACATCCTCTCCGCGATAGAGGATGTTACTGATCACAAGGACTAGAAAGAGGCAGAACCAGGCCTGGCTCCCTCGTACATCGGGAAGTCGCAGTTCCTGGGGTTTGCCGATCTGTTATTGCTTTGTTCATCCGCTCCGACTAGCTCACTGAATAGCTTGCCAGAGTTGACCTCAGAAGGTGTTTATATTTTTGTAATAAAAACCGTGCACTTTCTCTTACAACTACACTTCGTCATTTTGAAACATTTGTTCTGCCCTACATCAGGGTGGTGACTAAATAGCGCGCTTTCCAAGAAAGATCAGTGCAGCAACTTTGGTGCTTTCATCATGTAAATTACCTAGGTAGAAAGAAATATTAGTAGTTATAGTAAATACTGTACAGTATGAATCAGAGCAGGGGCTAAGTTCTTGCATTGACTTGCAATGTTACCGTCAATTTTTACGCAAGATGCAAATCATTGATGGAGGGAGGGGGGCGCCGAAGACGTCTCTTGCCCCGGGTGCCAAATTGTCTAGCTACGCCACTGCACTGTTTTGTTATGTTGCTGTCTCCTCTTCCACTGAAAATAGGAAATATTCTCAAACTAGCTGGTTTCTTGTTGAATGAAAGTGCTTAATGAAACATTTTATAAACAATATATTCATTATTTAAAATTTGCAATATACATCATTACAAAGTTTTTACTTTATTTTTATATGTGTATTTTTATTCTATAATTGTGTTATATTTAAGTGATTGAGAAATGTTACAATTATATATATATATATATGATACCCAAGAACCAATATGACTAAAAATCCCCAAGCCCGATATTTTCCAACAATCCACCCCTGCTCTTTTTACCCGTTATGGTGAAAAGGAAGGTATCTTGGATGGGTTTGTGCTTCAGATGATTGCATCCCCAAATGTGTCCTTGGTTAGGAAAGTGCCCTTGCTGGACATGAGGTCCTCCTTGCCTCCAGCACCAAGAAGTAAAGATTTGACTGAGGGTGCTGTCCTGCTAGTACTGGGGCAGTCACTCGGTATGGCTCAGAGGAGATGGTGAAAGAAAGATTCTACTGTTGATGATATTTACCCCTGGAACAGATGCTACTACTGGAATGTGCTTTGACAGCTTCCTGCAACTGGCCCCCACCGGTTCTGAGATGCTATCCTTTGTAGTTGGAAGGAGCTGGCTAGAAACACCAGGATTTATCTTAGGCAAAGTCTTCCACTTTCAGTAATGGAGGCCAGTGGATGGAGAAAGGTTCAACTCTTGAGGTAAGCTAGGGAGTATGAGTTAGAAGACTAGTAAGGCCCAAAGTTATAATTATGAAATCAGTAAGGTGAGTCCTTAGAAAGTGTATGTCACGGTGCTTTGATGAGGTTGCTATCTCCTCAGAAGGAGTCCAGAATAAATTATGTGCTCACAATTTGGGATATGCATTTATTTGTATTTGAATAAGAAAACACAACAAATTAGTTGAATGAAAATAATGAAGCATTGGAAAAGACACAAATCTTTTTTTATTCTTTCGGTTTGGTGCCATTAAAGTCTATGGGAGAAACAAAGCAATTCTTTTTTTTTTTTTTTTACTTCATGCCAGAAAGAGCAGAACCGGTTGGAAATGGGACAAGGAAGGCGCAGGGCCATTCATTCTGAAGCACTTTTTCAACAAGCCTATACCAGTTACATGTCATGTCTTCATCATTTTTTAGGTGTAACTATGAACAGACCATTGTCTTTGAGTATTGATGCCATTGCTCCTGATTAGACCTGCAGGTTAAGAACCATGGAAACCAGGGTTCAATTCCTGCTGCCTCTCCCTGTGACCTTGGGTAAGTCACTTTATCATTTGTTGTCTCAAGTACAAACATAGGGGTAGATTTATTATGATTTTTCCCTTCTGCAGAAAAATATCATGGCATAATAAATCTACCCCTATGTTTGTCCTGGGGCTTTGTAAAAGGGGTAGGGGCAAGGAGGGGGCGGGGCCAAGGCCTTCGGCACAGTGGCTGTGCTGGGGGATCGCGCGCCGGCAGCTGGCCGGTGAGCGCAAGTTATGCCTGCTAGAGTCAGGCGTAATTTACAAAATAAAGATGGGGGGGATTTAGGTAGGGCTGGGGGGGGGGCGGGTTAGATAGGGGAAGGGAGGGTAAGGTGGGGGGGGGGGGCCGAAGGAAAGTTTCCTCTAAGACCGCTCCGATTACAGAGTGGCCTCGGAGGGAATGAGGAAAGCCATCGGGGCTCCTCTAGGGCTCGGCACGCACAAGGTGCACTAATGTGCACCCCCTTGCGCTTGCCGACCCTGGATTTTATAACATGTGCGCGGCTGCGCGCGCATGTTATAAAATCGGGCATACATTTGTGCGCGCTGGGTAGCATGCATAAATGTAGTCCGCGCCCGTAGGTTTAAAAATCCGGCCCCTAGTGTATGTATTGACTATTGGTCGCCTCCACTTTAGGCTGTATTCCTAAAGAACCTTCCAGTGACCAACATTGAATAGAACCATACCTTCATACAGGGTCAATAGAAAGGTTTTAGGTGCACTTGCAGCCTCTCCACCTCCAGCTCTTTCATACATAATTAAAACTTATGCATTTATAATTATAGATTTTACATAAAAACAGGCATTTAAAGTAATCTTATGTGATAAAAATATTATAACATGTATATTATTTTTACTTGCACTGCTGTATTACCAACCAGAAAGTATCTTATAAAATCCAGGGTCGGCGCGCGCAAGGTGGTGCACATTTGTGCAACCTGTGCGCGCTGAGCCCAGCGCAGCCTGCCTGTTCCCTCCGAGGCCGCTCCGATTTCGGAGCGGCCTCAGAGGGAACTTTTCTTCGCCCTCCCCCCACCTTCCCCTCCCTTCCCCTACCTAAACCCACCCCCCCGGCCCTATCTAAACCCCCCCCTACCTTTGTCGGCAAAGTTACGCCTGCTGAAAGCAGGCGTAACTTTGCGCGCGTCGGCCGGCAGCCCCGCTCCATCCTCCGGTCCCGGGGGCTGGTCTGGAGGCCTCGACCACACCCCCGGGCCGGCGCCACGCCCCCGGGCCCGCCCCCAAAAAGCCGCGGCACGCCCCCGAAACGCTGCGTCGTTTCGGGAATGCCCCCAGACACGCCCCCTCCCTCCCCTTTTCGAAAGCCCGGGACTTACGCGCGTCCCGGGGCTTTACGCGCGCCGGCGGCCTATGCAAAATAGGCACGCCGGCGCACTAGGGCCCTGCGCGCGGGCCTTTTAAAATCCGCCCCTATGTGCACTAGAGATGTGAATTGGAACCGGTATCAGTTCGGATTCTGGTTCCGATTCACATCGTGAAATTTTTATCTTGCAGTCCGATCGGGTTTTTTTTATCGGCTGCGCCCGATCCAATAACCAAAAAATACAGCCGACTCTTTAAAATGAGTTTGTTAGTATCCCCCCACCCTCCGGCCCCCCCCCCCCCCCAAAAAAATTTTTTAAATACCTGGTGGTCCAGCGGGGATCCCGGGAGCATTCTCCCGCACTCGGGCTGCCACTAATCAAAATGGCACCGATGGCCCTTTGCTCTTACCATGTGACAGGGGCTATCGGTGCCATTGGTCGGCCCCTGTCACATGGTAGGTGCACTGGATGGCCCGTGACATTTTTAAAGATGGCGCCGGCCATCCATAGCTCCTAGCATGTGACAGGGACCGGCCAATGGCACGGATTCAATTCACATCTCTAGTGCACATAGCTTGTAGATCCCGTATATAATTAAAAAAAACAACACAATAAGCTATTTAACTTTATTACAATATAATGGATTTAATCATTTGAAAGGATGAATATTGGATAGTACTATATTGCAGAGATAGGTATCTTCAGACCTTGAGTGTCACAAAGCAGTTAGGCTTTCAGGATAATTCTAATGAATACACACAAAATAGATTTGCTTACAATTGAGTTAGTGTGCATGCAAATCTCTCTCATGCATACTCATTAGGGTTACCTGAAAACCCGACCAGTTGGTGGCCCTGGAAGACCAGAGTTGCCCATTCATGCTGTATTGGATGGTAAAATAGATACATAACTTATTATACAAATCTGAATGTTTATGGATTTGTCCTTATTGTAATATATAAATTCATACTGCTGTGTTCTCACATGTACATTCTGGCATATACTTCAATGCAGTTAGTTGTTGTGGTGAAGTCAACAGATGTCAGAGCAGGGCCAGGCAATGCCATCCTGGAGTGCCACAAACAGGTCTGATTTTCAGGATAATGACAATGAATGTGCATAAGATATATTTGCATATAATAGGGGCAGTGCCTACAAATATATCTCATGCATATTCATTCTAGATATTCTGAAACCTGTTTGTGGCACTTGAGGACCGGAGTTGCCTATTCCTGCTTCAGAGGTAGGGTTGCCACCTTATCCAGTCTTGGTTTTGTCTATTGAACGCATGGATATCTGGTTTTGATTTTCTTAGGGAAATCAATGGGGAAATCAGAACTACAAATCCATGCATGCAATAGGGCAAAACCGGGACTGGATCAGCCTGTTCAGTTGACCTGAGATTAGGTGGCAGCCCTACTCAGAAAGAAGATAGGACAGGACACTACAAAATCTGGAACGAAGAAAGCAGTATAGTGGATAATGCTTTGAAATCGTCAGCTCAATGTGCTGTGCTGGTCAAAAAAGCAAACAGAATGTTAGGAATTATTAGGAAGGAAATGGCAAATAAAATGGTGGATGTCATAATGCCTCTGTATCGCTCCATGGTGAGACTGTACCTTGAATACTGTGCGCAATTCTGGTCACCGGATCTCAAAAAAGATATAGTTGCACTGGAAAAAGTACAGAGAAAGACAACCAAAATGATAAGAGGCATGGAATAGCTCCCCTATGACAAAAGGCTAAAGAAGTTAGGACAGTTCAGTTTGGAGAACAGACGACTGAGGGAGGATATGATAGAGGTCTACAAAATGATGAAAGGACTTGAATAGGTTAATGTAAATCGGTTATTTAGTCTCTTAGATAATAGAAGGACTATGGGGCACTCTATGAAGTTAGCAAGTAGCTCATTTATAACAAATCGAAGAAAATTCTTTTTCACTCGGCGCATAGTTAGGCTCTGGAATTTATTGCTAGAGGATGTGGTTACAGCAGTTAGTATAGCTGGGTTTAAAAAAGGTTTGGATAAGTTCCTAGAGGATAAACCCATAAACTGCTATTAATTAATAAGCAGTAGTAGTTTGAGATCTATTTAATGTTTGGGTACTTGCCAGGCACTTGTGAGTTGAGTTGGCCACTGTTAGAAACAGGATGCTGGGCTTGATGGCCCTTGCTCTGACCCAGTATGGCATATCTTATGTTCTCATGTAAGGTCCCAGAAACAATAAACAAACATTTGCAAATAAAGTTGCATATTCTGTGGTTAAACAGTGGTACGCCCCAGGAACACATCTTCAGAGAGACCCCTGTATGACTGGTTTCAGAAGTTTTACTGGGCAGTCAGTGAAGAAGATCTGCAGATTCTCCGGGAGAGGGAGAGAGTAGTCTGGAGTGAGCCTGCAGTGCACAGGCAGAAACAGTTGACACAATGAGGGACTGCACCAAATGATTTTCTGTCAAGGCTGCCAATGCCCAGCAGAAGAGTAGAAGCTCCGGATAAGGACTCTTGGAGGGCAGCTTTCAAAATGGAAGCCAAAATGTGAAGTCTGTGGGTATTTTTTTTCCTTTATTTTTATTTGCATTTATAAATCAAAGCACTTATACAATACTTTGCAGAGCAAATGAATGGAAAAAAAGTCCATGGAAACAGAAAAGAGGAAATGATACATAGTCTTGCCATACTAATTTTACCATTCCTAAGTGGCAAGAAAAAAAAAAGAAAGAAGCAAAGAAAATGAGGAGAACCATAAGTAACATTAAAGAAAAGCCATAGCAATAATTTACAGCTCCAATATCAATTATAATAAAGCTTTCTCGTCCACCAAGGGAGCTGGAGATGATGTTAGAACCTTCCTTGCATCAATAAAGGTTCTAAGTTGCTCTGGAGAAGAGAAGTTATAATTAACTGAGTGGTATCATTATCTAATACAACATTTAAAAGGATAACATAGCAAAAAGGTAGCACCTAAAGCCAGTCTCTCCTGTGTAAGAAGAAGAAATCCTCTTCTCCGCTCCTGAGTGACCCTTGAGAGATCAGGAAAGATACGCATAATCTGGCCAGGAAAGTTGGAATTAATATTATGGAAACATAGTGACATTACTTTGCGTGTTCCCTTTGTTACTGATGGGGATTTTGGCAAAGTGGCATGATCAATACTTTCATATCCAGATGTTTCATTAAGCTGAGTAATATTCAAAGACAGAGAGGAAACAGAACGGGAAGAAGGCAAAAGAAAAAAAAATAGCCTTATTAATAGAAGGCAGTGAATCAGAAGGAATTTTCAGTACATCCATGAAATATCTCCTCAAACGTATTAAAGGAAGTTCTCCCATAACCTTGGGAAAATTCAGGAAACAAAGATGAGATGAATTCTCAAGAAACTCTACCCTTCTGGAAATAGCAGTGCGCTCTTGAATTAAATTAGCCTGAACAGTGGCCATTTTCGCCATATCTTGCAGAATTCCAGCAATCTTATTGTCATGCTCACTCAGCTTACATTCATGAAGTGAAACCAAGGGATCCAATCTAGACACAAAATTATCCAACTTACTAGTTGCTGAAACTAAGGCCTGGCAGAATTGAGACATCAGCTCCCAATGAGAGTCCAGTGTTACCTCCATCGGCTTGTGGAAGGCTGCAACGATTCACCTGAGGGCAAAAGGGAAAGGAAACCCGGATCAAAGACTGCAGAGGATTTCCCTGCCCCTGGAGCCACCAGGGGCACCAAAGATGAAGGCAGTGCCAGCAAGGAAATCACATCCAATCTCCCTCCAGATGATAATATGCCAGACTCTAGCCGCTCGATGGCAGCCTCCCATGCAGACAACAGATCTTCTTCCTGTGCTGGAGCAGTCGACATCCAGGCACTGGTGGTAGATCTTGCAGGTAGAAGCTGAGGGAAGCCTCCTCCCCAGAAGAGATTGGCACTCCTCCATCAACCTTCATATCAGGGGCTCCACCGCTGAATGAGTCAGGAGCTTTGTCAGCTTTCAAAGGAAAAAGTATGCACACGGACCTGAATGTTCTATTTGTGTGGGTGGTTTTTCCAGAAAAATCATGCATGTACGCATATGAGCATACACAGAGGTGTGCACTTACATGTGTATGTGCTAACTCCTCCCTAACTCCACCCCCAGGCATGCCCTCTTATCTCTGCATGTAAAAATATGGGAATAATGGTACTACATGGGTACTTTTACATGCAGAGAGGGTAGGTCATTTTCAAAGTTCCCATTTCTGTGCATAAAACCCATAGAAATGCCTTTGAAAACAGCCCTTTCAAGGGCTAGAGAGAGATGTCTCTAGGTCAGTGAGTAAAAAGAGTTAACCTGATTGAACACCAGACAAGTATTGGGCTTCTGAAAGCAGAATCACTTAGGGAAGAAAGAGATTTCGTAAGAGAAGCAACCAGGGAAGCGAGCAAACTGGCTGCTCAGTGCTCCCGGAAACTCTCGCTATTAATGCTGTAGGATATAACAGTGGTAGTAATTCTCAGTGTGAAAGACAATTCTTCTGAAAGGCCACTGACAGTACCTTGTCTACTGTGGTAAAGAGGAGTCCGGACTTAACTGGGACATTGGTGCCTGTCTTTCTGCCCAAGCTTAGGACTGTGACTACAAGTTTCCCCGATCAGGAGTCCATGTGGAGAAACCGGAAACTAAACAATCTGCGGCAACCTTGTGACTCATGAGGATGGTGGACTTGTGAGTGTGGGTTCTGCCCTTTATTTGCCTACATTATTTAGCAAGAAAGATGCAAGCACTCACCGACGGAGGTAGAATGATACCAGCTGTATAAAGTAATCCTGTTGTGAGCTGTGTCAATAAAAGCAGCCAAGTGAGAATGCCACTTCAGCATGACCTGCCTTCCTGACAACACAATAAAATAAGTTTTGCACAGTGGCGTGCTCTCAGGGTCTTCAAGGGATTCAGTGAATTCCCAGGCCTGATCAATTTTTTTTTTTTTTTTTTTTTTAGTTTTTTTCATATGCAGTTGTTTCCATGGATGGAGTTTTGTTTTGTTTGGTTTTTTTTTTGGTGGGGGGGGGGGGGGGGGGTGTTATTACCCTCTCCCCAAATGTAACAAAAGCATCAGCGGCCTGGCAGTCCACCATGGAGCCCATCCCATGGCAGCCAAAGAGAGCGACGGAGGCCCAGCAGGCTGGCACGGAGCCCATCTCACGGTGGCCAAAGAAAGCGCTGGAGGCCCGGCAGGCAGCCCTGGATTTGTCAACAGGTACCCATTATGCCCAGGGGGCGTAGGGTGACTGCTGAAGTTGGCGACGCATCAGAAAATCTGCTGCTGCCACGTGACTGAGAAACAAGATTTTTGAGATGCTCCAACAGAAATATATCTGACCCTTCCTCAGGCTTGCAGGCAGGGATGCGTAGGGGAGAGGGGGGGGGGGGGGGGGTCAGACAGGATGCTGGGTGGAGGGGAAATAGGAGTAGGGGCGTGGTAAGCAACTGCCCCCAGACCTGGAGGGGAACAAATATGTCTTATCAGGGGGCTGAGTTCCAGTGCTGTATCTGCTGTAGAGGCATGGGCTCCTTAGCCCTTACGCAGCTACCAGCTTGACTGAGAGGGTCATGTTATCCAGGGAGGACCTGCCCTCACCCCTACACACGACCTCTTACCCCCCACCCCAAGACATCCCAGCGCCAGGCCTGAGGGGAGCAGGGGAATGCTGGGCAGGAAGGGGGTCCAGGGACAGAGAGACATGTCTAGTAATATCCATTCTTGCCAAAGTGGTTTCTGGTTTGTTTGTGTTTTTTCTTTTTTCTTTCCTGGTTCTGGTCTGGCTGCAGCAACTAGTAGCAGAAATAGAGGAAATGTCAGGTGCCTGTGGCCAGGGTGCTGCGATGCCAGATTGAGCTCCGAGGGAGAGAAACAGTGGCGGTAGCAGTGCACAATGTTCCCTCTGATTTTTGAAAGGCTACGTGAGCCAAAATGTTCTTTTGTGCAACTTTTTATAAGCTGAGTTCCAATGTGCGAGCTGTGAGTCAGTATAATGCAAATAATATCTTGTATGCCCTATATTGTTGTGTGCGCAGGGTTCATGATCTGTGTGCGCACGCACACACATGCACATCTTAGAGGGAACAGTGGCGGCGCAGTACAGAGCTGCAGCACTGGGACAGGGACAGGGATATCTCTGCTGGCGGCCCCAAAAAGAACAAGTCGCTGGACCAGATGAAGGGAAAACTGAGGTAGCAGCTGCAGCCTGCAGAGAGGAAATGGGACCCCAGCGAGTTGAGAGGGAAGGAGGCAAGCAGTGGCGGGAAGACGAGCAGCACACCAGGAATGTCAATTGTGCAGCTTGAGCATGCTGTCTCCTCTCTCATGTCTACTGTTGCTTGATAGCTGCCGAAAGGAAAAAAGCAGAAAGCTGGTATGATGTGGTGGGGGAACAATCCCACTTCAGGGAGGAGCAAGAAATGGGAAAGCAGCTGGCAGAGGATTGTCACGCTAGAAAGGCAAGTTGCCTGGACCCTGGCAATGGCATCTCAGGGTGGTGATGCACAGCACACTCCTCTTGTAAGTTGGTGGTACCTGTGCACCACCGTGCACTACAGACTCTACCCCCCTGATTATGCCTGTGCCAAGGACTGCAAACATTAGAGGCAGCCGGCTAGATAAGATTTGCTGCCTTCCAGCTTTTCTGAATCTCATCAGGGCAGAGAACAATCTTCTGTTAACCTGTAACAGATCCTTTTGCCTCCATGAGACCAATAGTGTCTCATGGAGGCAAAATCTAAATCTGTCCTGGCCGGCAGAGCCTAGAAGAAAAGGCCAGGAAGAGAGGGGGAGGCTGTGCGTGCGTGTGTGTGTGTGAAAGGCTGTGTGTGTGTGTGTGTGAGTGAGACAGCCTGTGTGTGGAGAGTTGCCAAGTTATTCAGTTCTAGGAGTGAGAATTTAGGCCCATTTTGGTTTTTAACCTACATTCAAAAGCAGTTTGGTAGTTGTAGTCCATGATTCTACCCATTGAAATCCATTCTGGAGGATCCATAATGCATCAGGACAGGGTTGTCAACAATCCAGGATGGCCTAAAATCTTGCTCCTGGAACTGGATAAGTTGGAATCAGTGCATCTGTGTGTGTGAGAGAGACGGAGTATACAGTTAGTGTGCACTCCCTTCCCCCCCCCCCCCCCCAATCCTCGACATTCTGAGTGGCTTTAAATCCTTATTAGTTTCATTATTTGATGTTGTTTGTGTTTGTTGTTTTGAAATATTATATTGGTATTTTGGGAAATGTATAAACATTTTTATGAGGTTTTAATTATTGGATGTTCTGTTCATCAGTTTTTGAAATGTTTATTCTTTTTACTAGTTTGGTTTTACTATTCAAACTGATGTTTTATATTTCTTGATTTTATTGTTTGTTGGTCCCTTATTCGGCTTTGTTATGGGTCTGACTGTGTTCTGTATGTGTGACCGAGGGGAGAGATTCTCATGTGTAAAATTTTTGTGAAGAGGTGGACAGCAGTCCATCTTCTTCTGTTTTCAATAGGAGGTGCATCTGGGGCCTGTGTTAATATTTGCAGTGCTGCTTTTTCCTGGTTAGAGTTGTTGCTGTTTGAGCCTGGGAGTTAGTGTTTTGATATGGTAGATTTGTCTCTTGGGGTAAACTATATTCTTGGTAGGTTGTGATAGATTTTATTGGATCTATGTAAGAATTATTCAGAAATACTGTACATGGTCTAATGAGACAATATAGAACCTGTCTTTAGACATGAATGCCTCTGATTAGACATCTGATGAAGGGAAATGCAGTTTTGAAAGCTTTTGTACAATATTTTAAGGTATTTTTTATTATACAGGTATTTTTAGGCAACCTGGTTTATTATGTTTCTATATGTTATTATGTTTTATATATATTTTATTATGAATGCATTATTTTTTTGTAAGCCAATTAATGGGCAGCATACAAATATTTTAAATAAATAGTAATAGGAGGTGTATTGGTGTTTTAGAGCCTGATGTAATATTTGCAGTGTTGATTTTCATAAGAAGGGTTGCTACTGTTTGAGTGCTGTTAGTGCTGTTTTGGTATGGGAGGTTTGCAACAATGTAATTGTTTATTCATGGCGTTCTGAGGGCCAAGCCCACACCCAATACATGTTACAATAGATCTAATGCCATATAGGTTCCAAATGCCTTTTGTGTCTTGGGAAGAGAGCACTGAGAGAGCTAGACTGCCTGTAGCTCAGAGAGGAGCAGGATGGGAGTGAAAAAGGGGCTGAGGGATTGAGTCTGAATCCCCTGCTATAAATGTCACTGCATGCCATGGGTTTTGCATGTAGCTCAGCACTGAGGAGGGAGCCGTTTTGTTTTTTTTTTGTGTTTGTCTTGCCACCTGACTTTTATTATGCTTTCTGATTGACCTATTATAAAAAGTAATTACAGAGCCTTGTCAAGATGTTTTTACACAGAGAAGATTTCAGTTGCAAAGAAATGGTGTTTCTAGAGCAGAACTCTGCAAAGGGAAGTGTCAGAGCTCCACTCAAGGTGGCATCCTTGACAGAAGCCTAGAAAAGAGAGCGAACCAAGGAGAAGAAGGAGACTATAGCAGAGGATAGATGCAGCCAGTCAGAGGAAAGTACTAGAAAGGTTGGAGAGGTTAGTCCCAGAATGAACCAAAAAGAACAGCAGAGGCACGCTTCAAGGAGAGGTGTGATTCAAACTCGATACAATAGGGACCCAGAGGAAAAGCCCTGAGCCAGGGTGAGCAGAAGACCTGCGAAGAGATGGTGTAGATCAGATACAAGCACCCTGTCCGAGAAAGAAACAGTAGAAGAACCTTTTTCTTCACAGGTGCATTGTCTTTTGAAATGTATATACAAATTAAAACATTTTTTAAAGAAATAAAGATTGCCATTGTTGCTTGGTCAAATTACCATTGCAAGAATTTTTTTGCTACCAAGACAAGAATTTCAGTTTCTTTTTTCAAAAATCTCCTGCTTGGCATTTAAGTCATCACAGCTCAATGTTATCCCCCAAAACTGAAAATCTGTGGAGAATAGTTTGACTTGATTTTAAATGCACTTGATTTTTTTTTTGTACTGGTATAAATAGTATGGACACAGTAAAAAGTACTTGAAAGGACCTAATGAACCATTTCTTACACCCCATTACCTTTAGTCGGCTATGACTGAGAGTATGAGCACTAATTATCCTCTCTCATACAGACAGAGATGTAGATCTTATTCTTCAAATACAATAGTCCATATACTATCATTGGCCATTCCTGGAATAATGCATTTCTGTATTTTTTTCCTTTTTGGAACGTTAAGCAGATGCTTGCTGGCCAGCTATGTGTCTCTACCTTCCATTTGCCTCCAGCTGAAGAGAATGAAAATTATCTTAGTTTTTGTAAATTCTATTTGCTGGTTTCTCATTAAAAAAAAAAAAAAGGCTAGCCATTGAAAGAAAGAAACTTTGAGGATAATTTTCAAAAGAGTTTACCCATGTAAAAGTAGCATATATCATAGCAGTTTTCAAAAGCCATTTATGTGCTTTCAGGTGAATTTTCAAAGGAGTTAGGCTTTTTAAATGTAACATACTGTCATAGCAATTTTCAGAAGCCCATTTAAGCGGGTAAAACCTATTGAATGACCACTGGATGGCATTTTGTGAGGGTTGAGCAATGTGATGTGTTAATGCTGATGGGAGCACGGGGTGGCGCATTGGTCCCTTTAAGATTGTTGGTTTACGTGATTGGTAGAAGTTGGTTTAGTGGGCAGCATAAAAATGGGAGGATTTGGCGGTAGTATGCCCTTTCCCAGGTTGGAGTGGTGTGAGAGGGACCTCGGATGTAGTGGCCTGGCATAGCCAGCCTATCGGCTGATGGGTCTGGGGACCGCCCCAGTATGGAATGGGGCCTTGCAGGGGTGCTCTTCCCCTCAGGGGAGGAGGCCTGTGGCCATGGAGTGGAAGAAGGCTTTCCTCTCACTGAGGAAACGTCCAGAAGCTAAAGATGGAGAACAGGTGCTTCCCCCCCCCCCTTTGAGGAAAAATCTTTCTGAAATGAGGCGTATCCCATGAAGGACCCATGGCGTGAAGGATTCTGGGGAGACCTGCACATGGCTGGAATGGAGAGCTTGGAGTGAGAAATCGAGAGAACAGGGAGTCGTGAGTAAATCTTAAGGGAGGGTGAACCTCATTTCCTACATGGCTTTGAGTCTGGTGTTTATAATGAAGAGGAATCTGGGAGTGTTTTACATGACTTTTATTATGCTATCTGATTGACCTATTATAAAAAGTAATTACAGAGCCTTGTCGAACTACTATTCATCTCTTCCAACCAAGACAACCACCCTCCACAGACCCACCACAACTACCAGCACACCCACACTCAAGTAAGAGATCTGGGGGTAATTCTCGACAACCGCCTTAATCTAAAGAATATGATCAACACTACAACCAAAGATTGCTACCACAGACTACAGGTGTTGAAAAGACTCAAACCTCTCCTATACTTCCACGACTTCAGGACAGTTCTTCAATCCTTAATATTTGCTAAAATAGACTACTGCAGCGCTCTACTCATAGGCCTACCCAGCTCAACCACCAAACCACTACAGATGATACAAAACGCCGTGGCTAGAATTTTAACCAACCCCAACCGGAGAGAACATATTACTCCCATTCTCCGAAACCTACACTGGTTACCAGTCTGCCACAGAGTCCTTCACAAATCACTCACCCTGATACACAAGTCCATCCATAACCATCTTCACCTTGACCTTGAAATCCCTCTCAAACTCCATACTTCCAACAGACCGATTAGAGAAATCTACAAAGGAGCGCTACAAGCCCCTCCAACCAAAGCCACCCGCCTCATTTCGACCAGGGACCGAGCTTTTTCTATAGCAGGTCCAGCCATCTGGAACAACCTCCCCGCAGACCTCAGGTTGGAACCTTGCCTTCTAACATTTAAGAAAAAACTTAAAACTTGGCTGTTCCGACAAGCCTTCCCGGATCCTTCGGATACACAATAGACGATCAACTTGTTCACGAGCTATGGAACCATGCTACTCCTCGATTTACTTCATATTTTAGTACCTTCGCTAATAATATAACCTGCCTTAGCCCGGATTCCATTATGACTTCTTGTTTTTAAGTTATTGCCCTACTCGGGCCTTTATTTTTCAGCTGTCAAGCTTCCAAGTTTATAGTCCTTGTTTAATGTAACTTTGTTCTCCTCCTGACTATAAATTGCTGTTCCGTTTGGTACAGTTCTCTATCCCCGTTCGATGTAAACCGATCTGATATGGTATTTAACTATGAAGGTCGGTATAGAAAAATGCTAAATAAATAAAATAAATAAATGTCCCTTGTGGTTTGGAGAGTGGTTTGAGATATGGAAAGAAAAAGTATCAAATGACATGAGAATGGGAGAACTGTGCTATGGGGGAATGTAACATTATAATCCAGTAAAATGTTTGGAAACTGTAGTTGAGATATCTAATTGATGTTCAAGTGTAGGCTGAGAGACCGGTACACTCATCCTGTGAAAAGATTTACTCAGAATGTTTGTATGCCATGAATTCTGAGTATTCAGTATTTATATGCATTGCCCATTCTATTCCTGTACATAGTGGCTGGACTTCATCCAGAAATAACATTAAGAGTTTATCGAAAAGTGATGTGTCTCCGTTTAATGTTTTATTGCTGCCGGCACTACAGGATAGTTAAGGGCCAGAGTTCATGGAGGGGAGGAGGATGGAAGTCCTCCAGTCCAGAGATTTTGTAAACTACCCCTGCTCTCTCAATCCAGGTCCACTGCACCATTTGCATGATCTATCAATTGGAACCCACTAAATAAATTTGGGAGACAGACCCTTCTTTAACAGGGATAATTCTCCCATCATTTTTTGTGCTCTAATGTGGGGGTTAC